>NC_137008.1:60992174-61319674 GCF_032717465.1 Coenobita brevimanus
CGAGGACTTGCCTTTGCCTCTAGTGATTGTGTATGATCATAAAAGCCTCCACCTGCCTTTTGGGGATTCTGTCCTGCACTTGTCACAAAGCCGTCACTCTGATCCCATCGTACTTAAGTGGTTAATAGATCATAATGCTAAGGCAAGACCGCG
The DNA here is from genome assembly GCF_032717465.1 of Coenobita brevimanus. NCBI lineage: Eukaryota > Metazoa > Arthropoda > Malacostraca > Decapoda > Coenobitidae > Coenobita > Coenobita brevimanus. The sequence continues at coordinate 60,992,328 of NC_137008.1, forward strand.
TATCTTTTCTACCTATCATTTTGTGTACTTAAACATCCTTTATAGTAACTTGGAAACGATATACGTAGCCCAAGGGGAGACATCTCATAGTGGAAGAGTTAATTTGCGTCATATAACGAGTGAAAGCAAGTAACAGAAAACGTAATGAAGGCAGTGATATTGTTTGCAGAGGCCTTGTTTGCTCTATGCCTCCACGGTGGTTGATTCCCTGCCATCAAGGAACGTGGTGAAGTTAGCAGCGTTCATTGCACACGCTTTGTTGACTGCCTGCTGGGGAAACTTGGGTGTCTGCCTTGTCACCACGTCCATCACCAGCACGCCGCCACTGACACCAACTCACCAGCCCGCAGAGTCAATGCTATCGAAAATTAAAGGGTCGTTTGCTGAAGGTGTGTCGGTGTCTGAGATCTTTGGCGGCTATTATTAGTTGGCGCGATGAGGCGGGAGCAGCGATAGGTTGGCGAGGTGAGGGTACGAAGGTGAAGCTCGGACGCCGCCATCTTGATACACCTATAGAGCCATCCAGGGTCCGCAGTTATCAGAAAATATAATAAATTTGCAGGATGAAACAAGCTCCATATCTTCTATTACTAATAAATAAAATAATCCTGTTTCTCGTGCTCTTTTCTCTTTAAAATTCCCTCTAGTCTGGCTGTGAAGAGTATGACAGCTGTATGAATGAAGACAAAATTATCAACAACGCCACCTCAAGAACATGTAAATAAAGAACCAGAAACTCAGTGACGCCATATTTACCCCTAAATTACTAGAGGTTCCTCATATCCTAAACAAAATTATCTGGCCGTAGCAAATCTCTCTCTCTCTCTCTCTCTCTCTCTCTCTCTCTCTCTCTCTCTCTCTCTCTCTCTCTCTCTCTCTCTCTCAGCATCAGTCATTAAAGCGTCATCTAAATGTAGATTGTTTCCAACCCATTCAGTATAAGAAAGCTTTCCAATTCTGTATTAAGCCACCAAGCGATAGCAAGACTGAAATGATAAACAAAATCAGGAGGAGATTACGTCGACGAAGATGCGCGTGGTAATAATGGGAGTTTAGATCTAGCTTGAGCTGCCGTCCCATCAACAACATAAGGTATTTAAGTACAGCAGTGAAGAGTAAAGCACGATATACGAATACCAGAGCACAGAAGCAAATTAATGGGTAATCAGTCAGGAATTATGTACGAATTTTAATGCCTCGTACATACATCCACCCACAAACAGCTATTAGAGATGGCTAGGTAATTATAATAACGTGACCATCTGTATATCTGTTGTAAAATCGGCTTCCGAGAGATTGGTTGTGCTAAGCCGACTTCGTGCTTTCTTTACCCCTGCATAGTTGTTGACGCAATACACGGGTTTCTACGCCCCTGTGTAGCGTTCAACTCTCATGTGTGAGGAGGCTTCACACATACAGCTCTTCTCAATAGGGTGGAGTCAAAGGCTTTTCATCTCATTAACTCTCCTCCTCTTACTGTCTCCTTTCAGTCTCTGTCTCTTCGTCGCACTGTTGCATCTTTATCTATTTTTCTATCGCATCTTCAATGGCCTTTGCTCCACTGAACTGTCTGCTTACATCCCTCCACCTCTACGACGGGCGCGTAGCACCCTTCCAGCAACAAACTCTCATCTCTTTTCTGTCCAACTTTCTAATGCAAGAGTGAACCGTTACTTCCAGTCCTTCATCTATGGAACAGGTCATCTCTGGAACTGTTTTCCTGTCTGTATTTCCTACTGCCTATGGTCTCCAGTCTTTCAGACGCAGTGTGTCCAGGTATCTCGAAATAAATGGATCTTGAATTTGGCTCTCTGTTATTATGTTTTTCTTTTTTCATGGAGGGAACAATTTACAGGCTTCAGGCCTTTGGTTCCTTCTTCTTTGCATAAAAAATATGGTAACAACACTGACAGTTTATCCCATTGCATTCTTCCCGCTCACAGTTCATGCTGTTGAATCTGTAAACGCACCTTGTTGTACCTGGACACTCCATTAACTCTGCTGTCTAACGAAAATTTTATCCCAAATAGTATCAGCATCAACTGTCATCCTCCTCAGTGTACAACTAGCGATACAAGCGTTCCCTATCTGCGCTTCCTTTCCACTGAAAAGGATCAAAGTTGTCCCTGGAACTGTTGGAATAATAATTGCGTGTGACATCAAAGCTGAAAAAGTATGTGAGCACAGCAGTAAGGCGTGTTTGTAGACTGATCGATACTAATTATGAGATTGAAGAAAACGTAGGGAGTGATGGCAATTAAAAGTGGAGAGCAAAGAGAGAGAGAAAGATGCGACAAGCGAATGAACTGAGGAGAGGAATAAAACACAAACTGTAGTGGAGGACACAAAAACACAAGAACCATGCAGGTGCAGAAGAAATAGATAGTGAACTCCAGGTAGCCTTTCCTGCAGAATGATTTTGAGAGTCGATAGTACCCCTGTACCCCTACCAAAAGAGAACCATGTATAATGAAACCTGGATTGGCGTTTCCGTAGAGTAATTTTGATGGGTAGAACTATCCATTCCGTATTGCTCTGAAAAGGTTAGTGAAATCAGGGTACATTTTTCCGTAGAGTGATTCTGGGGCTTGGCCCTAGGACCATTTCCTGAACTCCTGTATAGATCGCTGAAGAGAGAACGGTATTGACATCAGGTACACTTTTCTATAGAGCTTTTCTGAGGGGCGGCACTAGACCATTTCCAGAGCACCTGTGGGAGACCCTTGCCCTGTACTTGTCCACGCCGGGTCCCAGGTGCGATGTATCATGCACTCCCTCTATTATTATTCACTGGGGCTGTGTTGCACCTGTTTTATTCACACCCACTGTTAGTCACCGCCGGTTTTAAGGCTGATAGGTTGTCAGAGTGCTGCCTGCATGATATTCTTGTCATATTTGTCCTTGTAAAAGCGTCGTTTCGTTTCGTTTTTCGTTTTTAAAGGCTCCAACATGCTTGCATGCGTCGGCCTTGTTCACCTAATGGCGGCTCTCCATGCTGCTTGATCTCTGGCAGCTTCCCTTTTCAGTCCCTTATCGCTGAGGTCACACTCAATGACCTCGTCCCAGGTTTTTTTCTGGCTACCTCTCGCAAATCTACTCCTAATTATAACACTTATCACTTTCCGCACCCAATTATCATCCCCCATCCACTTCACATGTCCAAACCATCTCAATCTACCTCTCCTCATCACAACACAAATACGCTGCAGTCCTATCCTACCTCTCAACTCTTCCATCGTAAACCTAGCCCTACCCCCAGGCCTTGCATTCAAGGACGCACTGCCGAATGCGACTGTGTTCTTGTGTTATTTTGTGACTGTGTTTATACTTGTATGTTGCTGTGTGACTGTGTTATTCTGTGGCTGTTTATATTTTACGTCGTATTCGTGTATTTTCTTTATTATTTCAGGAATATAATTATTCTTGCTCAGTCACTGTTAGGTTTAAAGTTTATTCGTTGTCAGTCTTGCATGCTTGATATTCGTGTCACATTGGTCGTTGTCGCAAAAGCATTTTTTTTTTTTTTACATAATTCCAGGGATGCTGTAATCCATTATCAGTTTTTAGAGTGATTGGTTGTCACTGTACTGTGCTTTAATTCTTCTGTAATCCTTTTTTTTTTTTTTTTTTTTTTTCCAGTAGTTCCAGCGATATAGTTATGGTGTTGCATGTTTCATATACTTTTGTCACCTCTGTTCGTGTCATAACATCGTCGAACCTGTGTATTGTTATTTTTTCGGCAATTCCAGGGATTTGCCGACGGATTTGATAGTGTGTTGTGAATATTGCATTGTTTATCTTTTGACAGCCAGAGGTCTCTCATAAACTGAATGTACTTGTTTGGTGATGGCAAGAGTTAAATATTAGAGGGAACGTAGTATGGAAGGGTTACTGCCCCTTTTTAATATGAATTTTCTGCTGGATTTTATAAGGTTTGCTCTGAATGTTGCGTTTTTAATCCTTTCACTACGATGACGTCTCTTGTGTTCTACTCTTGCTACCTCTGGGCGATTTAATTCAGCTGAGCGGGAACTTGTCGAACTGGATGGGTTAGATCACAGCTTTCATTAACCCGTCCCTGCCAAAGTTTTCACCTATGCCGAAAAATATTGTCTAGTGGTAGAAAGAATGAAATTAAAATGATGTTCTCGGGCTGAATGGGTTTGGGGCATCATTACCAGAGGCCTATCCTAACCAGAATGTGGCGTTAGCAAGAATGAAGTATCGAAGCCTGCATAACACTGGAGGATTCAGTGGAAGTTATTGCTAACCTTTTCTCTGCGAGAGATATCATCTAAGGCGAAAAAAATCTTTTGGAGGTGGTAGAAATAAAATGAAATACGCGATCGTACAAACGAATGTAATGACGATTGTTTTTAACATTTCCACTTCGAAAAGTCGCCTTTAAGCAGTATAAAATAGACTGTCGGTAATGAAAAGGATTTTATAAATGTTTCATCGTTGTAATTGGCTTACTGTAATGGATATTGTTGCTAAGCGCTGCACGATTATGGGTCTTCTGTGTTTAATAACATCGTCTGCTAGCAGCCACCATTCGCTTACTCAGTGTGGTGCAACCAGACTGTACTGAATGACAAGACTTTTTTTTTTTTTTTTTTTTTTTTTGGTGCTACTGTAAACTATTTATTGCGGTAGGTGATAACCGTATAACCATTTGAGTGCACTCCTTGTGGTCTAGTGGGTTCAGGTGTTGCAACCAGATGTGACCCATAAATGTTAGATTTAAAGGGCTGGTTGAGGTACATCCTGCTCACGTAGTTTCTCACGCCAAGCACTTGGCTCTCCATGCTTTAAATGCGTGAACTAAACGCCTTAGCCCGGGCTTCTACACTCCTGATTCAGGTGGAATGCACGAATGAATGAGGGAGAGATGGATGAACTAAAAGGAATCACTGAGAATGTTTCTAATTCCTTCGCAACACCGAGTCTTTCCTAAACTGAACCCAAATCGTGTGGTGGTAGCAAGCACAGAATCAAATGAAATTGCCATACTACTAGAAGGGCAAATCTATATGCAAATCACTTCGGGCAGGTAGTAGTGGCGCCAACTTTAATGATAAAATATGCTAATGACTGGGGTAAAAAGTAGAACCGAGAATTAACCGTTTTTTATAAGTCCCACGCCTCCATCCCGGCAGTCTGATATGAAGCTCATTTGGCAGCTTTCTATGTACTTTTTTATTATTTTGATTTTTTTACCTTTTTCGTGAATTTTTACTGCTTATTTTACTTCTTCCTGTTATTTTTCGTGCCTTTTTATCACTTGAGCTTTTTATACGTTTTTAGTGTCTTCGTTCGCGCTATTTTTTTTTACTTCGTTTTTGCTTTGTTGCTTTTTTCTTTCATCCACTTTGCTACTTCCAGTTTCTTAATTTCTTGCCTTTTTTTCTTGCTGTTTTTACTTCCTTTGTTGTTCTTTTATAGTTTTTTTCTTTCGTGCGCGTGCTACTCTGTTTTTAATATACTTTTTCTTTCTTGTTTTACTTTTTTTTTTTTTTTTGAGTTCTTGCGTTTTTACAGCTTGATATTTTTTCTCTTACTTTTACTGCTCTGTTTACCACGATGTTATATTTTTTATTCGTAATGTGTCACTTTTTTTTTTTACTCTTACATGCCTTTTTAGTATTTGATATATATTTATAATGACACATACTTGCTATTTAAATCTTGGTTAAAAAAAAAAAGGTATAGATAAACACAATCTTTCACATGCATGGCTACAAGATTTCCGGCAAAAGCTTTACTTACTGCTGAGTTATTGTTTTATTGTGTTTTTGTGTAGCTGTGTGTATGTGTAATGTGTAACTGTATTTATGTTAGCCTTTAATGACGTGTGCGACTGTGTTTTTGTGTTATTCTGTGACTGTGTTTATAGTCGTATGTTACTGTGTTGCTGTGTTATTCTGTGGCTGTTTATATGTTACTATATGACGCTGAGGCTGTGTTTAGTTGTGTCTGTGTTGTTCTGTGGTTGTTTATGTGTGGCTGTGTTATTCTGTGGCTGTTTAGATGTTGCTATGTGACTCTGCGGCTGTGTTTATGTGTGGCTTTGTTTTTCTGGGGCTGTTCATATGTATGGCTGTGTTATTCTGTGGCTGTTTATATGTTACTGTGTAACTGCGCCTGTGTTTATATGTGGCTCTGTTTATGTGTGGCTGTTATTCTGTGGCCATCTGTGTATTGCTCAGTGGCTGTGCGTATATGAGCCTGTGGTATTGCGTGGATCAGTTCCTACATCTTTCGACCCGTCGAAATCTTTCACAGGAATATCTCTTAGTATTCAACAGCACACAGCTCAGTCCTTCATCATCTCGTAATATCCTTGGGGTTTCTTTCCTTGGAACGTATCATGGAAAGATATTACTTCCATTGCAGAATCAGCTTCTAAGAGAATGGGCATGCCAAGCCGAATCCATACTTTCTTTACCCTTAAGTTGTCGACGTTATCCTGGGTTTTTATTCGCCCCTGTTTGGCGTACAACGCGTATGTGTGTGGGGGGTGGGGGGCTTCCTGTATTTAACTCTTCTCAACAAGGTAGAGTCAGGGCTTCTCTTCTTGTTGACTCGCCTCTTCTCACTGACTCCCTTCGACCTCTTCCTCTTCGCCAAAGTGTTGCATCTTTATTTCATTACTGTTGCTAATTCAGTTCAGCTCTTCTGAACTGTCTGCTTGCATCCCCTCTTCCATTAGGGCATAGCACACGTTTGGTGGTACACTCTAACCCCGTTTCTGTCCAGGACTCCAATGCAAGAGTTAGCCGATACTCTCAGTCAGTCCTGTGTACAAGTCAACTCTGGAACTATCTTCCTTACTTTGTACTTTCCTCTCTCTATGACTTCTCGTCTTTAAACACAATGTGTCCAGACATCTCGCAATAAGTGGATTTTGAATTTGGCTTCCTTTGGTTCTTTTTTTTTTCCTTGGGAAGAACAACTCTGTATGTTTTTAGCGCCTGGGTCTGACTTCCATGCATAACAAAAAAATTATACTTTGCGGATGTGTTCATGTGCCTGCGTCATTGTGTGGCTGTGTTTATATGTTGCCTTGCGGCTGTGCTTAGTTGGGTTTTTGTGTGTGTCTGTGTAGGTGTCTGTCTGTGTGGGTGTCTGTCTGTGTAGGTGTGTACGGTACTGCCTTTGATCGTTCTGTTCTGCCTTCGCTTGTAATTTCCTGGTGTTGTGTATCGCATCTCACAGAGTTTATGGCGTACCTCCGGCGAGGGTTATGTGTGTTTGTGTGTGTGTGTGTGTGTGTGTGTGTGTGTGAGAGAGAGAGAGAGAGAGAGAGAGAGAGAATTCCAGTAATGAGATCACTTCCTTCCCGGGCTGACCGCGACCACTGATATGGGCGTACAGCAGGGGGACGCTCAAAAGCCTAGGCCTCTGGACATGACAACGACCAGATTGGGTTGGCCTGCCGGAGGACGGTGAAGAGGGGGAGGGGGGAAGAGAGGAGGGGGAAAGAGGGGAGGGAGGAAGACAGGAGGGAAGGAAGAAAAGACCCTGGGGAATGGAGGGGGAGGGGGAGTTTGAAGTAGGTAACGCCACCGACATGTCTATTTCTTCTTTCTTTTTGTTTATATATAGAGGGTCCATATGTTGTACTTCTCTTGTCCTTTTTTTCCACATATATAAAAGGCCAAGTATATATCCCGCCACCTTTGTCAGTTCTTATACATAACAAGGGCTGCTTAGTCAACCCAGTACCTCTCCTGCATAAATACTAAAACAAAAGAACAGCTAATCAGTTGTATAAGGTATGTATAATAAAAACGTACTGGCTGCATCATTTCATCTCTACGGATAGCCTTTGCCACATCCACATCAGCCAACTGAGCTTTTCCTCTCAGCACACGAGAATTGTCAAGAGAGAGAGAGAGAGAGAGAGAGAGAGAGAGAGCACTGTGTTGGTTACCGTAACAGTGCTAGTTGACTTAATTCCTAAATATTGCGGGAACTTGTCGTCCTTTGTTTCTACGCACTTTTGTAATATTTGAAAAGCTAGTCAAGGCTAGATGATATTTAACGCACTCTGTCCGCACACATCAGGTTATATTACTCAGGCAGTCATGATTTTGTTCAACTGACGGATAATCTTGTCGTTATAAAGATAAAATCTGTATCGATTAACCTTTGGAATCTCAAAAATTTTCGCATCTGCATAAAATAATCTGGATTTGTCCTGAATAAAACTCCGACGTGACCCCATGGCAGTAAGTTAAGCCATCGGATTTATGTTCATCAGTCAGTCGTCTACGCAGAGAATAGTATTGTGTCTGTGTAAGTATTTTGTGTGATTCGACCAGCTTCCTCAAATATTTGCACTTTGTTTGACGCAGATATCCTTAAGCTGGAAGAAGAGAAGACTTATCGGGATCTTGTGACCAGTAATGATTATGCTGAGGAAACTTGTCAGAGCTGGTAATCGCTGCATAAGGACAGAGGATAAAGGTTTAGAGGAGGCAGTGACATTTTCATGGTTTCGGATGAGCTGGCTGATTCTGTTGGATAGCAAAACCTAAGATGACCCCTGTAATACCATATACCTAATTTTGCGGCTTCAGTACTTCTTTCATCGATGACTTTAAAACAAGAGTGTAACTGGGAGCAGAGAATCAAATTATGGAGTGTAATGCATTCTTGAGTGATAAATGAAATTTGTAAAACAGCATTAGCGGTGTCGTGCATGTGTTTAGGTGTTAGGGTATGGTGTGGTGTGTGGTGTGGTGTGGTGTGGTGTGTGGTGTGGTGTGGTGTGGTGTGGTGTGTGGTGTGGTGTGGTGTGGTATGGTGTGGTGTGAGGTGCCGGCTACTGGTTGGGTTGTGGGTGGGGAGTCGACCACGTGTGTACCTGCAGGCGTGTCTGCCCTCAGGCGCCTGGCGTGCCACCCTGCGTGAAGGAAGCACGTTGCTTACGTATTGTTGTAGTGATTGTGTGCGTCGGAACCAGGCATGATCTCTGTTGCTTCAGTACTGTGGCATGCTGGCCAGGTCTTATGCTTATCAGAGGTATTAAGTACGTAGAGAAACGGCAAAATTGATCACTCTCCTGCTGTCCTGTACACAATAGACCGGGTCACGCACCATCACAAGTTACCGCTGCTACTGTAAATCCATACCCTGAGCACTGAACAGTGCTAAATCTGTTAGTCACGATTCGTGTGATGATATCAGCAGGGGTGTCCTGGTCTGTGGTTTAATTGGAGCAGACTTGCTGCACAACAGCAGAGTGACCACGGCAAAGCAGCGATGTGTTGAGTTGTTGGTAATGGTGGTGGCTGGTGTTCCTCAGTCACCCGAGTCCATTGCATGGACTTTCTGTGTGTGGTGTATACAGTGTTGCGACAGTCTCGGTGGTGTTGCGTAAGGTACTGATGCCGCTAAAGGTGTTGGAGCCCTTCAGACTGGAAAAGTGAAACAAGTCCGTGATTTGCTGTGATGGTGATTGTGGTTGCTTTTATTTCCCACTAGTCACTGACAAACATTGTGCTAATCCCAGCCTGAGCCGCCGTGGTTGTGGTGGCACAGGTGTGAGCGGCTGATATAAATAACCAAGGCGCTTACTGTACATGTGCGTGCTGGGCGGGCTCCTGTAAAGTGTCACCTCGGCCTTAAGGCAGCACCCCACCCTGTCTGGCGGCTGCGGCGGTCTCACGCCATGTGGCCACTTTCCTGCCTTACCTTCGATCTGGGTCCCTCTGGCCGCGCCCATGTCTACCCACGCAAGGCCTCACCTTCATGTGCAGATTATTGCTTTTGAATGAAAATAAATAGTTCGGGCCCTCATACCTACATTATTTTACCCATTTGTTAGCACCGGTATGTCTGAGTCGCATTTATGTTTACTGTCTGGTTAAGGGAATGCAATGCATGGTAAACTCCTTCACTGCCTTCACTTTCCTAAGCAGAACAAAGCCATCATGTGGTAGGTGGAATAAAATATAAAAACATATCTTACTGAGAAGGTGAAGTCAGGGACTCCATTCACTTTCCGGCGATGAGGCTGATGATTTTTTTTTTTTTTTAATGTGTCCGACTGTCCACATAGGCTTCACAGCCTGCTTCCAAGGCCCAGTATCCCTCCAACATACTACTGTATACACATCTTCATGTCACGGCTTTGCTGCTAACACCCGCCGTCCATATTGAATACATGCTCGGGCTGTCTCATACAGGACTGGCGTGTTGGTATTTGCGGGGGTATTGTTACATGTCGGCGACTCTAATGGTAGATCAGTAAAGTCTGGTTTTATGAAATTCAAATCCTTAAACTGTTCCCTGTCCCAGCGCGGATTCGAACCTGGGTCTGGTAGGAATGCAGGCCACTTCTCTACCGATTGAGCCACCGCCTCCCCTCAAAATGGAAGGGCTTTCATTTGTTCTATCCTACAATTTTCAGCCTGGATAATAAGGTCTGGAGGGTGGTGGAGGGAAGCTTGCAAGATTCATTATGTCTCCCCGTACCCTGTGATTATTAATATCTACTCCCTGGGTTCCTCCTTCCCTCGCCACTCACCTCCACCCATTGCCGCTCCCCTCTCATCCTCATTACTGCTCATCTCCATCCTTAATTTGCATCCCTCATTTTTGCTCCCTCCGGCTTCCCTCTCTTTCTTCCTTTGTGTCGGGTGCTTTATTGTAATGTTATTGTTCCCCTCGTTCTTCCCCTGCTGGGTGGGTGGGTTCTCATCGCCCCCCTCCCCCCTCCCTCGTGTCTCCGCCCCCACTCCTTTCTTTTCTTGTCGCTGGTCGTGGCGCAGTGGAGAACTTTCCCCCAGCTGAATAAAATCGTCTGGTGTTGGCGAGAATAAAATATTGTTAATCACTACCTTTAAAAAAGTTAACACCTCGTCCTTAGCGATGTTTGCATATTGCTCTTTATTATTCACTTGTATATTATTTCTATCTTTTTATTGTCGACACCGTTTGCATAAATATGGTAGTAAAGAATATTAACGCGCCATGTTGAGAAATATATGGTTGACGAAGATCCTTGAAGATTACGAGTGCTATTGTGAGCTGGAGTATCCGGTGGTAGAATAGTGTAGTGTAGTTGTAGTGTCCCGTTGTGTAGTGTAGTGTATTTTTATGTAGTGTGTAGTATAATGTGGTAAGGTGTAGTGTAGTGTAGTGTAGTTGTGTAGTACAGCTGTGGTGTAGTGTAGTTTTACGTGGCAAAATGTTTAGTGTAGTGCAGCTTCGTCACAGTTTCCTCTATTAGGGATTGATTTTAACCCATTGTCTTCTTTTATTTTATTCTTGCTATATCCAGACGATTGTATTCTACTTAGGAAAAGTTTCTTGTATCTAAGTAGTTACGAGAACTGTATCCACCTCCTCTCTTGAGATTAATAAAATCGTCAGTAGATTGCAAGAATAAAATAAATAACGTCCAGAGGTTGAAGTGGTTAAGTGTTGTCGTGTCTCTGTTGTACTACCTAACATTCTCTGCCAGAGGTGACTGCGGCTATGTACAGGGCATTTTATGTATTCCACATCCCAGTTCTCGTGTTGCAGGGACGGCTTAGTCAGCGTTACCAGCATTTACCCTGCATCATTTTGTACGTCCCATAACCCTGGTCATACAGTGTCTGTTTTCTTACATCTCCGCATTGGCGGAGGTGTGCACTCTCTGAGTGCTTTCCAGTTTGTCTGTTAGCAGGATTACTCAAAAACTAAGAGAGATTTCAACCAAATTTGGTGGGCAGATAGCCCGTGTCCCAGGGAACAATCGATTAACTTTTGGGACCGATTCGGATCTTATTACAGATTTCGGATCCGATAAAACTTTTTGCGAAATCTTAATCAGTGATGAGAAACCCTAACCCATTATAAAGAGTTGTTTGGAAATCACGTTGCCCATTGCAGGAGAGATGCGCTTCACTGAGTGCCCCTCTAGTTCTTATTATTATCTACAACCAGTTTTGTTTACTTAGGAAAGACTTCGAACAGGATAAGTTCTGCAGATGTTGCGCCTTCATTAACCCATTCCCGACAAGAGCTATCCATTAAGCTGAGTGACATCATCTGGTAGTACCTGATTAAAATGAGGCGACGTCATTGGATTAAAGGTGTTAGCAAGCGTGAATGAGCAACCCACGTGCTGCCCATGTGCACGAGTATAGTTGTAAAGCGGAGCACACAACACAACACATGTCCGCTAAACATCACTCTTGGGGAAGATGGCTGATGTTAGCGACCCCTAGCACCTCCACCCACACACACACACTTCAAATTTGGTGCGTCTATACTAGCAGGAGGGACCACGAGCAGCAGCATTATCGTTATTGCCATCTATTTTGCTTTAGTCGCTAAATTATTATTACATTATTAGCCATCCACCATCACCACCACCACTACAACCACCACCTTCTTTTTCTCTTTCTCACCCTCACCTTTACCCTCATCATTATCATCATCATCATCATAATCATCATCATCATCATCATCATCATCAAAACCCTACTTCCTACTGATGATCTCATTGGATAGGAGTCGGAAATATTATTGAGAAATCCCAATAGTACTAGAACTGTCACCATAGTAGTCTGTTTAATGAAATGGTCCTCGCATCATTTCAGTCATCATTCAAACCTATAAATTCTCAGTAACAGATAGGCAGCCGGAGTGAGGAGAGAGAGAGAGAGAGAGAGAGAGAGAGAGAGGTGAAGCATGAAATCTGGGAAATGTGTGCCAAACATCAGGAATTCATCTTTGGACTAAATTTGAATAAGAAAAACTAGCCTACATCAGCATGAGTCTAATTCTCAACCACCATTGCAGACCTACAGTTTACTGATGACCTTATGGGCTATAATGGTCTCCCTAAGATTTGCTTGGGTGTTTTAGGCTAAGGTTACTAGTAAGAGGGATTGCCCTGTGGAGCACAGACTTAGCATTCGGTGATGAAATGGCGTGTAGGAGGGAAATATGCGTCCCGTGTAGATGCTGGGGGCGAACATCTGCCAGGCACAGCGGGGTTGACTTGTTTCTCGTGTCCCCCGCAGCGAAAAAGTGTACACAAGAAATATTCATAAGGGGAAATAGTGGTAGAGTGGATAAAGCACTGGACTGTGATCCGAAAAGCCACGAGATCAATCCCAGGGTGGGACTAGGAATCGTTTCTGAATTACAGTTTCGTTAGCACAGTTTGCCCATTTCCCTACGACAGTTTTTTCTGATCTCACACAGTACCCGTCGACATGTCAGAAAACGAGAAAACACTGTCGTTGATATTACCACACCAGTAATGAGAACTGTAGCATATACTGAGAGATGACGTTGAGTATTTTATTTAGATTACAGAAGACTTATAGTTAGGGGATACAAATAATCTTCCTTGATCACTTCACTACGAGAGAGTTCCTTTAATGAATTCGTCTAGTGATTGCAAGAGTACAGTGCTCAAGGCGTCGCTGTGTTGAAAGCATTTATCTAAACGTGGTGTTATTGGTAATGTTAGTAATAATGTGTCCTCGTGCCGGTAACGGTGTGGAGCCTGGTGTTAGTAATGGTGTGAGTTCTGGTGTTACTGCTGGTGTTAATAATGGTGTGTGTCCTGGTATTAGTGGTGGTGTTAGTAATGGTGTGTGACCTGGTGTTATTAATTGTGTGTGACCTGGTGTTATTAATGGTGTGTGACCTGGTGTTATTAATGGTGTGTGTGTGTCCTGGTGTTATGAATGGTATCTGCATTACTGTTAGCTACTAGTGATGTGTGTCTTCTGTTGTTTACAATGTCTTCAGTTGTTTACAATGATGCGTTTGTCCTGGTATAATGGTGTGTGTTTTGTTGTTGGTAATGGTATCCCCCGTGCTGGCATTAATGGTACCATATGCATTCTGTTGTGTATAATGGTTTGTTCTTTGGTGTTAATGGTGGTATGTGTCTCATGGTGTTACTACTGATGGTGTCTGTGGTGCTGGTATTATTGGTTCTCCTCCTACAGGCGCGGCGGGAGCGGCGGCAGTGAGGCCACCACAGAGGAGGGCAAGAGCGACGACAACGACGACGACGACCAAGACCACCTACACGACCACCACAAGCCCATACACTCCAGGTACCACCCCTCGTACTCTCTCTCGCTCACCCACGTTGCAGTTTTTTCTCATTCATCCTTCCCTTCTCTTCCCTTCCATTTCTTTCCCTTCAGTACGCTACCTTCTTCATTTTTATTTCATTCTGTTCCCTTCTTTTTTTCTTGTCTGCCATATACACCCTCTGTAATTTTGCTGGCAGGGCAGGGAATAATTGGCTACTTTTTTGTGGGAATTCTATAGCTACTCATTTCCACCGCCTCCATTCAGCACTCTACCTGCCTCTTCTTCCTTCTCGTTCTCTGCCGTACTCTCCCCATTTTACCTCCATATAAACCCCTTTTAGTTCTGGTAGTAAGAAATATATGGGTTCTCTGGTGTGTGTGTGTGTGTGTGTGTGTGTGTGTGTGTGTGTGTGTGTGTGTGTGTGTGTGTTTTAGCTGGGAATTGTATCACCACCCCCTCCCGCCACGTCAAGCCTCCATCATCCCTTAACCCTCTGACCACGAGCCTGGTATTTTATTCCGGGTAACGTCAGATGATGTTATCCAGCTTGGAGAACCTTATCACTTTAGAAATGTTAATATTTGCATAGAATAACGTCTTGGCCCAGAAACTGTATATTTTTATTTTCTTCCGGCTAACACCAGATTATTTATTCTTCTATGAGACATCCACTGTAGCCAGTGAATTAAGAATTCCTGCACTCCATCCTTCCATCTCGTTCTTGGTCATCCTCTCTTCGTTCTCCCATCATATACACTCTCAGTACTCATTATGACAAAAGATAAACGCTCACTTCATAGGAGGAATATGTCACCGCCCTTTTTGTACTACTTCATTCGTTTACTCTTGAACATTAGCTGAAGTAATTTCTGTTTTACTGTGGCAAATGCCAGGTGATCTTACTCAGCACTGGGAACCTCACGAGGTTTAGCGGTCAACCCCGTCAGTCAGAAAACGTACAGTATATTCCATTTTAGCGTTACTATTTCCTGGTGGTTATATTGGCTGTAGAGAGAGATTTTGTTGATTACGAGTTAGAAATTGTGTCCCTTAACCCGTCCATAGACATGCGAGAATGGTAAGCCTCTGCCAGGAACAGTATAAAATCGTCTAAAGATAGGAAGAAAAAATGTCACCAGATTGAGGAGGTTAAACAGTACTCCCCTCTCCCCTAAGTTTCTGCTCTCCCTTTCCTCATTCTTCCATCACATCTACCTCCCCTCGCCAGGTTGCAAAGGACAGATGTTTACCTTTTATCCTACGGCCTTTCCTTTACTCCTACCCACCTTCTGTCCAACCCCCCTCCCCCATCTGTCTCATTCTTGGTCTCCCTCTCCTCATTCTCCTGTCACATTCACTCCCGTTCTTCTTGGTTGCAGAATACAAATGCATGTTTTTTAAGCCTCGTCTCAGGGCGCCGTGTTCCCTGACGATTTTTGCCTGGCGTTGGGTCAGTGTCCATGCTATGTTGTCATGTATTATTGCTCGCTGGACCGGACTAACATTTGGCCTTCGCAGTCTGAAAGTGTCCATCCTGCTTCACCCTCGCCCTCACGCTCACCCTTACCCTTACCCAAAACCTCTCACCCTCACCCTTAATCTCGTCCCTGTCTTCTCCAGTCCTGTGTCACTCTTCTCTTGCCCTCATTCCCACACTCTTGCCCATAATATCCCACCCCTACTCTGTGTCACTCTTCTCTTGCCCTTATTCCCACACTCTTTCCCATAATCTCCCACCCCTACTTTCCCTCACCGTTACCCTTGCCCCTCTCCTGTCCTGTCTGACTCCTCTCTTACTTTCCATCACTCTTGCCCTGAATTTCTCCTTTTTTCTTGCTGTCACTTTGCTCCTGTACAGTCCTTTTGTCCCACTTCCCTTGTTCTCACCCCCACACTCTTGCCAGTACTCTCACTTATCTTGCCCTTACCCTTGCCTTTGTCCCGTCCTGTCCTGTCCCGTCTGCCCTTCCTGTCTGGCTGTTTCCTTGTTCTCACTCCTTCACTTTTTCCCTTACTCTCTTTGTATTGCCTTCACCTTTGCCTACTGACTCCCCTGTGTTCTTCATTTTCTTTGCTTATCTCTCTTCTTGCCTTCACTACCTCACAGTCCCATCTCTTTCTTCTTTCCTTCTCCCTCGCTTTTTCCTCTTGCCCCTACTCCCTCATCTCTCCTTGCCTTTACTCTTTCGTACCCTCACCCATGCCTGCCCCGTCTGTCTTCCTCAGTGTCCTCTTTTTTTTTTTTTTCCACTGTCCCCTCTTGCCCTTACTCTCTTGTTTTCACTGTCACATGTGTCTCTTACTATCCTTCTGTCTTCATTTTATCCTCTGCCCCTCATTCCCATTTTACTTACCCTCACATCCCAGTCATTGTCTCTCACTCACACACACTTTTCCTCTTGCTTTCTCTTTTACAGTGTTACTGTTATTACCTCCCTCCCTCCCTCCCTCATTTTGCCTTGCCTCCCTCACTTACCCTCTTTCTCTCTGGCTATCCCTTCTTCACCTGGTACCCTCTGATCATTTTTTCTTCTCCACAACTTAACCTGTAACCATCCCACCTTCTCTTCTTACTCTCTGATCATCCCTCCTTCCCCTCACTTCGCCTCTTACCCTACGACCATCTCTCCTTCACCTCATGCCATCTGATCGTCTCTTCACTTCCCTCCTTACTCGGTGATCATTCTTCTTCCACCTTCTTACCCTCTGATCATCTCCACTTCACTTCCAATCTTATGACCATCATTCCTTCAGCTACACTCTGTCCATCCCTCCTTCTCTCTTATCCTCTGACCTTTGCTTCTCCTAACCTTCCCATGTACCCTATGTCCATCCTTTCTTCCCGTGAACCTGCCGTCAGCCCCACAATCTTGGAACTCACCCAAGCCCTCTGTGGGGATGATGATACAGACTAATCGGGGATGGAGGTTTGGTTGGGGAGGATAGTGAGGCAGTATGGATGTGCTTTGACTCCTTTTACTTCCCCTTGTACCCTCTGGCCGGCCCTCCTTTCCCTCACTGCCTTCCTCCCCTCATTTCTCATGGGTATCCTCTCCTCTGCCTCACACATCTCTCTGTTCATCTCTCCTTTCCCGTATTAATCTTCCCATCACTCTTCCCTCTGCCGCCTCCCCTTATCCAGCTCTGTCTTTCTATATCCTTTTCCCCTCACTGTTTTCATCGTCCTCACTCCTTCCCACACTGCCTCTCCTTGTCTTGCATCCCTTTCCCTGTGTCGTTTTTCCCTCACTCTTACCCTTATCCTCCGGTCATCTCTCTGTTCCCTCACTGCCCTCGTCCCCTCAATTTCCTTTGTACCCCCTCGCCAGCCCTTCCACGACTCACTTCTGCCTTCCCCTCATTTTGTCTGATTACCTCTCCTCTCCTCTCACTGTCCTGTTCCCCTTCAGTATTTCAGTTCCCTATCTTCCATACCCTCATTCTTACCCGTACCTCCTCCTCTTGTCTCATCTCTCTCTCTCTCTCTCTCTCTCTCTCTCTCTCTCTCTCTCTCACCCATATCTAACTTCTCATTCCCTGTCGTTCTCCAGTTCCTCTCTCTGCCCTCTTCCCTCAGTCGTACCCTTACGTAATTTTCTCTTTCCCTCCTCTCCCCCTCCTATCCCCTCACTTTGCCTCGTTACCCTCCTGTCATTCCCCCCTTCCCCTCTCCCCCTCCCCCCCTTCCTTGGCTCAGTACAGGAAGACGCCTAAGACTTGTGTACGGCTTTTATATATATATATATATATATATATATATATATATATATATATATATATATATATATATATGTGTGTGTGTGTGTGTGTGTGGAACAAATTACATTAGTCATATTAACTATGTTATGATGACATACGGGACCGGAATTAACAAAATGAAAGCGAGATCAAGCTAAAGCTAAGTGCTTACAGAAATTCATGTATGAACATGATATGCCTACAACATTTCCAACATTATATTATATTTTCTCAATGAAATTACTTTATGGGTTATTTTGAACGTAGAAAGATTTGTTAATACGAACCATAGAGCAGCTGTTTTATATCGCACACTAGAAAACACCTGGAAACGAAAGGCATGTCTGTTCACCTTCGTTAGAGCGTAGGGTTCAATTATTGGTGGCGTAGCAAACATCATAGCACCTCCTCCTCAGCGATAAATTTTTCATATTACACGGCAACATTCTCTTGTATGTTTATTATGTCGTTTTGATATCAATACGTTTTGCATCAGTAACATACGTGGGGATATTTTGTTTCACGTGGCGAAAAAAGAGGTGTTACGACATCACCAAAGCCATTTAGAATACGAACCATAGAGTGAGGCAGTATGCAATCTTAGCTGCAGCAATTGTTCACACTGAACCTATAACACATATCCACATTATTGAGGAAGGTGTGTGTGTGTGTGTGTGTGTGTGTGTGTGTGTGTGTGTGTGTGTGTGTGTGTGTGTGTGTGTGTGTGTGGTGTTTTCAACATGGTCCCGGCGCCAGGACGGTCGCTTGTGGTGGTGAGCTCTTGAGGCGCGACCCTGGAACCACAGCCTTTCAAGGACACGCGTATGTACACCAAGGCCAGTCAGCCATCCTGCCGCGATAACCATCCTGTCTTCATGGCCATCCAACGACCTTGGCCATCCTACCCCCTTGGCCATCCTGCCACCATATCTGTCTCGCCACGAAGGCCGTCCAAACACCATTGCCATCCTGCCACTGCCCTACCATCATTCCCGCCTTTCCACCATCATGACCATTGTGCCATCGTGGCCATCCACCCTCCATAAGCGTCTTGCTATATTATCGTCTTGCTACCGTGACCATGCTGCCATCACTGCCTGCCTGCCAGCACCAGCACCAGCACACACCATGCCGCCAGCCAGCACGCTAGCAGACTAAAGCTGTAAATCCGGTAGGAGCGCAGGACTCGGGCCATCAGCTGTCCAACACATCTCTTTAAGGGCAGCGCCCCGCGGCCCCCTCCCCTCCATTACCCTCACCCTCACTCTCACCCCCACCCCGCCCCCGCTCCTACCCTGCCAACTCAGCCCCTCCACCCCACCCCATCCCACACCGCCTTACACTGGCATGAGGAGACACCTGGACACACTCGGGATAAGTTTTATATATATATATATATATATATATATATATATATATATATATATATATATATATATATATATATATATATATATATATATATATATATATATATATATATATATATATATATATATATATAATATGTAATGATGCTCAGTAAACGAATGCTACAACGATGGTGTATTTGTGTATATAGGCAATAATTTTAGGATCATTTTCACTTGGCATATTACTGAACCCTTTATGAAATACTTTCCATGTGTGTGTGTGTGTGTGTGTGTGTGTGTGTGTGTGTGTGTGTGTGTGTGTATGTGTATGTGTGTGTGTGTGTGTGTGTGTGTGTGTATGTGTGTGTGTGTGTGTGTGTGTGTGTGTGTGTGTGTGTGTGTGTGTGTGTGTGTGTGTGTGTTGAAAGCTTGGGGGATTTGAGTTAAGATAAGGGAAGAGGAATGATGACATTGTTTCAGCCAGTGGAGAGCGCTGTTTGTCGTAGTGTGCTGGTGGGGGATGGGTGTGGGTTGAGAGACTACGAGAATATTTTGTGAGGAATGTAGGATATCAGCGCGAGGACAATGTTGTCTGTTCTTTGCGAGTAAAGAGACTTGATAATTGGCTGAGGAGAATGATGAGAATGGTATGACGTGAGTGCGGCCCGATGTTCTGTGATGGTGTGGCGAGACAGGAATAAGAACTGAATATTGTGGGGGCTCTTAATAGGTAGAATGTACTAGTTGTGCAGATCAGGTGAGGGGAAAGGTGACAGGTGTGGAGTTGTAGCTGAGGTGTGTGTGTGTGAGGGTGACAGGTGTATGGAGGCAGGTGAGGGTGGCCGGTTTGGAGGCAGATGAGGATGCAGGTGTGGAGTGGAATTATATGTGACAGGTGTGGAGAACAGATGTAGGTGACAGGTTATGAGGTAGGTGTGAGTGATAGGTGTGAAGAACAGGTGAGAGTGACATGTGTGGAGGTAGATGAGTGTCATGTGTGAAGGTAGGTGAGGGTGACATATGTGGAGGTAGGTGAGGGTGACAGGTGTGGAGGTAGGTGAGGGTGACAGGTGTGGAGGTAGGTGAATGTGACAAGTGTGGAGGTAGGTAAGGGTGACAGGTGTGAAGGTAGTTGAGATAACAGGTGTGGAGGTAGTTGGGGGTGACAGGTGTGGAGCTAGGTGTGGGTGGTAGGTGTGAGAAATGTGAATAAGTGGTCAGAGTGAATCCCAATAAGTCCTAGTAAATGCTGATAACCCATGCTGAACTCCTGGCGATGTGGTGGCAGAATACACCAGCGCCTGGGTAGAGTCTCACAAAAGTAACTAGATGCATTTCGATCATGTAGCCCGTTGCTGATAGGGTCGTGGGTCAGCCCGCTACAGTATTCGTAACCCTTCGATCCGGTGACGTAATTTATCGGTACATGCTTGCTGCAGACGATTTTATTCAGCTTGGAGAAAACATGAAGGGAAAGGGTACATGAGGGCTATAGCTAACTTCTCCGGTTCGAAGATTCTCTCATAAGCTGAACAAAATAATCTGGTGATAGCAAAAATAAATAAATATATATCGTACGTTATGGAAGTGAAGAGGATGAAGTTGTTTGGACTACAGTAGCTTAGCGTCAAATCACTGCACCACGAAGGGAGTGAATTGAGACTGGCTTCTATCCATGTTATTGGCTTTGGTTCGGTACTCTTCAGTGAACACACTGGCATTACATAAAAACACCGTTTCTTTTACTGAAGCGCATACCAGTACTGCGCGAGAGTCTCAAAAGTTAAGAGAGTAATAGTGATATCCAACCAGGTGGCATTATCCACAGACATCATTGCCTTCTGTTAGCACCACCACCACCACCACCACCATCATCATCATCATCATCATCAATTTTCGATTATAATAAGAGGGTCAGTAATATCCAGAAACAAGGGGGATTAGTCATATGTTGATGCGTATAGAACGTTAGGCAAATGGACCCATACCGGACGACCAGAAATCATCGAGACATTGTGCCTTTGTCCAGGGGAAAAATGAGGGTGACAGGGACAGGTATTGAGTGAAGGTAAGAGTGACAAGTGTGGGGAGCAGATGAGGGTGAGCGGTGAGTGTCATAGTGATAAGTATGGAGTGGAGGTGCAGGTGACAGGTGAGGGAGCAAATAAGGGTGAGTGGAGGCAGGTGAGTGTTATTGATATTGATATTGATAATTCTGAGTTAGTATAAAATATAGTTACATATGTGGAGAGCAGATGTGGATGACAGGTAAAGGGAAGGTAGGCGTGGAGGGATGGGAGCAGGGGAAGGGAAGACAGTTAAAAATGGGACAGGGCGGAGCGGGGCAGCGCTGGGCCAAGAACGGAAGGTGAGAGTGAGGGGAGGCTGGTAACGGTGGATCGGGGTGTGGTAGGTAAGAATGAGATGGGGTGGGGCTAGGCGGGACCGGGGATGGCAGGTATCGACGGGTGGCAGATGATAACGGTGAGGTGGGGCGGCAGGTGAGGATGAAATGGGGCGGGGCGAGGCGGGACCAAGGACGGCAGGTGTGGACGGGGGGCGGCAGATAAAGGTGGGGCGGGGGGCGGCAGATGAAGGTGGGGCGGGGGTCGGCAGGTGAGCATAAAGACGGGTGGTGGAGGGTGGGTGGCGGCGGGGCGGGGTGGCAGGAGGCAAAGGCAGGTGGCGCCGCCCTCGCTCCTCTTTAACCTTCAAGCTGGCGTGCTCTTGTGGCCCTCACCCCGCACCACCACCCTCGAGGCATTGGGGAAGGGAGGGTAGGGGGGCGGTACGCAGGCAGGCACGCAGGCAGGCAAGAGGCACAAGTACTCAATCACTGACTCACTTTCAATCGCTGACTCACTCGCGTACTCACTCTCATCCACCGACTCATTACTCTCACTCACTCTCAGTCACAACAAAATTTTTCTCAGTCACTAATTCACCCATTCTCATTGCTGTACTTTCATTCACATTTCCGGATCACTTCCTTCCTTACTCATTTACTCACTGAAAATCAATAGCTCTGTTACCTGCACACTCAGTCGCTCAAACACACACACATACACACTCATTCCCACTGGTATATGGCACCTTCTCTTATGTTCTCAATTATTCACTCATTGTAAGTACCTCATTGATTGACTTTCATATATTTTTCCTTTCTCGCATTCACAGTCACTCAGAATCTCACATCAACTAACTCATTGGTTCACATTGTTTCTCTCTGTCACGTTCTTTGAGTCATTCAGTTACTCCCTTACTCACTAACTCACTCTGCCTTCCACCCACACACTCAGTTATTCTCACACTCAGTTGTTCTGTTTTACACTCAGTGGCTGTCACTCTCACAGACCCAGTCATTCATTCATTTTTCCACACACACACACACACACACACACACACACACACACACACACACACACACACACACACACACACACACACACACACACACACACACACACACACACACACACACACACACACACACACACACACACACACACACACACACACACACACACACACACACACATTATATGCTCTCTCACACTAATCCTATACTTCTTCGCTCTCAGTCATCTTTGGCACTTGCACTTACTTACCCACACTCACTCTTCCACTGTCTCACTTTTGGCCTCACTCTCACTTACTCTGGCTGAGGAGTGGATGATCCTGGCTTTCCTCAGGAGTGTGAAGGTGATGAGGGATGGTAACGTCTGTCTACCACCACCATCATCAGAATCATCAGCATCAAAGTCTTTCAGATACACAGATAATTATAGTCATTAGTAACAACGTCACTCAGATACAATCATCATCATCATCATCATCACAAGTCACTTAAAAACCCTCATCATCATTATCATCATCATCATAACAAGTCACTCAGATACCCGCATCATCATCATCATCATCATCATCATCATCATCATCATAATCATCATCAGAACCCTATCACCCTCTATTATAAAGGAGACGTTGTATTCAGAGACAAAAAAGGTACAGTAAAATCCAATAATAAAATAAAAGCCATTTCTGAAGTGGCTAGTGAAAAATGGGTCACGGACTGGCTCACGGGCTAATGGTGGAGGCTTTTGCAGTGAATTAACCTCTTCACTGCGATGACGCCATAGTTTGATATATTCTTGCTACCTCTAGATGATTTTTTAACAGCTCTGGAATGACGTGTTGTATGGCAGGGGCGAATGAAGGAAACAGGTACAGCTAACACCTTTAAGTTTGTTTAGATGTTTAGGAATGAAGGGGGTAGATACAACCTTTCATTACAGGAACTGAACCTAATCGTCTGGCACCAGCAAGAATAAGCTACGCAAGGACGTTATCGTGCTAAAGGGATTAAACCCCGCCCACTCCGTGATGATGATGATGATGAATGATGAGGAGGAGAAGGAGGATTGTCATGATTAGGAGGAGCAAGATGATGATGATGGTGGGAAGGAGACAGAGGAGCTGCTGGGTGACTATGATGAGAAACAGAATGATGATGATGGTGATGGTGATTAAAATATTGGATGCCTCATAAATAACTGCGTAGAGTAAAATTGTGAGGACTTATGTTGAATTTTGTGAGCATGACTGTGGGCGGGCGGTGGAGGAGGGGTGTGTGGGTGACCTGCACACCACCCCACCCGTCTCTGTGAATGAGCACTTATATGACGCATGTGTGTCAACAAACATAACACTCACTCTTTGAATGGAGTAGGTATGCAGTCTCACCTTACCACATGAACTACTACATAAATTACAGCCTATCAACACACACCTTATGCCACCACACTTTACCACGCATGACACTTTTTACATGGAGGACACTTTGCCACACATGATACATACTGTACGTATCCATAATGAATACTTGCACCACATAGCACTCGGACGATGGGGAATATATGCCAATACACTTAACAGCATATAGTGCTCACTGTGTAGGGAATACGGTACTTTCTCTTATCTCACTTTTGGGGAAGGAGAATGCTTTCCTCAATAAACTCTCACTCTTGGCATGGGAAGCACTACATCATATAACTCTCACACTTGGCATGGGAAACACTTGCCTCATATAACTGTTACTCATGGGATGGGAATTACTGCATCATAAACTTTCACTTTTGGCATGGGGAACACTTACCTCACAGTGTACACTCATGGCATGGGGAACATACAGCACCATACTTTGTCACACAGTGCACTTTTTTTTTTTTCGGGGGGGGGGGGGGAACTTACATCACCACATTTTAGTTCATAGGCCTATAGCACTCAAAACACTTGACCACACGTAACACGTTTTGGATAGGGAGCTTATAACAACCCACTCAGTCTGTAAATGAGAAACTTGCACAGACACATTGTAGCATGCATAGCACTCACTCTTTGACTGGGAAACTTACATCACCATACGCTGCCATACGTAGCATTGACAGCACTATCACGTAACACTCTGTCTAGATAGGAAACTTGTATATCCCAATGCCTGAATGTAATACTGCATCTGTTTATATATACAGGGTGTCCAGGGAGTTGACGTACTGAATTCAGGAGGTGATTCTTGGGCTGATTTTTAGTAAAACTGCTATATCGACATGGGGTCCAATTCTCAGTTGTTGCTGAGCTACTGTGACCGATGATCTTATGGAATAAATAGTCTCCCTCATAAACCACCCATAAAGTTATTAGAAAGTGTAGATTTACAGTACACTATAATGCTTCAAAATTGACCCATGTTGATATGGAATTTTTTGATCAAAATCAGCCGTAGAATCACTTCCGCAAGTCAGTAGGCCAAGTTACGAGACACCCAGTACAGGACCGGTGACATGTAGGCGGTTCGCATGTTGCCACCTCGTACGGGATTCAACGCGCCTTGTAGTTGGTACGGAGTTACAGAACACTGATCAAACGTATTTCATTATAAACAGGGACTTCTTAGCCTGAGCCTCCACAGACTTTGCGTAATGCCTGTGTAGAGTAAAATCTCTCTCTCTCTCTCTCTCTCTCTCTCTCTAATATATATATATATATATATATATATATATATATGAGAGAGACGAAGACAAGGCCGCATATTTGAGTTCTGTAAACCATTTCGGCATCGCTTGCTAGGTCCTATCATCCCACGATGATCATTCTTGCTTTATTTGCCGTTAGCCTTCCTCTAATTTAACCTAACGAAATCTAGCCCAGTCAGATCATAAATGGCCCAACTTAAATCTTATTTTCCCCTAACCCCAGCAGACTAACTTAACTTAAAGCTATCAGGCTGACCTTACTAAACTTAACCCAATCAGACTTGACCTAATCTTATCTAAGCTAGCCTAACCTGGACCTATGTGGAAAAATAAAAGTTCCCAAAGTGCCTGCAGTGTGGGTCCAGCCTGGCCACTGTCCCCTCCTCACAGCACCGCCGCCACCACCGTGTACCGTAGTAGCGTCTCCCTTTGTCTTAACTTATTCACTGTGACACGACCATCAGGCTGAAGAGATGTATCGGGAGTGGGGGTGTGGGGGGAGGGGGAAGTTAAGCCCAGACACCTGTTGCTGTCCGGGAAGCCAGTCTCTCTCTCTCTCTCTCTCTCTCTCTCTCTCTCTCTCTCTCTCTCTCTCTCTCTCTCTCTCTCCGACATACCAGGGATTTTTATGGATAAATATTGTAGGTTCGTTCGTTCCTCTCTCTCTCTCTCTCTCTCTCTCTCTCTCTCTCTCTCTCTCTCTCTCTCTCTCTCTCAGTTTAATCAAAATATGTTTTCCGTTAAGAACATTTTTGTAAGGCCAGGATCAAGACACATGTTTATGATGTACATAGAGGGTGTGCAACTAAAATACACCCAGTTTTAAATACACAAGTCTGTAATTATAGAAGACAATAGACTCTGAAGAAGACGCGTGGGAATTTACGGCAATTTGGACTGGTCTTTGACACAAAGTGGGACAATGGCTGAATTCTGTAGTAACTTACACAGATAGGTTACGGTTTTTTCACAGTACCACAGGATATGCACGGATGAGTGTTGTATTGCAGAGGCACTTTATCTGGCGGAAATGGTCGCTCATCCTTTCTGATTTTTTATATACTGTTAATAGCGGCACTGAGCTGTCTGTACTAGCACCAGTGAACGAAACAGGAACATGAATTTGTATATCGACCGCCGCATGTCGTAGTCAGGGAGTGTTTACTTGTTTTCCTTGGCCGTTACGTTCTCCTTATCCTTCTCTGTTAATAATAAAAATAAAGTAAATTAGTTTCACTCAGGAGCATACTTCGCCTTCTGTTCCGCTGCGTCTACTTCACGCTTGTAGCATGTCCGTCTTCCGCACCCTGACGCTCCGTATCAAAGAGGATCATATGTGGACCGAGAAACATATCAAGCCTCTCTCAGCCCAGAAAAATTAGCCAGCAGGGGAAGGTGAGATGCTAGGAGAGGTTTTTAGGTCATAATTTTGTTTCTGGCTGTACGCGTGTTATAAGGAATAGGTATAGTTTTTTTAATGGAAAACTTTTGGCGGTTACTCGAATCCCAGTTACGTGTTTAGCCTCGTTCACGTAAGTTACCTTTTTTTTTTCTCTCTCTGATGCAGTTGAAGTTTGCTGAAATTTTGCACACAAGTTTAATGAGACTATTTAGGCACTGGGGGCATGAAAGATTTTGTCCACTGGTGGCGAACACGTGTGTGAGAGAGAGAGAGAGAGAGAGAGAGGAGGGGGGAGGGGGGACTATGATCATTAAAATTCTCCATAATGCTTGAATGGGTTCAGAATTAGCACGATACACGGCCATCATAGACAAACACAAGGAAGTGTTCACCCCTTCACCACGATCCCGCCTCTTTATAATGCATTTTTTAAACCTCTAGGGAACTTTATCTTAGCATTTTTTAAACACGGTGGGTTACATATAGCCTTCACTAGCCTATTCACCACTGAGGTTCTCGCATTACTTGGATTTAATCGCCGGGTGGTTGCAAGAGTCACACGATAAGGGCGTTGTTTTAATAGCATTGGCGGAGGTATGCGGTCTCTGAGGGCTTTCTAGTTATCAAAAGCGATATTCCTCATCTGTGCCTGCCCCTCAACCATTCTGCAAATATTAATCCAAATTTAATCAAAACTGTTGGAGTTGATCTCGTCATGTGACTATGGACTCTGACCAACTGTTCTCAACATGTAATCTCTTCATCCTTGCATGACCTTCAACTCTTACACCAATCACAGTCAACTGAATTACAGAGAGGAATTTTTTACCCTGCACTGTGACTTTGACCTCTGATTGATTATTCTCGGAATCTAATCACACTATCCTCTCCTAACCCTCAACCTTTCCGCCAAGTTCGGTTTAAATCAGAACAAAACTGTTTAACATGACCTTGACCCGTGACCTATTGTTTTCAAAAACAAAAGATAAACCCTTGGAAAGAATTAAGCCCCTCCACCAAATTTGGTTAAAATGGGATAGAAACTGTAAGAGTAATTTTGTTCAGAGTTTTTCTTTGGTAAGAACACACACACACACACACACACACACACACACACACACACACACACACACACACACACACACACACACACACACACACACACACACACACACACACACACACACACACACACACACACACACACACACACACACACACACACACACACACACACACACACACACACACACACTGCCCATGCTATTTCGCGCAGAGGTTTAACAACAACACAAGCACACACATCTCTCACGCAGACTTCCTTGCGTCTGCTGCAACACAGGTAAAAATCCTTTGTTGACTCTTGCATTTTTATGCAAATAAGAAAGAACTCGGGACTGAGAGCCAGCAAAACTTGCCCCTTTTAAAGAAAGTTGAAGAAAACTGAAGGCCAAATTCAAGATCAGCTCATTTCGAAATGCCTGGACACTACTTTGGAAAGATTTGTCATTTGGCAGAACTAAAGGCGGACTGAGGAAGACAGATCCAGAGTTGACCAGCTGCATACATGAAGCTGTAATTGCGCCGGTTAGCTCTTGCATTAGAGAGTTGGACAGAAGGAGGTGAGAGTGTGTAGATATAAGGTTGCAGCTTGCCTGCCGTAATGGGTAAGGAATGTAAGCTGACAGTTCATTTCATGATGCAGGTTCAACAAACACTCCAGCCGTCAACTAATCTATTTACATTCGATGTGAGCATTCCCGTTTCGAACACCCAGAGATAATATATGTGCATGGTCTGGATTTCATCAGTTAAGGCTGTGTGCTTGCAACCTGCATCGCGAAGGGAAAGATAAGCCCATGATCTTCGGCGGACATTTACAGAATGGAACGTTTGTGGTTATAAGTTGTGGTAAACCTGCTTCCTGCATTATAGAAAGTAGTAAGCAACGGTGCAGAGAAGCCAGGCATTTTGTACTGTCATCACGTGCTTCAGAATTTATAGTCAAACATCAGCCGTTCCTCGAAACAGCAGTGCAATTCATGCTGGTTGATAGGACTTTAATGCTTTAATAGTTTGGACTCCCAGACGTGTAAAAGAATCATTAACAGCAGCTGTACAATGCATTAAAGCCATTGCCGGCGTTAAGATAAACATATAGCTTTACTCACCAAAAAAAGCAATCCCATCTTAACACTTGGTAAGGATGGCAGAAGAATGCTGAAGGATGGATGCCAGTGTTATTGATGTTGTTGTTACTTAACCCCAGTCTGTCTGACCGAGCAGACCCAGGTAAGCAACTGCTTCTGTGGGACCGTCCTACAAGTACATTGCGTGAAGGAACCGAGACCCTTTCGTGGTAGGCAACTTGTAAAAACAACTTAGGCTAAAATTATCATCTATCCATCTTGTTTGCTGACCTGTAGCGAGAGATTAACACTGAAATATGATGCTGGTGACGAAATATGTTATGGAAAGGTTGTGTAGCCGTATTATTGTCTTATTCTGCCTTTGAACCACCGGAAATAAGCAGCAAATGTTAAGAAAATCTCCAAGTTCAGGTGGACGAACTGTAACCCATCTTTGTGGCCAGACAGATGCATTTTTCCCCTTTATGATGTTGATAACTCAGACTGGAAGGTGTATAATCAGCGGGAAATAAAATAATCTGCATAGAAACCCAATTTTTACAGGAAGACACGTTCGGTGAATTAACAGTGAAGAGAGGGAGTTAAGGTGCTCAAGTGTGTGTGTGTGTGTGTGTGTGTGTGTGTGTGTGTGTGTGTGTGTGTGTGTGTGTGTGTGTGTGTGTGTGTGTGTGTGTGTGTGTGTGTTGTGAGGGAGGGAGGGTAGCGTGTTAAGTGGATGCCATCAACATAGATTTAGTGGTGGTGACAGATGGTGTTCCTGAGACGTGTTGTGTTCCATCTACAGCCAGGCCCCTTGATGAGCTGTTGTGGTGGACGGGGTGATGTGGTAGGGAGGAAGTGAAGCTGTGGTGGGGTTTATGGGATGTTGTGGTATGACTTATGACCTGTTGTGTTGAGCTGTTGTGGTGGAGGGAATGGTGTGGTATAGAGGAGATGTAGCTCTTGTGGAGTTTGTGTAGGGGTTGTAGTTGTGTTGTGGTGTGGCGTGTGGGGGTGTAGTGATGTGGTGGACGGATGTGGTAATAATAAGAAAGTGTGGCAGTGGTGGGATTGATGGGATGTTGTAATATCACTTGTAGGATGTTGTGGTGTGGCTGGTGACGTGTTTTTTGTGGTGGATGGTATGTTGTTGTAAGGCAGATGTGTAGTTGTGATATCGCTAATCGGTCTCTGTAGGTTGATGTGGTGGGATGTTGTTGCGTTGTAATGTGGCTGGAGGGATGTTGTGCTGGTGAGCCGATGTTGTGGGGTTTTGTGTTGGTGCAGGAGACATGGAGTGAGGTGTTGTGGTGAGGTTAGTATGCTTTTGTGGTTGGATGTTATCTTGCCTTGAGTTATATTGTGCTGTGGTGTTTTCAAGGAGACGGGGAGGGGATTGGATGACGAATAAGGAAATAGCATTGTGTCCCATCAAGATCAGTCATTTGAAAAGACCGGCACACACACACACACACACACACACACACACACACACACACACACACACACACACACACACACACACACACACACACAGATTTAGCAGACAGAGAGCGGGGGTGAGGCGGCGGCATATGCAGGGAGGGAGGGTCGGTTTGGGTCGATGTGTTGGGAGGCGCACCACCAATTACGTCGGGCCGCCCGTCCTGTGTCCACCCCCCTCTTCCAACCCTCCAGGACACACCAGGACACATGAGGAGGGCAGGACGCATGGAAGAGAGGGCAGGACATATATTGGAGTGGATGAGACGTGGCGAAAACATAGGTGGAGGCAGGACACGGGGGTAACATGGCTGAGGGGCAGGACACGGGAAGTATAGCTAGGGCAAAAAATATATGGAGCCGGACACATGGTAGGGCGAAGGATACAGAGTAGGGCACAACTGACAGGATACACGGCAGGGCACAATTGACAGGGCATAAGGAGCAGGACACACCATGCAAGACACAATAGAGCACGCGGGCAGAACACGCGACAGAACACACAGGTACGACACACGATAGAGCACATGGGTAAGTCACATACCCGTCATCGACTACAAGTAAACTAAGATTATCTCTTACAAATCTACTCAGTCTGCTACTGCTCGGCTACAACTACGATATAATTAGTTACAAGTCTGATACGACGGCGTCTTTTTTTAGTTTAAAATGATATCCCAGGGAATCTCTTCACCTTACTAAAGGCCTTGTAATGAAGGGGTTAATATTGTAACCTCACAAACTAACAGCAACAACATGGAATATAAAGACTGAATATTTTGCCGCTTAAATAATTGATCGAAGTTATGTTCTAATGATTTCTCGAACACTCCTTCATCTCCTCCCTTCTCTTCCCTCTCCTCCCTCTCCTCTTCTGTCCGACCTTTCATCTCCTATCTGTCTCCTCCCCTTCTCCTCTCTCCCTTCCCTACCCCTTCCATACCTCTCCCTCCGCCACTCCATCCGTTCCCTCCCCACATAATTCCTCCACCGTCACCCTCTCTTCCCTCACCCTTCCTACTTCACTTCCTTCCCCCAGGCTGCTGTCTCCTCCTTCCCTCCCTCCCTTCTTCCGTACCTTACTTCCGTCCTCCACCTCCTCCCTTCTCTCGCCTGTCTCTCTCCCCCTCCCTTTCTCCCTCGCTTCCTTCCTGCACCCTTCCATCCATCCATATCCATCATCTTCCTCCCTCCCTCCCTCCCTCCCTCCCTCCCTCCCAATCTTCTTCCAGTTCTCCATTTCTCCCTTCTCATTACCTATCCAGCCTTCTTCCTTCCTTCACTTTCTCCATAGCGTTCCTCTTTCGTTTTATTCCATCTTCCTTCCTGTCTCTGATCGGCTCTTCCATCCCTCTCTCTCCCTCGTTATCATCCTTCCCTCCTTCACCTCCATTTCCGCCTCCGCTTTGTTGTATCTTCCCTCTTTCTCCATTCCCTCACCTTATCTCTCTCTCTCTCTCTCTCTCTCTCTCTCTCTCCTTCCTTCCTCCCTCCCTCCTTCCCTCCCTCCCGTCGCGGCGTAAACCTCACCTAATGACTCCCTAAACGAGGCTTTGTAAAGGTGAATTAAAGTAATTGGTGACACTGACAGTTTACGATGCTCCTTCACCCGCACCCCCGCCTGTGCTGAAGGGGGGGGGAAGAGAGAGAGAGAGAGAGAGACAGACAGAGACAGAGACAGACAGACAGAGACAGAGGGACAAAGAGAGAGGCAGAAGGAAGAAGGAAGATCGAACAGGAAATAGAGAAGAAGTAAGAGAAAGGAAAAGGAATAGAGTGGGTGAGGAGAAGAGAGTGAGTAGGTGGAGAAGGAAAAGAAAAAAAATGAGAGAAAAATACGAGGACGTGGCCTGAGACAAAGGAACAAAGAGAAGTAAAACAAACAGCAGCAAACACACAGTCTTTCGTTTCTTACTGAGCCGTATTCCTGGTGCCATAGCGTACTTTGCGGCTGTTACTTACCGATTCATTTGTTAGAGTGCTTTACTATTTTTTGATTTATATAATACCGTGTATATATATATATATATATATATATATATATATATATGTAGGTTTATAGATAGAAAAATTTATTAACTTCTTCATTCCAGCGGCATTTTTTCACTTCATTCCTGCCACCTCCAGACGATTTTATTCAGTTCAGAGAAGACCTCTTGTAGTGAAATTTTTAGTGAAGGCTGCGTCTAATCCCTCCAGTAGATAAAAAAGTGTCTACTTAGTAAAAAAAAATGTCTAGGTATAGCAAAATTATAACAAGAATGTCACCGTATTATAAGAATTAACACGGACAAAGTTTAAACAAGTACCATACAAGAGGGTATGAATGTATAACAGGAATTGGCGACGGACTCCTTCACGTAGTGGCACCGATGTAACCAGGCAGTAGAGCTGGCCACCAGAGGGAAGAGGCTGGACTGCAGATGGGTAACTTCAGCTTGCAATTCAGTGGGTTCATTTTCAGATAAGCCTGGATCCACAACAAAACCAAGAAGATGTAATAGACAAAAATATTCGGTGTGGAATAGATGTGGAAGAGATGCCGGTGTGGCTATAGTGGTGTGGTAGTGGTGTGGTAATGGTGTGGTAGTGGTGTGGTAGTGGTGTGGTAATGGTGTGGTAGTGGTGTGGTAGTGGTGTGGTAATGGTGTGGTAGTGGTGTGGTAGTGGTGTGGTAATGGTGTGGTAGTGGTGTGGTAGTGGTGTGGTACTGGTGTGAGTTACAGTGAAGCATAACCCCAGAGATAGCCTATCATGTGGTTATGAGGTGGCCCCATGGATGCACCTCAACACCCTCACCCCTTAACCCCTTCACCTCCCTCACCCCTTAACCCCCTCACCTCCCTCACCCCTTAACCCCCTCACCTCCTTCACCCCTTAACCCCCTTGCTTCCTCACCCCTTAATCCCCCTGCTTCCTCACCCCTTAACCCCCTCACCTCCTTCACCCTTTAACCCCCTCACCTTCCTCACTCCTTATCTCCCCACCTACTTCACCCTTTAACCCCCTCACTTCCCTCACCTCTTAACCCTTTCACTTCCCTCACCCCTTAACCCCCCTCCTTCATCACCCCTTAACCCCCTTACTTCCCTCACCCCTTAATCCTTCTCTCCTCCCTCACCTCTTAACCCCCTAAACTCCCTCACCTCCCCCACCCCTTAACCCCTTCTCCTTCCTCATCCCCTCCTCATTTTCCTGGGGTGAGGATGGATAGTATGGTGGAGTGAGAGTGAAAGGGTGAGTGGGAGTGATAGGGTGATGGGCTGAGCGTGGTGGGACGAGAGTGAGTGGCCGAATAAGGGTGCGAGACAGTAGTGGAGTGAGGTAGAGTGGTGTGGTGGGGTGAAAGAGGGTGGTGTGATGGGGTAAAAGAGGGTGGTGTGGCGGGGTGAAGGAGGGTGGTGTGGCGGGGTGAAGGAGGGTGGTGTGGTGGGGTGAAGGAGGGTGATGTGGTGGGGTGAAGAAGGTTGGTGTGGCGGGGTGAAGGAGGGTGGTGTGGCGGGGTGAAGAGGGTGGTGTGGTGGGGTGAGGGATAGCACAAGAGAGGGGGTAAGGGGGGAGGGAGGTGGGGTCAGCTCACTACGGCAGTCAACTTTAAAACATAAAGACCCGCCTTGAATGCACCCACGGCGAGGAGCTGAAAGAGTACTCGGCACAGTTTTATGGCGCTGTGTTCTACCTTTAATATATTGTCTTGTCTTTTTTTTTTCTTATGTGGCAGTGTGTGAGTGCAGCCACCTCGCGTACTTACGAACTACAAACTGCTTTTTCATCTGACCTAGGAATATTTATGGCCAGGGAATATTTTTAAATTATCAGAACCTGTAACCTTTTCAGTGGAGAGCCAGCTTTTCCTCTTGCTTGTAGGCGGCTTGTAAATAGGCTGTCTGCTGGCGGGAAAACGAAGTAAAATTTATACTTACGCTATATGTATGAGACAGGGATAGAGAGGAGAATGCCTATCCCCGACCTACTACTCCCTGCAACATAATAACAAGCAGAGAAAAAAAAGTATAACAGAATACATGTTCGAAAGTAACAGCATGAACAATTTTTTGCTAGAGACTCAGAAGTAGAAAAACTACAGTATGATCTATTTTTCCCTGATCTGTTGGACTGATATAACACATCAAATAGGGCCGTACTCTGTTTACCATTCTTCTGTCGTCTGTGTGCTTATCGACCGTCATGTAAAGCAGCAGCGCATAGTGAAGAACGAGAGTATCAGTGTCTCCGTACAATCTAACAGAATTTTAAACGTCTCTCTAGTTTTATCCCTTGCTCCTGTTATTGGTAGTTTATTCCAGTGCTGTGTGAATATAAAAGTAAATTTCCCGGTTTACAACTTCACCACGCCATTTTCTGTTTATCCTTCGAGACGATTATGTTCAGCTTATGAGCGGCCTCTGGCAATGAAAGGATTAATGAAAGCTATACTTAGGGCCTCCAGTTCGTATAGCTTCTCAAATTATATGAAATTGTCGGTTGATGCTAAGAATATAATTTAAAGACGTTCTGAAGAAATTAACAGATTGTCCACTGAAAGCTAAAGTAGAATTTTAAAAAAGTTAAAATTCAAGGCCCACTCTGCAGGGGATTAATGGACAGCTTTCGTGTGGTAGACTGTGTTATATGAGCAGGAACAAGAGTGGACTGAGGCAGGGTGGAGCATAACTAGCCATACTGGACTCGGAAGAAGAGAAAGTGCAGAAACTGGATACGGAAAAATAGAGGATTCATCTTTAGTCCTGTGAAGAAAGTTACGATGATGGTGTTGATGATGATGATATGGTAAGGGGTGCACCTAGAGAGAGAGAGAGAGAGAGAGAGAATGTTAATTACCATCTTGTAAATATGACACTCCCCGATGCTGTAACGATCCAATATATATCGTAGTATAAAGGTGCTGTCACAAGGACTTTTTTTTCAGCCGAAACCATCAACTTGGGCGACTGTAGTGGCATCGTAGGTGTTTATATCGGTATATCCCAGTAGTTAGTCATGATTGTCCTCTAGATACGGGAGCATACAGAACATCCCTGGTCAGATAGGTTATTGCATTATTTAAAGGTACAGTGAAAGTATACAATAAATATTTTCATCAGCAAGATACGCTAGAATAGTAGCGGTATACAGTACATAATAAAAAGTTTTTCCTTTAGTGGTGTTAGTTGACAATTCATTACACCTGAACGCCCCAAGACAGAGATCTAAGCATCCATATGCGTTTTCTTGCTTTACAAAGCCAAGTACATAGAAAAGAGCTAGAAGAGCCGAGCATGTCCTGAAAGCAGTATCCATCATATGTTGCCATGTGGATGTCAGACGCGGATGGTGATCATGCCGTTCGCGTGACAACAAAAGAGAGCAGTCACGTTTTAGACGCCCGTTTTGGTGGCAAGATGGAAAAAAAATGAGCTCGTGTGACATCGCCTTTAAGCTGCCACAATCAAGAGGCCTTTGAGGACGCCCTGGTAAAAGAGAATAGCGATAGTTGGCTGTGGGGAAGCAGATTAGTCGAGCGTCAAAAGAATTAAGTGACGGTGAATAGAAGTGATGAGAGGAAAATTGTGTTGTATTTTCTTTACGTTCTCAGGCTTTTTTATTTTTATGTTTCTGGGTGACATCATTTCCACCGTCCACCGCATCACTGAAACTGCAGCCCGGCGTTGTGTGTATGTGTGTGTGTGTGTGTGTGTGTGTGTGTGTGTGTGAGAGAGAGAGAGACTAAAAGGAAGTGAAGAGCATTTTTTTTCTTTTGTTTTTTTCACATTTCCTCATATTTATCCTCCATGACATCACCGTAACAGCAGTCCGTCATTGTGGTACGAATAAAACGAAGGAAAAAAAGTTGCTGGCCGAGATAAAACTAAAATTGCTAATGTTTTCCACTTGTAACGCGAGACGCCAGGTATATGAAAGCCACACCTGCCTCTGTTGTTGTTGTTAAGCCATCGCCACGCCCATACTGACCAACATAAACACACATTATCACAAGTTATACCTCTTCTCCCCCTCCAGCCCCACCCCCCACCTTCATCTCCGCCCATCCCTCTTCACGCACCCCGCCCATTTTCTGCCCCTCCTCTACCCACCCACACCCCACTTGCAAAACTTATAAGAGAAGTTTGTTCCCACCGCCAACGGCTTCCCCCATCTTCACAGGGTGTGCTCGTCCTGCCCTGTCCCCCATCCATCACCCGTCAACTCCCCCACCACTAAGTTGAATAAAATCGTCACAGGTAACAAAATGAAAGAAAGACAAAGAATAGCAAAGAAAACACGGTACTGAAAGGGTTGATGGGATTGTTTTTAACCTCTTGAAGTAGAAGTCAAGTGTAGGTAGGAAAAATAAGCAGCAAAAGACGCCATCGTACTGAAAAGGTTTGGCCAACAGGTTCCTACTAAGTCAGGTTTAACCCCTTCAACCCGGGCACGTCCTTTTCATAATACTCTTCCCATCTTCGGATTGTATTATTTGATTAAGAAATTGTTCAAACTTACAGGGCTAGATAGAGCTTTCGTTAACCTGATTACATATTTTTTCCACCTTATTCCTGCTACCTGGAGACGAGTTTACTTATTTTCAGAGAGACTTCACACAGGAGGAGGTCGGAGTAACCCTTAATCCTTCATTAAAAGAGCGCTTTTGCAGTGAGAATAAATCCATGTGAAGGTGGAAATACACACACACACACACACACACACACACACACACACACACACACACACACACACACACACACCATGGGAATGAAAAAGTTAATCTCTTCACTGTTATGGCACCCTCCTACCCTGGATAGAATCGTTCAGTAGTAGACAGAGTTTAATATAAAGGAAAAAACATGCTAGTGAAGCCAGTAATACATTGGCTGAACAGAATTTCCAGATTGCCGCGTTGGTGCCAGTGACAGAACGCTTTGTCAGATCCAGTGAGGATTTATTGTTACTGTTTTTACTCGAACGTGGCCCAGATTTTCGTCCTTTTGTAGCTTATTTCACATAGCGGCAGGAAAAGACGACACCGCGGCTCTACGTCCTTTCCGTACCACTTCTTCGTGACTTGCATCATGTTCTAGTGTTAATCTATTGGCATTCAAGATGGCGAGGTAGTTGTTAGGTCAGGTCAGTGTACAAATGGTGAGCTAAACCAGTAATTCTGCCCGCCATTACACTCAGTCTCCCGTGACGCACTTAGCCGAATAAAATCATCTGACGTACGCTGCAGTACAACACTAGAGTTATCCCGACCATGAGAGAAGTGGCTAAAATGCTTGAAAAGCGTGATACAGTTATGGAGTGTGTGCGAGAGATTGATAGGAGGAAAAGGAGAGGCAAACCGAAAAAAGATTTAGAGATAAAGTGCAAGAGTATGTAAGGGGGACTGGTGTGTCGTGGGAAGAGGGGTCGTTACTGAGGAGGGACGGACACGCTTGACGGTATAGTACTCTTGTCGAGGCAACTCGTAGCAGGATGTGACATCATATAGGCATACAGACAAACTGACAGATAGAAAGACAGATAGATAGATAATTGGTATTGTCGTAGAACCCTTTGAATCCGGTTACTTTTTTTTCATATTTATTATAGCAATCAGCAAACAATTCTCTCCAGAACAGGAGAGTCTTCTAGTAGTGCATGGACGAATGAAGCCTGTATCTCACTCCTCCAGCTTAAAAAGTCTATTTTAAGCTGAATGAAGCCTCCACGGAAGAGCAACAGTAAAACAAAACTGCGGCACAAGGGCTGAAGGGATTACCTGGCTACATGGTTCATGGAGCGGCAACACATGGATGTTGTTTTGTAATCCTCTTGAATCCAGGTGACGGTCTTTTTATTTTACTCTTGGAGCTGCCAGCCGATTAGGTACTGTGCCAGCACTGCTTCATGTCGTGTATTAAAAGCTTCAGAGGCTTGTGGATGATAAAAATAATATCCTAAAAAAATCCTACAAGAATTCGACTATGTATATATATATATATATATATATAGTCGAATTCTTGTAGGATATATATATATATATATACACACATATATATATATATATATATATATATATATATATATATATGCAACGAGTAGCCTGGCCATGTTTAATTGAGCCTAGGTAACATAAAATGTTATATTCTCGATACTAAGTTGGCTCTTTCTATGTGTATGCCAATTATGTATTAATCCTTTTAATTATTGCATGCTGAGCATTACCAGCGCGACTACTGTGACGTATTTTATGTTCTTGCTTTCACCAAACGATTTCAGTAAGGTTACGGTAGATATTTGAAACAAGAGGAGCTTCATAAGAGAAGCTTTTCCTGAGTTTAGTCAAATCATGTGGAAGCAGCGAGCCAAAATAACAAAAATTACCTTGTGTAAGTCAAGAGATCGATAATACTGTAATACTATAGTCTTAAAAACTGTCCAGACTCGCATGACTGTGAGGAGTGTGGGAGACGTGAATGAAGAACGAAATTAATGTTGGCAGTAGTGAATGTGTTTGAGGAAGGAAGGTTTGATATGGTGGTGTCATGTGAAGCGGCGATTAAAGGGAATGAAGTGGATGAGGGACAGTTGTGACACGTGTAAGGTCAAGAGTGAGCACTCGTGGATGGCCTAGATATGGAGTAGGGTTGTTGATGAATGGTGAATGGAGAAGAGGGATGAGTGATTTCGGGTATATTGGCTCAGGGTGCTTGTATGTAATGTTAACTCGTTTAGTCGGTTAACTTTTTTGCTACCCCCATGCGATTTTATTCAGGTTGGACAGACTTTGTGAACAGGCGTGGTTAGATACAGCCTTGAATAACCCTTTTAGTACCATGGATTTCTTTCAAAGTGAATAATATCATCCGAAGAATGATCACTGGAGGAGAGGAATGAGTGATCATGTGTCCATTGGTTCCAGCCACAAGTACAGTATGTCAAAGTTCAGTGAATGTTGAACCCTCTTATGGCTGCATCTTTTCTAGTGCTGTATTCCAGTCAATGCCAGACGATTTTATTCAGCGAAGGGTGAGTCATAGGAGTCTGAGCGTTTTTATGGTGTCACAATTAACCCACTTATGGCCAGGACAACTGTAGTATTACTTTCTATCTAACGCTTCGATTTTACTCAACTGATAGTAAGTCTTAGGAGAAAATTAATACAGTGGAGGAATTTTACGCTTTAAAATTTCTGCTTTTGTGCAGTCTAGCCATTTAGTTGTGAATGCAACTGCTTTTTGTATTATATTTATGCAAACGCCAGGCGATCACACTAACCTTAGGAGCAGCCTAGGGCGCCAGAAATATTAATATTGTCATGTATATCGTTTTGGCCGAGGATATGGAACCTCGTATTATATTTCAGCCTACGACGGACATTGTATTTCAGCTCATAGAGTCTGATCTTTGCCCAAAACCTCTCCCCATGCTTTATTTTGTCTTCCCGTTTGCTTTCTCCGCTCCACAGTCAAGGTATATCACACTTAACCATTTGCACTGTCAACCTGAATATTGCTTACCCTTGTGGAGTGGATGTGGAGAGGTTGCGCTAAAACAACTGGACAAAATTTAGAACAAAGCTGTAAGAATAATTAATAACCCAACAATTATAAATGAACTACTTCCTCAACAGTGAAGATGGAATGTTGCTTCCCTTGCATTATTTTACAGATGCCTTTATATCAAATCCTTAGACGAAGTTGCAGCCATTGTATCACCTCTCCACGGCTTCCCCCGCTGTACACGGGCACCTGGTAGCGTTCATGACTTGACTGTCACACTGCCACATTGCAGAACTTCTGATTTTCAGAATTAATTTATCCCCAGAACCACTTCTCTTTGGAACTCGCTCCCCCAGATTAGTTTCCCCCCAAGCTTCAACATACAGCAGTTCAAGTCTAATTGTTACAGACTTTTTATGAACTAAGGACATCTGTAATTCGGTATATGGATTTTAAAAACTTAATTTATTTTTCCTTCCTCTGTTCATATTCCGTAATAAAAAATGACAGAGATCCCTTACCTCTCTCAGCTCTGTTGACTGACAGTTGTAGTCATATTGGAGGGTCGATTTGAGTAGTAACCAAGGAGACTCATTCCTACCTTATAACGAAGGCACATCGAATATCATGAAGCCACAGCATAGTATTCAAGTTAATGGACTGGCTCAGTTCCGTTAAGAGATAACAAACCAACTGAATCAACCCCTGTTCACCTAGCTATCCTCCATTCTCTCCACATGCCCACCACGTCTCAGTCACCCCGTTCTAATCACATTTGTTACATCCCAACCAGTTCTGAGATGGAGGGATGGAGTGGAGAGGTATATGAGAGAAGGGATGTCTGACTTGGGGGGAGAGCAGCGAAATGGCGGGGGACAGGGCGACATGGAGGCAATTTGTTCATTCCTTACGGGATGAAGGTGTCTGGATATAGATAAATAGATAGAAAAAGCGTCACATATCCATCTAGGCATTCTCATCTCAGTGCGCGCCAGTCTTCTTTTTTCATTTTCCCCGTTTCACTGCCATAGAACATGACATGTCTCACACAAGAAGCATACAGTCAGTCCTTTGTGCAGCAAGATGCCCCCATCATTGTCAGGAGAGGTGCCAGCTCCTTCGTCCCTTCAATACTGTGACGAGCTTAGTTATTTGTTTATATTTTTGTTGCCTACAGACGATTATACTCAACTAGGAAAGGAGTCTAGCATGGAAGAGACTCATAAAGATAATATGTAATCCCTCCACTTGGAATAGTATGTCCTGTTGTGCATGAAAAGTTCTGGAGATTGTAAGAAAAAAGAAAACTGAAATACGTCACCTAATACGCAGAGGTAAACTTTTCAGGCACATCAGGGTCGCCCAGTCACCCAGTAGATCTCGCCTCTGCTCCACCCCCCCTGCACATTTCATATCGCCCACACAGCAGTATTCCTCAACACAGTCCAGCCACACTCCATCAGAACCTAAACTTTCCAAATTTGCCACGGCAACTTGGACCCCTTCCGGATACACAGACAAATTTATGAACAATTGTTAGCCGTAACTGTGATTTGTTTTTGTGGAAGGAAGAAGATATATGGGAGGACGGCAGTAATGGAGCCTGCACTATCCTTGTCCTTCTATGGGGAACAAATGAATGGCGACGGTGAATTGATCGTAAATGCTTGTGAAAATAACCCCAGCACTTTTTGGAACTTGTCACGCACACTGCAGCACTTCTTATATGTAACCAACAAGTTTCTTTTTCGTTATATATACACACTGCACCTCACCGCTGAAATAATGAATGAAAGGCACAGCAGATCACAAGCGACTCTGACTGCACGAATACGGCGGAAGAGAAAGGATGACACTAGACTAAAGCCAGGCAGAATCAACGCTAAAAACGTGGCAGAAGTACCAGACTCACGCAGCGTTTACAATCTTTCAAATTGACCATACTGAGCTACATACTCGGGCAAGCTTCTCCACAACTGCACACTAATATTCATAAGACATTTACTGAATTGGATCGGTGAACACATATAATACCCTTGCTTTTTATATTGACAGTCTTTTATATTGACAGTCTTTATGTATATGCAGTTTATGCCGATATTATGAAGCTTCAAAGGTACGTATACGAGAATTCTTTGGAGTAACATGCAAAGTAAATCGCTGAGGAACAAATGCTAGAAAAACACCTAAGCTCTTTAGAATACATGTGGAAAAGATTGATCTGCAGGATAAGTTCACAAAAGATAGTACGTAATGTTCCACAGAATAATTATATGCACATAGTAAGTGATGATGATGATAATCTGGCGAATAGTAATAAACCATTCTCGTCTCCAGTCTGTTTTTTTTTTCCATTCTCAAACTCCCTGTCTTCCTCACTGTTCCTCCCTTCCTTGCATCACTCTTCCTCCCTTCCCTACCTCACTCTTCCTGCTTGCCCCACCTGTCTCTCCCTGTACCCTCCCCAGGCTACTCTGTACCCCCCAAGGGCCCCCCTAACCCCCGTCCCCACTATCCCTGTGCCCCCACGATACCAAACAACGCCACAACGATACCCCATAACACCCGTCCACGATACCCCCTAACACCCCCCCAACGACACCCCCTAACACCCCCCCGACGACACCCCCTAACACCCCCCCCGACGACACCCTCTAACACCCTCCCCGACGACACCCCCCTAACGCCTCAACACCCAGTTACACCCCCCACCACGACACCCCCTTATGCCCCCTCAACGATACCCCCTAATGCCACAACATCCCATAACACCCCCTCAACCACAACACCCCATAACGTCCCCCAGCGATACCACCTAACGCCACGACACCCCTAACCCCCCTAATGCCACGACACCCCGTAGCACACCCCACCACGACACCCTCTAACCCTCCCCAACGTTACCCCCTAGCGCTACGACATCCCCTAACCCCCCCAACGTTACACCCGTAACGCCACGACACCTCATAACACACCCCACCACGACACCCCCTAACGATACCCCCTAACACCATGTCACCCCCTAACGCCCCCCACGATACCCCCTAACACCCCCCCTCACTATAACCCCCTAACACAGCCTCTGTGCCTGCAGGAAAGCGCGTGATGAGGGAGAGGATGTGGTGTACAACGAGGCGCCGCGGCGGACCACGCGGCTGCAGGAAGCGGCTGATCAGGTGTCACGGACCAGGGACGCGCGCCGGTCCGCCAGGCATGCCAGGCCCGCTGACAAACTACCCAAGAATAACAATCACCTCAAAGACCTGAAGGACGACCCCGAGGCCAAGTGGAACCTCGAGGAGAGAATCAAGCTGGAGGCGACGAGAAAGTACGAGAACCACCTGGAGCCTCGGGTGAAGTCTGTGAGTCACCACGCGGAGGAACGGCGAGAGAAGAAGGCCAAGGTGAAGCTAAAAGCCAAGTACGAAGTGAAACTCGACACTGACGCCGTACAAAGTCCCGGTGACCCCGACCCCGTCACCACGGACGACCACCCATCAGTACAAGAGGAGGAGGTGATGGAGCAGCTCTACCACCACCACCACCACCACCACATACACCACCATCAGCAGCCACAGCACCAGCAAGTGCAGCAGCAGCAACAGCCGCAGCAGCAACAGCAGCCGCAGCCTCACCCGCAGCCGCAGCAGCACCAGCTGGCCCCACAGCACCTACAACAAGTACAGCAGCCTCTACCGCAGCTGCAGCAACAAATCTTAACCGAGGACATGTATATTGATACCAACTGCCACCTCAACACTGACTTTGACGATAAGAAGAAGAAAAAGGATGACAGGAGGGACGAGAAGAGAAAAAAGAAGTTGAAACACCTGGAGGAGGAGAACCTCTCAAAGTAAGTGTTGTTACTCTCACCAGCTGGAGGTGAGTGTGGAGGTGGTGGCGGCCACACTCGCTCTCACCTCGTGTTGTGTTGTGTTGTATTGTGTTGTGGTGTTACATGGTCTACGGATAAGATACTGTATGTTCCACTTTTAAGAGAGAGAGAGAGAGAGAGAGAGAGAGAGAGAGAGTGCAGATGATTAGGTTTTTGAGGTAAGGCCAGAATTTCAAGGGCTTGAATAGTTGTGTATAAGTGTCTGGCATATTATACTCGATGGTTTGCTGATACTTCTCCCTTTTTGTGTGTTTTCTCTTTCATTCATTTGTGGACCCCACGTCGCCGCATCCAAAAAATTATATGATGATAACGGTGATAAGTATGTTTCGTCTTGTTAATGAAATTCCGTCATGTATACGTCAATATTCAAGGATATACAGAAATGAGGCTGCGGTTGAGACATTAAACACCAGGACTGAGAAAAAAATGAGTGTAGGGCAGTAGTCTGATTAACATCTCGATTATAAAGTTCCTAAGCTTCCATTTCTGCCAAGTAAATATGATGTTCTTAAAAGCGAGGTGTGTAGTGAGGTGTGAGGTAATGAGAGGCACAAGAGAACACCGTCCTGACTAATGAGGCAGACAGTCTCACTCTCACCCTAAGTAATACGATGCCACCACTACTTCCCCCTTCCACACACACACACACACACACACACACACACACACACACACACACA
The DNA here is from genome assembly GCF_032717465.1 of Coenobita brevimanus. Classification (NCBI taxonomy): domain Eukaryota; kingdom Metazoa; phylum Arthropoda; class Malacostraca; order Decapoda; family Coenobitidae; genus Coenobita; species Coenobita brevimanus. The sequence continues at coordinate 61,036,587 of NC_137008.1, forward strand.
CACACACACACACACACACATTCTCTCTCTCTCTCTCTCTCTCTCTCTCTCTTTTCTACGATACGAGACACCTCTTAAGCTGGAGTAAAATCGTGTGAAGGTAGCAATCACAAAACGATTTTTTTCAAGAGATAAATTTATGATATGGGAACGTACAAATTTCTCGTGATGATGATGATGACGATGATACAAGAGTCCATATAAGTTGTACTGGTGTAGGAAAATAACACGTCCTGGATAATCAGTCGCACGCATTTGTTGTTAGTATGATTTAGCAGTCATGGAGGAGAAAGTGGTATTAGCGTGTGTGAGCGGGGGTACCTTCCATGTACACGGGTCGTCCTTAGAGTGATGGTATAATCCGTATAGAAATAAAAGAGTTAAATTTAGATGTGTACATTACAGTCGTTAAAACTGAAAAAATATATATATATATTTTCTTAGTGTTCCCTGTTGGTTTGAATTGGAACTACACGTTTGTTGGTGCATCTAACTACCCTTTTCGGAGCGTCTGAACGGAGAAGGCCGGGCAAGCAGCGAAGGCAGGGCTACCAGAAACTTATGTGTAGATTTGAGAGTTTGGTTTAGAGTAGGTAATTCAGATTAATTGATGAATCATATAATTGGATCTAATGAAAGTTACTTAGCTTGATTGATGATTCATATGGCTGAATTGAAACTAATATAAAAATGTACATTACAGTTGCTAAAATTTTGCAAAACAAAAAGGTGAAAAGAGATTGTTTGTCTGTCTGTCTGTCTTTCTGTCTGTCTTCCATGGAAATCGAGGGTGATGCATATATAACTCTGTAAACTTTTCCATCAAGTGTAACTTTTTACGACGAATTTAAATGTGTACAACGCCCCTGATGGCCAAGATTAGAACTAATTAGAAATAATTGTCAGCATCGTGGACATATGTTAGCCAGTTACCGGAGAGTTTTTTTTTTTTTCTACAACCATATCATTATTAGCCACAACAGGTCGGATGGGTGGACGGATTGGTGGAGTGTGTGGGGTGGGGGGGGTTGGGTAGGGTCGGGTGGGGGGGGCGAGTAGATGGGCAGGATGGATGGGTGGCTGGGTGGTCAGGATGGGTGGGAAGGGTTGGTGGGGGGGGGGTGTAGGAAAATAAGTCCATGGTCACTCTTGTAGGAGCCGCTTTGCGTGGGCCAACTGGCCTGCTGCAGTTATCTTCTCTCCTTATGTTTTAATGTTCTTATGGTAGAAATAGGTCCATGGTGACCATATCCTTGGGGAAATAGGACCAAGGAGGAACATAGCTTCGATGGGTAATATGCTACCCCGGAGGTCTTCACCCACCGGGGGAGAGGCCAGCCGGGGTCCCAGGCAATGCCAGTATGTACGATCAAAGAGGTTTGCCCGAGCAACGCCGGGTAACCCTGCTAGTTATCTGTAAATATGTTGATAGGGTTCTTTATAATTTTAACAAGATGACGTCATTTGCATTTTGTTATGGCATCCTCTTAGACGATTTATACAGTCCACAAATTTTTTGAACTGAGGGGGTCAGATACTGCCTCCACTGACGCCTCAACCACTGCGGTGCTCTCATGTTCAGAATTAATCGTCAGGTAGCTGTAAAAATATAATGAATATGACGTATTCGTTCTGCATGGCTTGTGTATCGGAATGAAGTGAGTCAAACAGGTGTACGGTTGTTAGAGTATACAGTGTGTTGATGCACAGGCAGGTGTGATGGTATACAGGTGTGCTGGTGTCCAGGTGTGAGAGTGTATAGGTGTGAGGGTGTATAGGTGTGAATGTTCACAGTTGTGAGGGTGTACAGGTGTGGGGAGGTACAGATGTGAGGCTGTGCGGGTGTGATAGTGAACAGGTGTGAGGGTGTACAGGTCCGAGGTGTCGAGATGGGTGGGTATACAGGTGTGAGGGTGTACTTATGTGTCCGCACAGATATGTGTGTACAGATGTAACGGTGTTAATACCTACGAGACATGTGTAATGGTATGTGAGCCTACAGGTGAGAGAGATGACAGGTATAGGTGTGTGGATGCGCATGTGTGGCTTGGTGTGAGGGTGCAGGTGTGGTGTGGGAGCGTGCAGGTGTGGCGGAGCGTGTGGTGTGGTGAGAAGAGTGTAGTGAGTAGGGGTCGGAGCGTGTCTTTGTGCAAAGTGTGGTGTAGTAGCTGTGGTAGTGGTGATGGTGTGGTAGTGATGATTGTGGATTGGTGATGTGTGGTGGTGGTAGTGGTTGTGATGGCGGTGGTGTGGTGGCGGGAGAGATGTGGTTGTAGTGATGGTGGTATGGCACTGGTGTGGTGGAGGTGGTAGTGTTGTGTGGTGGTGGTGGTGGTGGTGGCGTGGTGCTGGGTGGCTGGTACAAAGAGAGGCAAGGTGTCCGCCAGTGCTGCCACCCAATCGATACCACCCGGCCCCCCGCCCACACTCACTCACTCACTCGCTCACTCACTCACTCACCAGTAAGCATCGCTCATCTCTCACCTACCAGTAACTACCACCTTTCACTCTCGCTCAGCACTACCACTCTCCGCCACACTCAGCCGTACCTCGCACCTTTCAAACTCAGCAGTACGCGATATTCCCCTCACTCATTCACTCAGTAGGACGCTCAGCTCACCACACACTCAGCAGTATTTTCACCGTGCACCCTGTCACTCTCATTCTGCAGTTTACATTGATGGATTCAGCGACGTTGCTCCCCCTGTGTAACATCCTTGGTTTGGCACGCTTAGATCAGGATTATATAGATCTCCTCTTCACTGGCTGTTATGTTTATTTAATCTTCCAAAAGTATGACACAATCCCGCCATGGAAAACAAACTGTAGGCTTCACATCCATGTTTACAGCTTCACGGTCTCTGTTCAGTAGGTTAAGAAACTATGACTGTAACGTTACGAAGTGATTGAGATAAAGAGTGTGCCAGACGCTCGTTCCTGTGTAAAATATGGCCAACACCTCAATAGTATTTCTAGATCCACCCATGCACTATATTCACTTTGCTTTGCCAGACTGATTTACTTACTCATCAGCACTTCGCACCGTCTCGCTCACCACCCACTCACTCATTTAACATTCCACCGCGTTCAATTCCAGCAGTGTTATATTTTCACTCACTCACCAGTCCACCACACTTACTTTCCAGATCTCGTTTAGTACTCAACAGTATCGTGCACTCTGTTCCTCCCACTCCCCCATTCACTCACACTCGTCACCAGTTCACCACACACACACACACACACACACACACACACACACACACACACACACACACACACACACACACACACACACACACACACACACACACACACACACACACACACACACACACACACACACACACACACACACACACACACACACACACACACACACACACACACACACACACACACACACACACAAAGCCTCCAGATTTCCACTCTGTCTCTGCTGCAGGGGGTGGGGTGTAACCATTGCATTTCCTCACTTTGTTCATTTTCATTTTCCCAAGCTCGAGCCAGCACGGGATGCCGGTGGAAAGAGTGTGTCTCATTTACATATATAAATTTCACTCCTAAACGTACGCTCCCCACACATTCTATTTCTGTCGTAGTTTAAGTGTTTTATATTTAGTGGTTATAGGTATGGGTGGCTGTGGTATGTATTGATTTTATTTACTTATTTATATGTTTATTGTTTTGTTATTTTAGCCAGGTAGTTTGGTGATAGTTCTCGCATTGTTATGATTTACCTGGCACACATTCTTGTTTTGTTGGTGATGATGATGGTCGTGGTAGAGGTGAAGATTGTAATGATGATGATGATGATGAAAATGATGGTGCTCGTGGTGGAGGTGAAGAAGATTGCAGTGATGATGATGACGTTCGTAATGATGGTTGTTAGGGGTGAAGAAGATTGCAGTGATGATGATGATGATGATGATGACGAAAATGATGATGCTTGTGGTGGAGGTCAAGAAGATTGTAATGATGTAGATGAAAATGATGGTGGTCGTGGTAGTGGTGAAGAAGATTGCAGTAATTATGATGATGATGATGATGATGATGATGGTCGTGGGAGAGGTGAAGATTGTAATGATGATGATGATGATGATGTCAAGTGGAGATGGCGAGTAATGTGTCCACTGCCTGTATGGATATGTGTCTAGCCTAAAATGTCACTACCACACTTAAATCCTGTACGGCCGCAATTCACCTTATTGAGTTTGTGGCGACACGTACGCATATTCGGCTGGCTATTATTATTATTTTTTTTTAGCTGGGATAGTTTTGTTATTGTTGTTGCCGTAGTAGTAGCAGTAGTACTAGTAGTTGTTGTTGTTGTTGTTGTTGGTGGTGGTGGTGGTGTTGGTGTTCATGGTGGTGGCTTTGAACTCTGACTTATCTGAATGTGAGGTAAACAAATCTGTAGAAGGATACTAATGCTCTGACTAATGATGATTATTTTTGAGTTTGTTGTTGTTGTGGTGGTTCCTGGTTTATCTAGATGTGAGGTAAACAACGTGGACGGCTAAGATTAAAAAAGATAATGGTGTTGTGGCTAATTTTTTGTTTTAGTGGAAGTTGTTATTTTTGTTGTTGTTCTTAGTATTGTTGTTGTTTCTGTTGTTTGGCTTATCTGGACGTGAGGCAGACAACGAAGACTTCAGAGATTCAAATGGGCAGTCATCATCTTCCCTGACATACATGGAGCTTTATATATTCTGTTTTTTACGCCTGTCGCAAACTATACCGAGGCTTTAGTAGTTGTTCATATGATAGAAATTGTATGGGATGCTGTATGGGAAGAAATGTTATGGCTTTACCCTCTGCTCTTGTTCCCTCGTGTGTGTTCATTTCCCCCTCCCCTCTTTCTCCATCTCCCCTCCATATATCTTAGCTTCCCTACCTCGTCAACCTTTCAACCCTTTCCTAACCCCTCCCCGACTCTCTCTTGACCCTTTCTTTGCCATTCCTCAATTTCCAAACTTCTCCCAACCCTTCCCAATACTTCCCCAACTTCTCTACGGACCACAACCCTTCCCTCGCCTGCCATCCTTCCATCAGCCCTCCTCATTCTCCCAACCCATCCTATCCTTTTCCAACCCAGCATATTCCTTCCCAGCCCCCAATCTTCCCCAGCTATTCCCTCTCGTCCCAGCCTTTCCTGTTCCTTCCCTAACCCATTCCAACCTAACCCAGTCCTTCTCCAACTCATCTCAGTCCATTCCCAACCTTCTGTAATCCCTTCCCAATCATTCCTTATTTCCCACCGAACCCATCTTCAACCTTCTAACACTTTCTCAACCTTTTTCCAGCCATTCCTCAAGTCCCAGGCATTTCCCATTCCGAATTCAACATTTCCACAATCCTCTTACCCTTCCCACCCCCTCCCAGACCTTCCCCAGCCCTATCTCAACTCTTTCCCAATCGTTTTCCAAACATTCTCCTTTCCTCAGCCACTGGGAAATTAACCACGAACAGAAAACAACGAACAGACACTAAATTCAGGCCAGCAGGGTCCGGCTGGTCAAGATTCCCAACGCGTGGACCTCGGACATAGAGTGAAGTTGAATCTCTCACCCGAAGTCACCCGCATTCATAAACATTTCTCGTAACATCTTCATAGACTCAGGGTAATATCTGATCCGCGCCTATGTAGCAGGATGGACAGTTTTACACATCATCGTCGTCGTCGTCCCAGCCCAAATTTCCTCTGAAAAGATTGGATGAGGAATGATCAATAAAGACAGCATACAAACTAGGAGAACCATCAAACAGCGTTCCCAGTGAAAATTGGCCACATATCATCGAAGCTTTGGAAACTTTGGCTGTACCTCCTGGCCTTTGGTTCCTTCTTCCTTGCATAAGAAAAAAAAAATCATAAATAGAGACCACACACTTGCGCGCACTCCTGAGATAGCAATACCGCCAAATACCAGATTAAAAGTGGATAGTAAATTCTTGGTGTGATGTTGGTAAATTCTTGGTGACTCTGGTCCCTAGATTCGTACCCATGATTGAGGAAACAAAAAAGTTGACCAGATGACCGGCCAGAAGAGACGCCAGCCAGTAAGAAGCCTGGATTGGCCTACAAAACCCAGACGGTATCGTAAAACTGTAATAGAATGTGGAGGGTGCAATGGATAACACCCTATTAAACCTAACTTTATATCGTGATTTACGTAATTTTTGTATTGCTGCCATTGTGTGTGTAGAACGTTCAGTATATATAGCATGAAGTGTTCTTTTAACGTATGATATTGAACAAGTTTATAGCCTTCGTGTTATTTACTGTACAAAAATACCTGTAGACTTAACCTGTTCGCCAAGATAGGCCGCTCAGAAGCAAAAAAAGAATCGTGTGACGGCAGCAAGAGGAAGTTATAAATGGCGTAGTGATACTGAAGGGATCACTGGATAACCTTTTTTATTTCCGTCATAACCCCCTCAGTCTGGTGGTGATTTTATTATTTATCTATTCTTTCCGTCACCAAAGGAGTTCAACCAGCTTAGGCATTTTGAATTGGAGACGTTCCATGCAGATTTAATTCATCACCTAAATACTCACGACCACACAAACATCAGTAATATCGTCTGGTAACAAAAAGAATAAAAAGAAAAATATCGGCAACAATAAATGACATCACAGCACCGAAGCGAGGTAAGGTTCCGTGATCTGTGACGGAGAGAGAAGTGGTGAGGAGAGCGAGGCATGAGGGAGGGGAAGGAGGAGGGGGGACGATGAGGGTGGCCGGGTATGGGGTGTGGGGGAGGGGAAGGAGAGGGGAATCAGGTAGCGTGTCAGGTGGTTGAGTGGATGGGTCACGTAAGAACCACACCACTTCCCACCCACGCCCACCTCATACAAATTACCAGGAGCTTACTCAGGTAGCCCGCTGACGCCTTTGTTTCTTTCTTCCTTTCTTTCTCTGGTGTTGTGGTTTCTCAATAAGTACCATATCTTTTTGTGTATGTATCGCAGCGGCTTGTTTGCATACATCGTGATGGGTGGGAAACTTTTCATGACACTTGTGAATGAGGGTCGTTTTGTAATTGGCATTGGAGATTTCGTAATGCCTCCTCAGTAGCTATTTATTCTGCACGTATCAGCTCAGTAAACCCTTGTGTGTTACTAATGCAAACTGCGTCGATAATAAAACGATCTTGATAATATACAAGGGAATGTCAAGAAGTACCATGCAAAGTAGATCATTAAGGAAGAGATTCTGCTAAGTCTCCTATGCAATCTAGAATTTTGTATTGATTCACATTGACAAGCGGGTACAATGGGTGTGAGCGGAAACAGGAAAGAACCCGAGCTTTGTTTTTCCCTAATATTTCGGATAACACACGAACCATCTTCAGGGTGTCTGTACGACAAGAGAAAGAACAAGGGTATTTATATCATGAGATTTTCCCGACTTGTGAGTGCCCTTGTGCATTCCCTTTTTGAACAGTCTCTCTGACCATGGGCTGTGTGTAAACCGAAGCTTGGAGTAATAAGAAACTTTACCCTTTTCATGTGTTCTCTCCCAACAATTGTAGCTTATAAACTAGTTCAGGTCATGTATAACAAGAGCATTATGTTCGCCAGTCGGCATGTTTTATTGTTATTCAGAAAAGAAAGATGCGGCAGGACTGGAGTGGAGTCAGACCGTCCTCACATCTTTCATTCACCCATTTAACTCGTGATGTTTCTTAGACATCACATTATTACCTTTCTTGATAAATGGACTTCTCAGAGGCATCATGCTTTCTTTAACAAGGCAACTTTTTTTTTTTTTTTTCATGGGTCATTTTTTTTAACCATTGTGAGGGGTACATGTCTCTTGAGTGTGTGTGTGTGTGTGTGTGTGTGTGTTTGGATGGATGGATGGATGGATGGTGTGGGGGTAGTTCACCAGTCACAGCTCTTCTGAATAGGATGCAGTCAAAGGCATTTCGTCTCATCATGCCTTCTCTCACACCGACTTCATCTCTCATCACCGCAGTGTTGCATCATTCTCTCTTCACTGTCGCTGCGGCAGTGAACGGCGTCGTGAAATGTCTGTCTGCATGCTTCCCCTTTAAGTCAGACACACATCGCCCGTATATCAACACCCTCACCCGTTTTATGTCCGAATCTCTAATAAAATAGTTTACCGGTATTCTCATTCTTTTTATAAACTTAGCAGGTTAACGGTGGAACAATCGTACCGCAGTCTGTTTGTGTCCCTGCCCATGATGTTCTTTCAAACGTATCCAATTGTCTCGAACTGAACGGATTTTTATTTATTTATCTATATATGCTTTCATTTATGTGTTACTTTCTTCGCTTGTTATTTGGGGGAGAGGAATGATATTTGCTAGTTTAAAACTCGGGCGTTATCCATCTACAGATATTTTTAACTTTTTGAGTATGATATGAATGCTTGAAACAAAATGCAGTCATCTGCTCGTAGGAAGGATGAAATGAAAATATGCAGGTCATCGTACTGAAGAATTCCTTAGATCTTCTTTGACACGCCACAAAACATATTAGATTGTATTGGAAGGTCTTGTTAATTTTCCTTCTTTTGTGCGTAACTCGGCACGACCCTCTCCACAGCCCAACTTTCAGCAGGTCAGTATCTGTGGGAACCCGAGGCAACCAGACTGCATTTGCATACGTCGATACGGCCCCTGCAAGTATTCATCATAATGGTACTGGTAGTGAATAAACAGCCTGGGGGAGGGGGCTGGCGCGGGGGTGAACTCTCCGATCAGTATTTTTTTGTGGGATGGGTACACTCACGTCGCCACTGCGCATGCGTACCCCTTTTGCAGTTCCATTGTACTCTTTCCTTCGACTCTTAACTCTCTAAGAACCTGTTGGAAATGGCACGGCGTTCATATTTACGTTTCATATTCGGTAGGCGTCATTAGAGGTCCAAGAGTCCCCGGATACATAGGTTTCCTCAATGTTGGGACAACTAAAGACCCTTCTCCCCGTCGCGTATACGTTGTTTGAATTGTTACCATGCTTATTTTCTTGAAGTATTTCCAGCGTTCTTTCTTCGTAATACAAATACTTAGCAGAAAACTTAGAAAACAAATAATTACACCAAAAGCATAACTATTGGTAATCTATCCAGACTGATTATTTAGATTCAGAGGAGGGAAAACCTTGGAAGAATGAAGGTTAGTATGAACGTGCCATCAACCCCATTGCTGTGGTCGACTCAGGGACTGTAAGAATTTAGGGTACTTAACCGATTACTGCCTGACTTTGGAAGAAGGATACTTACCATACTGACCTTCGCCTGCTGGCTTGTAGACGTGAAGCTCATAAGTCCAGCTTTTAGAGTCCCCTCCTTTATTAACTTTTGAAAATGACCCCAAACTGCACATAATTCTGCCGCTTGGGGGTAAAGGGTTAATTGAGAGAGAGAGAGAGAGAGAGAGAGAGAGAGAGTGTGTGTGTGTGTGTGTGTGTGTGTGTGTGAGTGTGTGTGTGTGTAAAGTAATGAGCATTGCGAGGGTAATGACACTGACTTGAGAGCTGAAAACCACCCACTCATCTCCACATCGCCTCCACCAACACCAGCCACTCATCACCTCTGTCCCTGTCTTTCTTTCCAGCTCCACTTCTGTCTCAACCTCCACCTTCCCCTATACTTCCACCACTGCCTCCATCTCCCCTTTGCATTGCACCTTCACTTCCACATCCACCCTTCTTCACAGCTCCACTTTGATCATTACCTTATTTCCACCCTTTCTTCTGTCTCCTCCAACACCTCCTCAGGCTCCACCTCCACCTCTTCTCCCATCGATGCTGCTCCCTGGTCTCTTTATTTTCAAATCATCCCCACCTCCACATTTGTGTATCTGTTGCCACCTTCACCTCCACATCCTCCTCTTCCTCCATCCACTTCCCTAATACCACTTCCAGGCCTCTGCCTCCACTTCTACATAAACCACTCAATCTCCACCTCCACATACACCTCATCTTCTACCTCCACCTCCACAACTCACTTCTTGGCCATGACCTTTGCCTCCACTTCTACACCTCCACCTCCACCTAGCTCATTACACCCACTGCATGAGTCACAGTGTCATCTCTCTCTCTCTCTCTCTCTCTCTCGTTATATACTCGTGTGTATACAGTACATATATATATATATATATATATATATATAATCTATCCTCTTTATTTCATTGTCTTTTTTTCTGTCGCTCTTCAAGTGCATTGACTTTCTCTCTCTTCTTCATCATTCTTCATCTCAACAGTTTTTCCCTATCATTCTGTCCGTGTTTCTTGTCACTTCTTGCTTTTGTCTCATTTCCTTCTCATTCCTCTCTCTCTCTCTCTCTCTCTCTCTCTCTCTCTCTCATTATCTTTCTGTTGCTCTCTTTGTCTGATATTCCTTCCCTTCGTCTCTTCCTGTCTCCTCTTCCTTACCATATTTATGTGTGCTTATATTTCCATTTTCTTTCTTTCCTCTCATTGCTTTATTTCTCTTTCTCATATTCTCCTTATTTTATTATTTTCCCTTTACTTCTTCTGTCATCATTTCTCTCTGTTCTTACGGCAGTCTCTCTCTCTCTCTCTCTCTCTCTCTCTCTCTCTCTCTCTCTCTCTCTCTCTCTCTCTCCATATCTTCCCTCGCCCTCCCTGTCTCCCTTGCCGTCTCTCTCTTTGTCTCTATTGATTCCCGTACCTCGTTCTCTCCCCCACTCCTCTCTCTCTCTCTCTCTCTCTCTCTCTCTCTCTCTCTCTCTCTCTCTCTCTCTCTCGTCATTGGCCTCCATCTCCCCATCCCCCCCTCGGTAGTCATCACTGTCAGAGGGGAAGATGTGGGCAAGTACAGGGCCTCGCTTCCCAGATGATATCAAACCAGGCGAGGAGGGGAAAGACGCCAGATACGGGGAGAGAGAGAGAGAGAGAGAGAGGTGGGGAGGGGGCAAAATTCAGAACAGTAAATCTGAAATGTTGATATCAGACCAAATTTCCTAGTGGAGAGAGAGAGATAGAGAGTCAAGTAATTTAATGAAATATACCTGTAACAATGAAATCAAAATCAAATTACCAACTGGAGAGAGAGAGAGAGAGAGAGAGAGAGAGAGGCAGATAGACAGACATAGAGACAAACTGACAGATAGACAGACTGACGGACAGGTAGAGAAAGAAGGGGAGACAAAGATGGCATTGAGAGTGTACGTTTGTATTTGAAAGGGGAGAGAGAAGTAGGGCGTAGCTTTGAGAGAGAGAGAGAGAGAGAGAGAGAGAGATGGCGTTGCAAAGGAAGGGAGGAAATGGAACACGTGAAGGAAGAGAAAGACATATTAGGAAAGTGTGTGTGTGTGTGTGTGTGTGTGTGTGTGTGTGTGTGTGTGTGTGTGAGAGAGAGAGAGAGAGGGGAGGGGGAGGGGAGAGAAGTGAAACAGTCTGAGTAGTAAAAGGAGGAAGTGAGATAGCAAACGGAAGGGAATTGAAAGCGGAGAGGAAAGAGGAAACTGTGAGCAGTAGAGAGAGAGAGAGAGAGAGAGAGAGATAGACAGACAGACAGATAGACAGACAGAGAGAACAAAGAAGAGGGGAGGAATGATTTAGTGCTAGAGGGCAGAATTGTAACTAAGAATAACAAAGCACACACTGAACACAGGAATTACAGAATGATCAATATGGGATAAAGACGATGACAGAGAGGACGTAGGAGAGAGCGAGAAACAGGGAAATAAAGACGATGAAAAGCAGAGGAAGTAAAAGGGAATGAAAAACGAAGGGAGTAAAGACGACATTAATTAAAGGACATTGAGGAGAATGGTAAATAGTGAAACAAAGATGATGATGAGGAGGAGAGTTAGAGGATAAAGTTGAACGTGGAAATACAGACGAAAATAGTCAGTGGAATCAGGAAAATTATAAACATAGGACATAGGCTAAATACGATGTTAAATACGAATGAGAGCTAGAATTATAAGCAGATTTTTCTTTATTACTGATGTACGTGAATTAAAAGAAGATATGCTGGATAAGTTAACCCCTTCAGTTCGAAAACTTTATATTTACTTTATTCGCACTGCTAACAAATAATTTTTTCATTGTTAGAAGAGACTGATAAACAAGAATTAGGTCAGAAGAATAAGCAGGATTTTGAAGACACTGATAGACAGGAATTAGAAAATAATATATGGTAATAAATGCTGTTTGATTGTCGAGTGCTAAACAATAATAATAAAACAATAGTAGACCGATAAGCAAGGTTGAGAGTAGAATTATATACAAGAATTAGAATGTATAATAATAAGGGATCAGGGGGAAGTGATGGTCAAAAATGAATACTGAATAATATGTAAGAACGAAAGAGAGAGAGAAAGAGAGAGAGAGAGAGAGAGAGAGAGAGAGAGAGAGAGAGAGAGAGAACAATAAACAAAGGAACAAATGTAAGAAAAAAGTGGTAATAACGAAGGAAGGAGTCGGGCAAAGAGGAAACAGAAAAAACAAAGTGTGTTACTGGAAAAAGAGAACCTGGGGTGGAGGAAAATGAGCAAGAGATAAGGCGAAGGGAAGGAGAATGAATATATAAAACGATTGAGGTTGAGACAGTGTGAAAGAGGAAGACAGAAAGTATTGTGATAAACGAATGGAAACATGAAGCACGCCGGAAAGAATGATGGTGTGAGATAAAGATGAACACTGTAAAGAATGATGGTGTTAGATAAAGAAGAACACTATAAAGAATGATGATGTTAGATAAAGATGAACACTGTAAAGAATGATGGTGTGAGATGAAGATGAAGAACACTGAACACAATGAAGGAGTGAAGCAAATTGGAATGGAATTGGAGAGCGTAAGAAAGTCAGACGAAAAGACAGAGAGAAGATACATAAGGAAAATATTTGGAAAGTGTCCAGGCGATGAGGTCTTGGAGAAAGATAGGGAAGAGAGAGGGGAGGAAGAGAGAGAAGAGGAAGAGGAGGAGGAAGAAGAAATGAGACAGGAAGAGAGTAAGAAGCAGTGTAGGAAGAAGTGGGGAAAAAAAAGAGAGGCACAAATGAGCGGAGAAAACCGAAAAAGTAATAACGTAGAATTGCGGGAAAGAAGCTGAAAATGGAGGCAAGGAGGAGGAGGAGAAGGAAGAGAGAGAAAGGAGGAGGAGGAGGAGGAGGAGGTGGTGGAGGAGGAGAAGGAGGAGAGAAGAGAGGGAAACGCCAAAGAGAGGGGACTGCGGAGTAAGAGCTGAAGTAGAATAAAGTTGGAGAAGGAAGGAAGGTGATTAAAACTGAAGTGGCTGGGTAAGTGCTTAAGAAAGACAGGGGAGTGAGAAAGAGGGAGAGAAGTGCTGAGAGAGAGAGAGAGAGAGAGAGAGAGAGAAAAGGAGTGAGAGTACTTCAACAAGAGCGAGGGAGCGAGAAAATGTAATTAAAGGAGAGAAAGAAAGAAAGAAGAAAGGAAACGAGAAGAGTCTGGTTGAAAGAAAGACATGAGAGGAAATAAGAACGAGGAAAATAAGACAAAGACAAGGAGACATAAATAAGGGTGGAGGGAGAGAGAAAGAAGAAACGAAGGAAATAAATGCCAGATATGGAAAGCGAATAGACGAGAGAGAGAGAGAGAGAGAAGTAACAAGAGACAAGGAGAGAGTGGAAGATAAAAAGGGAAAAAAAGAAGAATGACAATGAAAATGGAGAGACAGAAAAGGGAAAGACGATCGATGAGCAATGGAATAGATAGAGAGAAGGATAATGGAAGAGAGAGAGAGAGAGAGAGAGAGAGAGAGACCAGGGTGGGGGCAATACTGTATATATGAAATAGCGTCAAATGAAACAGTGTGATGAGCCAGGTGGAGGTATAGGTGTGGAGGTGGAGAAATGAGCCCAGGTGAAAGTGAGAGTAGTGGAGGTGGTGGTGGAGGTAGATGTGGAAGTGAAAGTGGAAGTAAATATGAAGGCGGAAGCGGAAGTAGCGGTGGAAGTGAGGGTAGTGATAGCGGGGAATATGGATGAGGAGGAAGAGGTGGAGGTCGAAGAGGAAACAGATGAACAGATGTGGGGATACTTTAATAGTGGGAGGGAGAGAATAGGTGAAGGGAACAGGAGAGGTAGACAGGGAATGCTGTGTAGGAGAGAGAGAGAGAGAGAGAGAGAGAGAGAGAGAATGTGTTATGACAAGAGTGAGGCACTGAGAGAGGGGAGGATTCGTGAGGGATGGGTGAGGAAGGCAAGGAAACGTTCTGTGTGTGTGTGTGTGTGTGTGTGTGTGTGTGTGTGTGTGTGTGTGAGAGAGAGAGAGAGACAGACAGACAGACAGAGAAGAGACAGAGACAGAGAGAATATTGGGAAACCACCACAATCAAAAACCACCTTGATAATGATAACCAGACATTCACACCTTCACCTCTGGCGGTCTCCCCTGCCTTAAATCGAATCCTTTGGCGGGAACACAAATAAAAGTATAATGATTGACTGAAGAATAAGCAACTGCAAGACGAAACAGAGTGAAAAGGAGGGACATCCGTGAAGCGCGTGTACGAAAAATAAAAATAAAAGGCAAAAAATAGTCGATGCTGGGAAGGAAGGTCGAGAAGTGTGCTATTTTTAGAGGGCAAGGTCGAGCGGTTAGTTGGCGGGGTGGTGGTGGTGGTGGTGGTGGTGTGTGTGTGAGGGATGATAGGTTGGTGGCTTGTGTCGTGGAGCGTGGGGTTATGGGGAAGCGTTGGGTTTGTTTGTGTGGGGGGATTGTTGTCGTGGTGCGTGTGTGTGTGTGTGTGTGTGTGTGTGTGTGTGTGTGTAGGGGGGTTGTTTTGGTATGTGTGGAGGGTAATGGTTAGTGGGGACTTGTGTGGTATTGTGTGACGTTGTTAATGTGTGTGTGTGTGTGTGTGTGTGTGTGTGTGTGTGTGTGTGTGTGTGTGTGAGAGAGAGAGAGAGAGAGAGAGGAGGGGGGGAGGTATGGGATGTGAAAATTGTGACGTGTATTTTGAAGAGTTTGTAGTATGTCGGATGGTATGTGAGTTGGTGGTGTGTGAGTTGGGTATGTGTCGGTGTGTGAGATTGATAGTGTTGTGTATGAGGCTTGTTTTGATGTTACGAGGCCGCTGTGGGGTGTGTTTGGTGGTGTGTGGATGGGATGCTGTGTTGTTTTTTTGCTGTGTTTTTTGTGCCGCTGTATATTGTGGTATGGGGTGGAGTATGAAGTGCCTTTGTAGTCATGAGATCATTTATTTATTTTTTTTGTCTTTAATAGTAGTAATAACGTGTGGTGTGGGATGGTGTGTGCCGTGGCCTTGGTTTTGATGTTCCTGTGTTTATTTATTCATATTGGGGATGGTGTGTGTGTGTGTGTGTGTGTGTGTGTGTGTGTGTGTGTGTGTGTGTGTGTGTGTGTGTGTGTGTGTGTGTGTGTGATGTGGATTCTTGGTGTGTTGGTATGTGGTGTCGTGTGAGGCCTGGTTGACGTAGCGGTATGTGATGTGCTTTGGTACTGTGCTATTTGGCAGTATGTGATGGTGTTTCATGGTGTGGTGGTATGTACTTTGATGCGGAAGTATGTGACGGTGTCGTGTGATGGTATCTAATGGTGTGGTGAAGAGCAATGGTGTAGTGGTGTGTGACGGTGTGGCGGTAATTAGCGATGGTGTGGCGGTATGTGCAGTGGTGTTGTGGTATATGATGGTGTACTGGTATATGATGGTGTGCTGGTACGTGATGGTGTGGTGGTATGTGATGATATGGTGGGACTGTATATAATGGTGTGCTGGTGATATGTGATGGTGTGGTGGTATATGACGATGTGGTGAAATGTGGCAGTGTTGGGGTATGTCATGGTGTCGCGGTATGTGATGATATACGATGGTGTGGTATATTACGGTGTGTACAGTATGTGATAGTGTGGTGTGATGGTATGTGCTGTGTCCATTGGCGTGTGATATGTGAGTGTTTTGTGGTGTGATAGCATGCACTTTGACATGGAGGTATTTGTTGGTGTGCTGTGTTTTGGTAGCATGTGTAGTGGTATAGGTGTATGTGATGCTGTATTGCGGTGAGATGGTGTATGAATGTATGTTGTGGTGCATTAGTATGTACTGCGGTGTACTGATATGTGATTGGTGTGCTGTGGTTGGTGGTGTGGTGGTTATTGATAATGTGCCATGGTGTGGTGGTGTGTACTGTGGTAGAGTCGTATGTGATGGTATGTACAGGTAGAGGTAATTCAGTAGGAAGGTAGATAGGTAGAAGCGAGTATGTATCCGAGTGAAAGAGAGGGGGGGGGGCGGAGGCAGGTTGGTGTAGCAAGGGGTTCACGCACCGGATCAATACTTGCAAACACATTATATTTTACATTTTAGTCAATCGATGCGCACCGTGCCTGCGTCTGTCTGATTCCCCTCCCCCCACTCCTCTCTCCCCGCGCGCCTCTCATCTCCCGTGTCCCAGCTGGCGTGAGGTGGGGGGGCGTGGAGGGTAGGGGGAGACTGGAGAGGAAGGAGGGAAGGAGGGCACAGGAGATGGGGAGGGGCGTCCAGTGTGGCTGTATCTGCTTCATTCCTTACGCTCCTGCACGCCACCTCGCGCTGCAGTTACGGGCAAATGACACAGTTTGCCGTGGTTTCCGGATCTTTCTTTAGTCGTTCGTTTCTTCTCACGCAGTTAGGGTATTGGTGGGTCTTCTGTATTCGTTGTCGCCTTGTGGGTAAATGACTCGTTAGCTGTGGTTTCCTTATCTTTAATCTTACATTCTTTCGCACACTATGGATGTAGGTGTTTTCCGTATATCTTCATTTTATCTTACGTTCCTTCCCTCGCACTTGGGTGTTGGGTGGGTTATGGATCTTCTTTATTCTTACGCTCATACTCGACAAAAGACACTGATGTATGGTGTATGTATCTGTCGTATTCTTTCGTACACTTTCTTTACGCAGTTACAGTCGGCAAAGAACTTGATGCGTGTATCTTCTGTATTCATAGACATCTTTGTTTAATGCAGTTATGGGGAAATGACACTGAGTCGGTGGTTTATGTATCTGGTTTATTCTAATGCTTCTCCTCGCGCACACCATCAAGCAGGCGACTTTTTTTTTTTTTTTTAAGGAATAAAGTAATAAAAAGTAATAGTCGAGGCAAAGGTATTAGGATTGGACACCAATTTTCTCAGGCAGTAAATTAATAAGATAAAGAAGAACAAAATCTAGGCCAGCTGTAATGGAATTGAACACTTATTTTTCCCTGGCAGTGAGGTCCCACCATTCACTCACCTGATGAAGTGGTGCTGTCCGGTGACCCTGCACTGTGACAAGCCAAATGATATCCTGTAACCCAGAAGACCATTTACAACATTGAATGGTAACAATGTAGCCAGTAAACGCCTGGTGGTTTGGTGGGTTCAGTCTCTCCAACAGCATACAAGAGAACGCCTAGGTGTAAAATGCAAATTAAATCGCTTAGGAAGAGGTGTTGCGAAACCTCCTGTGCCACTTGAAATACGGCTCAGTAACCGAGGGTTGGTTGCGGTTTATTGGTCACATAATGCCACTCAGGAATTTGCGACTGGTCACCCACCTTAAATGTTAGGAATAAGTAGCCTAACCCCAGGACCCTTCGCTGCTGATGAGGCAGTAAGTGGATGATGATGATGATGATGAAATAATAAAATAAAATAAAAACTCAACGCTACATATTAATGGATCTGGACACCTATTTATCCTGTCGGCAAAATAATATCATAAATAAAATAATAAATAATAAAATCGATGCTCGGTGTAATGGAGGTCGACAGTTTTTTTTTTTTTTCCTGTGTCAAATGCAGAGTGGTTGTATACATTATTTCGTGCCGGGCGATAATGGCGCTTGAGGCATTAGGGGAAAAAGGTTGGCATTGGAGAGAGAGAGAGAGAGAGAGAACCTTTTAAGCCCTAGACCCTGGTGACCTGCACATGACGCTTAAAATACTGTTGGTCAGTGGGCAACTAGACACCACCTCTCATTAGTTCTTGGCTACCTTCTTGATTTGTCTCTCCTCCTCCTCCTCCTCCTCCTCCCTTTCAGCCGTCCGATATTCTAACGGTCCTCTCGCTTCGTCTTAGGCTCGGTATACATCTTCTTCTTCCAACACCCCATTTTCCGTGTGTGCGCTTACTTTGTTTTCTCATAATTATCGTTCTTGGTGTACCTGTCCATCGTCCGACTATTTACCAGTACGTTTCCTTATATACCATATCCCTTCACCTTGTTCATGATCTGCGTCTCGTCGTCCTCCCAGCCTCTCCATTCTATTATCTGTACACCTTTTCATTAATCTTTCTAGGTTTGTACTCCCCACCTTCCTCGTTTTTGGTCCGCCTTGCCCTCTTCCTCCAGCCCTCCCGTTTCATACATCCTTCCTTGTACACTTTTCAACTTCATCCCTTCACGTTACTCTTGGTCTTTCTCTCCTCCGTGCACCCAGTCAGTTTATGTACACCTTTCCCTTAATCTTTCGTTGTTTTTTTTTGTATGCTTCCGACTCTGGGCATAGGCTTTAACTGCCCGTTCCCCGAGACCTAGCAGTCCACATACATGTCATATAACTCCAACTGTCACCACTTCAGCGCTAACACCCAATGTCACAACTTCAGTGCTAACACCCACCGTCCATATTGAATACATGCTAGGGCTGTCTTATACAGGACTGGTGTACTGGTATTAGCAGGGGTGTTTTTACAGCATGTTGGCGGGTCGTCTCGTAGATCAGTATAAGTCTACCTTAAAGAAATTCAAGTCTTTAAACTGTTCTCAGCTACAGTAGGGATTCGAACCCGCGTCCATTTGAACAGCAAACCTCCTCTCTACCTACTCGACCACCGCCTCCACCTCGTTCTGTGTCTGCTGCTCCTTCTCCTCGCAAGCACCCCATTGCTATACACCTTTCAGTTGATCGTTGCTACTTTGCCCCCTTCCCGCCACCTCTGGAGTGCGTTTGAGGTGTGGTATGTCATGGGAGGAGGAGAAGTCGTTGCTGAGTAGGAGCATAATTCCCTGGGGATGTTTTATTTGCGAAGCCCCCTCACAAGAGGCGGCTTTAAATAGAAGATAGAGGCAGAAAAATAATCTTACTTGGTAGATATTTAGGTTAGCTGGTAAATAAATAGGAGGACAAGATAAAATGATTGATAGAAGTCAAGATAAAACGATAAGTAGATAGATAGGTAGATAGACAACGTGAGTAAAGTAGGTAGAATGATAAACAGATAGCTCGATAAGAAGAGTATGTGACAGAAAGAGAGACAGGTAGATAGATAAACAGACAGATAGACTAACAGATAGATGGACTGATAGACGTATGGATAGATGGACACTACTCTGCTTTTGTGGACATGCTGTCATCACCAGGGTGGGGAAATATGGGTCACTTCCAGCGGAGACGGTGAGTGATAGAGTGATACCGCAGCTGTTGTCCTCCCCTTAGTGGGTGGTGGTTTGGTGGTGGTGGTGGAGGTTGTAGTTCTTGTGGCGATGGAGTGGGTGGTGGTGGTGGTGGAGGTTGTAGTTCTGGTGGCGATGGAGATTGTAGTTCTGTTGGCAGTGGTGATGGTAGGAGTTGTTAGTGGAGTATTTGTGGTAGTGGAAGTGGTTGTTATTTTCAGTGTAGTGGCAGTAGTGGTGGTGATACCGGCATCGGTGTTAATGTTGATGGTAGTTGTGGTGTTGGTGGAGGAGGAGGAGGAGGAGGAGGAGGAGGAGGAGGAGGAGACTATCGCTGTGGGAGTGGTGTTGGTACTGGCAGCAGTGTTGGTCAGTGATACACCTAGTTTACACCCAAAGATCCAATGTAGTGAAACCTGGCATTGGCAGTACGTTGATTTCTCGAGTGGGAGTGCGTACACTTTCATATATATATATATATATATATATATATATATATATATATATATATATATATATATATATAATTTGTCATTTGTCTTAAGTGATGCCAAATTTCTGACCACGAATGAAATCTCAGTTGTTGTATTATCGCCTCCGTCATATGCCTTTATCCAGCTCAGGCGTGGCCTTTCGTCGTCTAAATGTTATCCTCTGTAGTACGGTGACATGTTTTAGTTTTATTATCGCTACCACAAGACGATTTTATTCTGCTTAGGAAACATATTGAACTGAAGAACCTCAAACTGGAAAGGTTAAGTAAGGTTTTCATTTAACCCTTTGATGTTGGGGGACTGTCTTGTACTGAATAAAATTAGCTGGGAACAGGAAGAATGCAATAAAAACTACTAATAACGTAAAAAAAAATGAAAAAAGAAAAGTCATCATTGAATATTATATAGCGTTAAGAATGAATGTTTGAGTCAGTGAGGGAGGCGGTTTGTGGGGCTTCACCTATAAGCTACCGTATAATATCCTACATGAGTAATACCTGGAACCACTTTGTATACTTAACAAAGGCAGCCATATGGAAGGGGAAATAAACGAATATGAGGGTAAACGTTGGTTGCTTTATATACCACATTGCTTCATAGAGAGAGAGAGAGAGAGAGAGAGAGAGAGACTGGGTGGGTGTGAGAGAAGACCAGGTAGCGGTGGGTGGTGGTGATATATAGTCGCATTACGCCCGTCACCCACCCTCAGATTACGCCCTCCTGCCCGCCATTGTGCCACACCCCGCCCACAAAGGACCACCATTCACCTGACAACAACACCACATATTTCCCAAAACTCTCATTCACAGGTGCGGTCGTCGATATGGCCAGAGCGAGTGGTGTGGTGGTGGTGGTGGTGTGGTGGTCAGTTTGATGGTGGTGGTTGGTGGCTGTGTAGGCTTGTGGGGAGTAGTTGTGGTGGTGGTGGTGGTTTGGATGTTGTAGTAGTGTAGTGAGGTGTGGTGTGTGGTGGTTGTGGTGAACGTGGGGTTGTAGTTGGGTGTGGTGGTGGTATTTGTGAAGCTTTATGTGGTATGTGATGGATGTGAGGGTGTTGTAGGGAATTGTGGATGGGGGGTATTGCAGGGTGTGGTGGCTGTGAAGGTGTAGGGTGTGGTGCAAGTGTAGGGTGCAGTGGATGTAGGGGTGTATTTGAGTATGGTTGTGATGTGCGATGGTGGAGACTGGTGTGATGATGGTGGTGGTGGTAATAATGTAGCGATATATTATGTACTGTGGTGGTAAGTACAGATGATATGGGTGGTATTAGTGTACTGAGCTAGGGAGGGTTGGGGGTAATGTTAATCAGTATAGTCCTGAGTATCGGTTAAATAGTGACGTATGGTAGGCAGGATATAGTGCTGTGGTAGTAGATGCTATGTGAAGGAAGTAGTGATGGATTCAGTGTTGGTAGAATGTGTTGCGGAGTTACCCTGTGTTGTAATGAAATGGCTGTGGGTATTTGTTCTGTAGTAGAATATGGTGTGGGTATTGAATGGTAATGTGTTATGGTAGTGGTGGTTCGTAATGGTTTTTTCGATATAGTGAAGTGTGATGTGCTGTGTGGTCGTTGTTAGTGTGGTAGTGGTGGGAGTTGTGGTGCTTGATATGGTGATTGTGGTATAGTGTGGTGTGTAGTTATTATTGTGGTGGTGGTGGTGTGGTGAGGTGTGTGGTTGCTGTGAGTTTGGTGGTGGTAGGGAATGCAGTAATGGATGGGATGTGGTGGCAATAGTGTGGTCAGGTTGATGGTTGTGGTAAATGTGCTGGTGGGGGGTGTCGTGATTGATGTGGTGAGATATGTGGCTGTGTTAATGTGGTGGTGGTATGGGTTGCGGTGACTGCGTGGTGGTAGTGGTGTGGTGAGGTGTGGGGTTGTGGTCATTGTGATGGTGGTGGGGCTTGCTGTGATTGATGTGGTGGCAGTGGTGTGGTGAGGTGTTCAGTTATGGTTAATGTGCCGTTGGTGGTGGTTGTGATTGATGTTGTGGTGAGATGGGTGATTGTGGCTTGTGTGGTGGCGGTAGGGGTTGTGGTCATTGTGATGGTCGTAAATATAGAAGTGAGCGTCATAAAGAAATTATTTAGAATATAAGTTTAGCAGTGAATGATAGAGAGAAACCATTTAAACATTTGTGCCAGAAAGAAACCAATTAGACCCCAAGTTTAGCAGTAAGCAATAGGGAGAAACCACTTAGACTTAATGCTAGAAGGAAATTATTTACAGTCTACGTAAAGTATGGGACTGAGTGGCAGACAGAGACCAGTCAGACTCCATAAATATAGAAATGAGTGTCAGAAAGAAATAATTCAGAGAGAGAGACCAGTTATGGACGAAATAGAGCAGTAAGACGAAAGTAGAAACCATTATGAGACTAGAAGTACATCAGTGAATGAAAGGAGGGACGTTTTTACACTGGAAATGTCGAAGGAAGAAGAAACATTTAGCTAGGGAATGGTGAGAGAAAGATAGAAACCATTTAACCTGGACGTACCGCAAAGTGGAAGAGGGAAATCATTTAGCTTGGAAGTGAAACAGCCTGGAAGAAGGAGACCATTTATCTTGGAAATATATCAGAGTGGAAGAAGGAAACCATTTAGCTTGGAATGAAAAGACTGAGTGGGTAAAGTAAAGTATTTTGCTTGGAATGAAAGGTGTTGAGTGGAAAAAGGAAACCATTTTGCTTGGACATATTTCAGGGTGGAACTAGGAAACCTTTTAGTCAGGAGTCAAAGGAGTGGGTCGGTAAAGGAAGCCGTTTATTCTGGAAATATAGCAATGAGACAAGGAGATAAACCATAAAATACTGAAATTATAGCAATGAGTGGAAGGAGGGATGCTTTTAGCCTGAAGAGATAAGAGTGGGTGGAAGAAAAACATACAACGCGGAAATGTAGCGGCGGAAGGTAAAATAAAAACATTTAGTCTAGAAATACAGCAGAGAGTGGAAGAGGGAAATCAGTGAAGCCTGTGACGGGTGGCCGAGACAGCGTGGGGATGTTAGTGACACCAGAGAAGGGTGGAAATATCAATATATCGGAAACGGGTGAAGCGACGAATTTTCATCTGGTTTGGTCAGCAACATGACCTTGTGTTGTCAACCACAGAGGCATCGTTTTTCGTAGTTTGAGTGAAAGTGAGCCTTTGTGGCGTATTTTCGTGTTCCAGTGTGTTTAGTAATTATGAGTAATTGAAAATTCTGGCAGATGCTCTAATATCTTACCTTAATTGAGTGAAGTAATAGGAATATGCTTATTGATACAAGATTTACCTTTGCCCTCTTTTAGTATTCTTCCTGCTTTGTTTCAAAGCCTTATACTGTACAAGTAATTAATCATACTTTCTTGTTGATGACTGTGCAGTCAGTCCAGGTTGAAGTGTAAAAGCATATCTGTCACCCACATAGACCATGCCTTTATTTCGTAATACAACCATATATTACAGTAATCATAATGTCTTTAATTGTGGTACAGTACAAGAAAAGGTCGCGTGCATATGAGACATCGAGTTTGTCGAGTTTGCAGAGTCATGAGCGACATCGGGACAGTGAAGTGATAGTGTGAAGAAAAGATGGGCACCAGGAAGGTGATGGAAGGGAGGTAGTCAGAACTAAACACCCTTGTGTAAACAGACGCTCAACAGCCGCCACCATTTTGTCTTTTGTACGAACAAGCCATTTGTAAGCGATATAACTTCTCTGATATGTGTGGCTGGTTAATCCCAAACATTGCGAGGACTTCCATGTGCTGTACAAGTTAAGTATTTATGATGAGATCTGTGAGCAAAACCAAACACCCTGTAGTTTACCGAGACTGGACAACCTCCACCAAGCCAATGCTTGTATTCTGCAAAACCATTCAAGCTCTGTTATCTCTCGAGTACGGATAGTTGATCCCAGGAATTAAGAGGGCATCCATCTGCTTTAAACTAGCCATACAGATCAGTACGTCACAGGCGTTAAATGTTTACAAAGGCATGGCTGGTGACAGAAGCATGGCATTGACGGGATATGTCCGCTGTGTTTTTACAAGCCAGGACACACCCGCGCCGTTGTGCTGGGGGGACGACACCAACCACCCAACAAGCCCCCCACATACGATACTGACAGAGAACCAGAATTTACGGGAGAATGAGGATAGAAAAACCAAGAATCAAATAGAGGAATATAGTGGATGCTTGCACGAGGAAGAGCGACTCGAACTGAAAACAGTGGTTATAAGGGAACCTGGTATGTGGTGGGTGGAGGACACCAGCCACACCATACACCGTTCACACATGGCGATGACATAGAAACAAGTGTGATGAATTTGATGGGAAATTGAGACCAGGCAGACCAAGAATTAGATGGAAGGGTAAAGTGGAAATGTACATGAGGGAAGATCTCGTGGACTGGCAAAACAGAGTGGTGGTAGGAAGAATTTGGAGATATTATTGTCGTTCGTACAGTGGATGAAGCAGGGAACATGGCGTCCGTCAAGAGATGTCCTGTGAAAGAGAACGAAAAGTGGAAAGTTGATTGAAAGAATAAATGAGACTGTAATGGTTGCAAGAATGGCTCTTGGAGAAAGAGCATTATTCTGGATTAACGTGCGGGGTATTTCAAAGAGAAAGGTTGTAAGAATGAAATGTACCGTAGAAGTGAATCAGAGTAACGACCAAAATGGATGGATATTTAAGAAAGAACGATTGCAAGAAATGGGACTATTTTAGAACGAAAACATTCAGGACCAAAGTGGGAGGATGTTTGAGGGGGGATTGGTGTGTCGTGAGGGGCGAGTTGATCCAAAGTAGAACAGAAATACTGGAGGGTCTCTTTGTCATTGCCACCCTTTAGGTGATAGATAGTTATGCAATCACTGTTATCTCATTTGCGATCAGAATTTTTGTAAGTGTTTGACATGAACATGAAGTGATAGATAGATATACAAAAACTGTCATCTCGTTTGCCGTCAGAATTGTTTAAAAATTCTTGAGGCAGTAATGTGCAGCGTTGAAGTAAAACAAGAAAGCGCTAGAAAATAAAATACGATGTTCTGTTCTGGGAATGGAAATGTGATATGACAAAACAATTACCGCTGTACATCGCAGTGCCATTTTTCATAATTAGCGCAGGAGTATCAGAGCATTTTTGACGTTATGCTGCCATCAGCACAAGAATATTACTGAATATACGGCAGCGACTCAGAGTGTAACGATAACTGTTGCTGTCCATAATGAAGCCCACTGCAGGACCGGCACTTCTCTTCCGAGGGAGAATGGTAGCCAGACTTAACCCTTCCCCATGCTGGTGCGGTACGATGGAAGGGGGAGTATCTGTAGGAAAAGTGTTGCATGTGTAAATTGAAATGTAATTGTTATATTTGTGAACCTGTGTATCTCACAAGTATGAAGTAAAAGGCTGTGAACATTTCTTGTTTAAACACATGAAGGAACACACTATCACCACCACTTAAAATGTCCTCCATGATTTTTGTTGAACAGTATTTTCATTCACGCAGTTCTGTGCGTTATATATATATATATATATATATATATATATATATATATATATATATATATATATATATATATATATATATATATATATATATATATACAGTATATATATATATATATATATATATATATATATATATATATATATATATATATATATATATTGTGTGTGTGTGTGTGTGTGTGTGTGTGTGTGTGTGTGTGTGTGTGTATTGCTTGCTCTCAAAAATTTACGGGACTAATAGCTTTTCCATCACAAAATGTTTGTAAATACCATTATTTTTGTTTTTGTACCGTCATTGAGCCCACATTGACCAGTTCCAACCAAAAAATCGAAGAAAAATGTTTTCGCATATTTTCGTGTGTCGCAACTTCCGACAATTTTGCGTCGTGGCGTCGTACGCGATCGCCCAATTTTTTGGCTGGTATTTTTCTGGCATTCCCCGGACCTACCCCAACCTAATACAAAAAGAGTTTAATTGATATTTATTACCGTTCTCGTGAAAGACAAGAAACAAACAAACGCACAGACACACACACACACACATGCTCAGCTTGACTTTGTTATTTAGATATGATGCAAATAAGGATGGTGATGACATTCGTCTTCATTTTCCTTTAATGTATTTCACCAGATTTTCGGACACCGTACGTGCCATCGTCAGGGTAGTGTCGGAGGATCCTATCAAGGAGTAAAAACCCGTTAAAATACTCAAGTTATGAATCTAAAATTTATTTCTTGTCTCTCCTCCTTCACTTTTATTACTTCATTCTTTTCTCCTCCTTTCATCCTCTCTCTCTCTCTCTCTCTCTCTCTCTCTCTCTCTCTCTCTCTCTCTCTCTCTCTCTCTCTTTTACACACTTTTTCCCCACCCTTTCCTTTTGTCGATTTTGAAAAAAGGGTGTCGTCTCGCTGGCTTCCTCCACCACAGCTGTCCCATATTAGGCGTACTTCATCATCATCATCATCATCATCCTAGCCTCCTTCATTTCCACTTAAGATAATTGTATTTCTGGTCTGCTTAACCTACTTCTAAAATATTAGTGGAGTTTCTGTTGGGTTAACTTATAATGTTTAAGTATTCCTTGCGCGCACAGACTTTAAGCTGAAAAATGTGTGTGTGTGTGTGTGTGTGTGTGTGTGTGTGTGTGTGTGTGTGTGTGTGTGTGTGTGTAAGAGAGGACAGTGTAAAGAAGAGAGAGATGGAATTGGGAGGGAAGGAGAGTGTAGTGCAAAGAAAGTATAGTGAGGAATGGAAGCAGGGCAACGTGGGGGAAGAGAGAAGGTAGTGTGAGGGAGGGAGAACAGTGTGAAAAAGATAAAGAGAGGACAGTGTGAGGGAGGGAGGACACTGAGGGAGAGAGCAGTGTGAGGAAGGGAAAACAGTGTGAAGGAGAGGATAGTGTTAGGGATGGAGGGCAGTGTGAGGGAGAGAGGACAGTTTGAAGGAGGTGAAGAGAGAGCAGTGTGAGGGAGGGAGGACAGTGTGAAGGTTATAAAGAGAGAGCAGTGTGAGGAATGGTGGAGAACAATGTAATAGAAGTCGTGGTCGGTTCGTGAGGAGGTCTTTGTCGGGTGGTTGTATGGTCGTGGTCGGGTTGTGGGGAGGTGACAGTCGGGTGGTTGGGTGGTCGTGGTCGGGTGGAGAAGAACACAGGTGATGGACGAGGTGTTGGCATTTGATGGCTTTCCCCGCTGCCTTTTATGGATTTCATATCACTGGCTTTCTTATCACCGGCCTTTATGGCTTTCGTATCACTGGCTTTCATGGCTTTCTTATCACTGTCCTATATGGCTTTCTTATCACCGGCTTTTATGGCTTTATCACTGGTTTTTATGGCTTTATCATTGGCTTTTTTGGCTTTCCTATCAGTGGCGTGTTATGGCTTTCCCATCACTGGCTTTTATGGCTTTCTCATAACTAGTTTTATTGTCACTGACTTCATTATCACACAGTTTTACGGCTTTCTTATCACTTGCCACGTTATCACAAACTTAATCACTAATTTTTTTTATCACTTGCTTTATCACCACTGACATTACTATCGTGAATTGGCTTTTTATCAGTTTTTATTACCCGTCTCTGCCCCGGTGGGGCTCGGGGACGGGTGTTGTTTTCACTCGGTTTGTTCGTCTGTTTGTTTGTCTGTTTGTCTGTCAGTTAACAACTTTCCGTGAATACTACCAGTACGATTTTGACTAGAATTACAGGGGTGATGGACTATGACCTTCTAATGACCTGATTAAATTCTGGGCCAAATTGGGCTAAGGCCCAGGCTTTAGGCCCCCCCCCCAAAAAAAAAAGGACGAGTAAAAATCGTTTTTTCGCCATAACACCATTCAGATTCGTCATATCGACATGAAACCAAAACCTAAAGGTGCATCTTTCAAATCTGCATCCTATAACATGCCCCATTATATCAGGGGGGTCACTCCCCAGTTAGCGGTAGGGGGGCCAGTGTCATGTGGGTCAGGCCTAAAATTCCAATTTGGCATAAAATCGTCATTTTTCACCCGATTTACTCCAAATTTGATATGCTACATCTTTGACTAGATATCCTGCTGTATTTATACGTCAGCACCAAAATGACTGCCAGGGACGGGTTTGCTGTGCCTTGGTACCGCGTCTGTTATCGCTGTTATTGCTGGCTTTTTATGGCTTTCTTATCATGGGTTTTACTCTAACAGGTTTAAGTAACACTGATTTTATTATCATTGATCTTATATCACTCACTTTACCATCACTGGTTTTCTTATCAGTGACTATTTTCACCGACTGTTTTAACTGGCATTCCATTCACTGGTTTTTAACTGGCTTTCCATCACTGGTTTTAACTGGCATTCCAGTCACTGGTTTTTAACTTGCTTTCCAGTCACTGGTACTAACTGGCTCTCCAATCACTGGTTTTAACTGACTTTCCAGTCACTGGCTTTAACTGGCTTTCATTGGCTCTGTCAGTGGATCGGTATAGCTTTCCTGTCACTGGCTTTAACTGCCTCTCCTTTTACTGGTTTTCCTGTTACTGGTTGTAATTGATGTTTCGATGACTGACTGACTTTCTTATCATATTTCTCTGACTGACTTTCCCATCATATTTACCTGGCTGGCTGTAGCTGGCTTTCCCATCACATATCCCTGATTGGCTTTAACTGGCTTTTCTGTTACATTACCGTGACAGTCTTTACCACTACTTCCTTACAGCATGCCCCATCAGCTCTGTTTGGCCAGGCTTGAAGGCGAGCACCCGGGTAGAGCGACGCACGAGACGGCAACTCAGCTTTATCCATAAAGCTGATATTACCCGCACTTTGTTAGCGTCGTCAGTCGTAGCGTAGGGGGGGAGGGGGGGAGGTGTAGCTTGAGGTGGAGGTGTAGGCAGTGCACTGTGAGGTGTAGGAGGTGGGGGGGGCGGGGGAGAAGGATGTAGTGGCGGGGGGGAATGTATTTTTATGTTACTTTTTTCTTACTCTTCAGCTCTTTTGTTTTAACTTCCGGCTCTTTTACACCTGAACACTTCTCTCTCTCTCTCTCTCTCTCTCTCTCTCTCTCTCTCCTTGTCCTCACTTCCTTACGGTTCCTACTTCCTTCGTACTACCACCCTCCCTTCCTCCCTCCGTCTGCCCCCTCACCCAGCCCTTCTCGTCTATAAGTCATGTTTATTGCCGTCTTGACCCCTATCACCACTACCACTTACACCACCACCACCACAACCACCACTACCACAACCAACATTTTGTCCACCACTGTCACCACCATCACATATGACTCTTATTCATGTTTCCAGCCATTATTATCATCACCACCAACATTACTATCACCACCATGACTACTATCACTACCATTGTCACCATCATCACTTTCCCTCGTCTACAGCTTTGGCATATATTCCTAACCCCGTGTAATAGTGGACCAAAGTATCAGTACTGGAGAGAAACAAGGTTGTGTAAGTAAAACAAGGGTAAATAAGTGAAACAAGGGTGTGTAAATGAAACAATGGTGTGTAAGTAAAACAGGGGTAAATATGTGAAACAAGGGTGTGTAAGTAAAACAAGGGTGTGTAAATGAAACAATAATGTGTAAGTAAAACAAGGGTAAATAAGAAACAAGGGTGTGTAAGTAAAACAAGGGTAAATAAGTAAAACAAGGATGTGTAAGTAAAACAAGGATAAATAAGTGAAACAAGGGTGTGTAAGTAAAACATGGATAAATAAGTGAAATGAGGGTGTGTAAGTGAAACAAGGGCGTGTAAGTGAAACAAGGGTGTGTAAGTAAAACAAGGGTGTGTAAGTAAAACAAGGGTGTGTAAGTGAAACAAGGGTGTGTAAGTAAAACAAGGGTAGATAAGTGAAACAAGAGTGTGTAAGTAAAACAAGAGTATGTGAGTAGGACAAAGGTATGTGATGTCTCAGTCTTTGATCGTTATTTACACTGGTGAGGAAGTAAGAAAGATACAAACAACAGTGATGTGAGTACCGTATGTTAAAGCTGTAAGTGGTGGACCATTTTAAATATGATACATGCAGGTGGTTCTGTGATTTCTGTCAATAGCGTTTACATGAATTTTTTTAGTTATATATAGTTAAAACAGTGCCTTCAGCCAGAGGACGTCAGTTTTCGTTTATTTTCGTTGCTCCCGGACGAATGTATTAACTTAGGAAGGATCTTTATTGGTGAACTGAAGGGATTAATTAATTAAAACTGTATCTAACTCTTCCAGTTTGAGAAGTCTGTCCCAGGCCGAATCAAACTGTCTGGAGGTATCTGAAATAAACAGTATGTCATATTGAAAGTTTGACGTACCTGTCGGCTAAAAATGCCCTAGAATTACTGTAAAGAAGAGCAAAGTACTGAGATGTTAACTAAGTATTAACTATGTAAACGATAACGTTCTCAGTAGAAAATGTCAAATCTCTCAGCGCAGTGATAGAGGAAAGAGTCGGATATGTAACAGACAAAAGGGAAAGATGTTGGGTCACTCAAGGATGTAAGATATTGGTGCTGTGAAAATCAAAAATAGACAGTAAAGAAGAGAGTGTAAATGCATCTAGAGGGCTGCATAAAAGTTAGTAGTATCATTATCGTATGTGTATTAACCTTCCTGTGACGTGAGTATGAGAGGCCAGGAGTGAGAGCATTGGTGGTGGTTATGCTGAGGGAAATATACAGAGTACGTTGAATTGATAAGATTATATGGAAAGGTGTAAAATCATCACACACTGGGTAGAGCTGATGCTTAAACTTACATCGCAAAGGGCATGGCAAACCCCCAGTTGTAGACAAACACATGTGGAAACCCTTTCGTGACTAAATTCGATCAGCCTTCATGCCACATTACAGAGTGCAGTCAACAGTAATATACAAAGACCCTTACCGCCAACAGAGGAGCACCACCAAAACTTCCACCAGTACCACCATCAACACCCAACCACCACCACTGCTAACACCAATATACTATCACCGTCCCACCACAACTGCTTCTAACACCAGTACCATCATCACCACTAACACCAGTTCAACCATCAATACCTCAGCACCACAACTGGTACAAATGCCATCATCATCTCCCCACCATCACCACCCCCTCTGGCGCTTGTATCAGCCCCCTCCCCCCTGGTGTGTGTGTGTGTGTGTGTGTGTGTGTGTGTGTGTGTGTGTGTGTGTGTGTGTGTGTGTGTGTCGGCAGGCCAGCAGACGTCATCTATATGGTAATGTGACACCCCCACCCCACACCCCCATCTTCACTTCCGATCTTCCTTCTCCTTTCTTCATCCTTTTCTTGCCTGCCCTCCTCCTCCTCCTCCTCCTCCTCCTTCTCTTTTAGTCTTCGTCTCCGTATCTTCCTTCCTTTTCTCTTCCTGTGTCGTTTCTTTCCGTCTTATTTTCCAGTATTCCCCTTTTTTTCTGTCATGTTTTATTCGTGTTCTTCTGCCTCTTCTTTTCTTTCGTCTCTTCTTCCGTATTCCTCTTCTTTCTGTGTTATTTGTATTTCTCCCCTCTCTTTTTTTTTCTCTCTTTCTTTTCGTTGATCTCCTCCTCTCTTTTTCTACATCCATCCTCCTTCTCTCGCTATAATTTTTTTCTTACCCTCCGCTTTTTCCTCCCTTGATCCCGTTTCCTCTTCTCCTTCTGTATTCTCCCCTTCCTACTCCCCTCCCATCCCTCACTCCCCTTTCTACCGTCGATTTCTGCATTTCCTTCATTCCTCCTCCCTCCCTCCCTTCCTGCCACCTATTCTCTCCTATTTCCTCATTTCCCCTCCATCCCTCCCTCCCTCCCTCCTCTCCTTCCTGCCATTGTCTCTGTCTCCTTCCCTCCCATCCTTCCTCTCATCTCCTTCCTTCCTTCCTTCCTTCCTTCTCTCCCTTTTTTTTTCCCTTTCTTCTTCCCTTTCTCTCTCTCTCCCTCATTTCTTTTCGTTCCCTGCTCGTTTCTCCTTTCTTCCTCTCTTCCGACCTCCCTTTCTCCCTCGCCACCCCATAATTCCCCTATTACCACCTCCCTCACTCCACCTCCCTTCCTCCTCGTGGGCCAGGTAGCGAAGTCGTTAATTGCTAGGGCAGGTGTGACAGCATAGCAAGAGTGTGTTTACCTTGAGAGTCCACCAACAATGCCTCCCTTCCTTCCTTCTTTCCCTGTTTCCTTCCTTCCTCCTTCCCTTCCCCTCGTTCCGTCATTCCTTCCTCCCTCTATTCTCTCCTTCCTTCTTCCCCCTCTCCATCCCTCCATCCACCCCTGTCCTCTTTCCCCTCACCTCCCCATACCTCCCTCTCACCTTGTACACCAGGTAGCGAAGTTCTTAATTGCTAGAGTCAGGTGTAGCGAGCGGTGTGTTTACCAAGAGGGGCCATCTACAAACCTTTACTTCCTTCCCTCCTCCCTCCCTCCTTCCACCTTTCTCCCTCCCTCCCTCCCTCCCTCCCTCCCTCCCTCCCTCCTCCCCGCCTTTCTCCCCATCAGCCCACCTACAAGCGAGAGATCTATTATTGACACCTATAGAAGCTTAGTGGCACCTCTTCCTGATTTTGTAGACTGCACTTTATTATTCTTGTATTATTTAGATATATCTTTATTGTCGATATACGTTTGAATAAATTTATAAAAGAGGGGCTGCATTTTCGTCTGCTGAGAAATCTACCTGTCACCTCCTCCTAAGCGATTTATTTTGCAGATTACACTTTATTTAGTCGTGTGTTGCTTACCTACATCATTTTTTAGTCTCTTCAGTATGGTGGTCTCATTCATGCTGTCTTCTTTTTATGCAGCTTAGAAATCCGCCTGGCAGTGAAGGAGTTACCAAAGGCTATATCTAACTCTCCCCCATTGAAACTTCTCTCCTAAACTATAAAATCCATTGGAGGTAGGGATGCTAAGCTAACACAAGGCGTCACCCTCGCCAAGGATTTAATATCAACATAAGGTTGCATAAGTCGGAGTAAGTTTATATATGACGGGGCCTCATTCTCGTAGGCTTATTAATATCCGTAGCGCCATTTACACTTTATTATCTTCTTTGTAATTTATCGTATTTTAATATTAACTCGAGTTTGCATAAGAATCATTGATAATATTACAAACGTGCCGAATTTAGTACTGTTTTCTTCGTCTTTGGAATATCCCTTACACTTCTTCTTGGATATTTATTTTGCGAAACATGCCTAATTATTCTCTTGTTTTTATTTTTTTAATGTTTATTTGAGTTTATATATGCATAATTGAGAATATTAACGTGTCATATAGGTACCAGTATATATTCTTAGGAGCCTCCGTGGTACCTCTTCTTAAGGATTGAATTTGCTGATTACACTCAAGAAAATTGTCTTCGGTGTTAATGTTTATCTACGGCATACCTTTTTTTTTTTAACCTCTTCAGTACGTGACGCCTCTTTTATTATATTCTTATACCAACAGACGGGTATATTAACTCTTGACCACGAGGGGAACTGCTTAACGAAATAAACAGAAGGAAAAGAAGAGGTACATAGATTGACGAGGTTAAGGAATCCCTGTGGTAGAGTTGCCCAGCTTCCTGTACAGAGGTCGGTAAACTTGCGCTGTGGATTTCCCGGAAGTTGCTTAGTGCCAGAAGGAAGGAAGGGAGACATTGTAGCTGGACTCTCTTGGTGTGGCAAATGAAATAATGATAACCGCAAAACTGATCCTAAGTGGAAATAAATCTCTCAGATATAGCTATAAAATTTGGAAACTAGCAACAACAACAACAAAAAAAAAAAAAAAAAAGCTACTATTTGGAAATATACAGTCTCAAAACAACCATAAAATTTGGTAAATATTCGTAAAACACTCTTGCTAAATAAAAATAATTATATCAGAACCAACAGTAAATTTGGTAAAGAACCCGTTAATAACTCTTGCTACGTGTACCTGGAAATCTGTTTATCATATTTTAGCTGTTAAAGTTGGTAAATATCTCCGTAACGATTTCTAAATGGCAAAAATATCTCAGGTTTTGGTATAAAATTCGACTGAGATTCCTAAAACATTGTCGCCAAATTGAAAGTAATATTTCTTGATCTTTCTATAACATCGTTAAATTGACAACCTTAGGAGGCAAACTTAGCTGACCTTCATTTTCAGGTATTGCGCCTTGACCTCTGACCTAAAACTCGTCCGATACCTGTCATCCTAACCTGACCTGACCTACCTTAACCTGGTCTGACACGGCAGACACCCATTCTCAAATTGCCATGACCTTTGACCAACACTTGCTTGATGCTTTTTCAATATTTCATCTGGTAGGCTTCAAGTTAACAGATCGACATAGTTTCTTTAATATTCCTTAAAACTGTTCCAGTGTAAATGCTGGCAGGTGAAAAGGTTGATATGAACTCAGATATCGAGGTATAAATCGACATGGGTGATCTGTATTCCTTAAAACTCTTTGAATTTTGATAAGGCTTTCATTACCCTTTCACCATAAGAGATCTCCCTTTAAGTCTTTATAATTGTCTGGAGGTGACAAGAATGAACCCAAACGTAATTATTCTGGGGCTGACGGAGTGAAGGTTGGAAATGCAGTAGGTAAAAATAAAGTGTTCAGGAAGAGATGGCCAGGGAGTCAGATATCTCGTGAGAATAGGAGGCAAGGCCGTTGTGATGGCGGGGTCCATTGTGGGTAGGATTGTGAGACCCCCCCCGCCATTGCCGCTGCTGCCATGACAACACCACCACCACCACCCACCCCTGCCATGACAACACCCCCACCACCACCCACCCCTACCATGACAACACCACCACCACCCACCCCTGCCATGACAACAGAGCCACCCTCCACCCTGCTGCCATGAGAGAGATGGGGGGGGGTGCTTAATTTCTCATCTCTTCCTAGGTTGCTACATTAAACTCATTTTAACTAAGAAACCATCATGCCAGAAACACTTGAAGCCATATCCTAAGCACAAACGAAGGATCTACAAAAGCAAAGGGATTAATGAATGGCATATCTAACCGCTCTAGTGCGAAGAGTCTCCCGTATACCGTATAAATAAAACAGTCTACGGTGTCAGGGATAAACTTAAAAAGACTCCCAGCATCAGTAACTAAGCGTGGCAAGTTTCAGCCTTTAGTCCGCTAGGATTTCACTTGGTGTAAAAATATCGTCTGTTTTTTTCTAGCGTGATTTTGTTTTATTTTATGGTTTTGCTTAAAGCAACTTTCTGTTTCCTTAAACCGATCTGTTTTTGTCTGTATATTTTGTTTTCTTCCCGTCGTACTGGGGGCATTGCACACTATCCTCCGTGGCTGTGTAGTGTTTACCTGAATGAAATACCCAAGTGCATTCATAGTGACATTAGGATTATATTTATGATACCATATTCGTTGTATTAAGTAAATTTGCCATGTTCTTCACCGAGTATTTTTTTCGAGACAGTTTTGTATTAGGATTTCAGTCGGGTCGAAGAAAAATCGACTAATATTTGTTTGATTTTGTGTGATTACTGTTTTGGTGTTGATTCATTCCGCCTTCTGCCTCCCAAGACCTTCTCGCCATATTGTGTTTTGTTTCTGTTCGTCTTATCTGTGGCCTTTGCTTTTGCCTTGTATGCCTAAATAAAATAATACCTAAATGTAGTTACTCCAGCGAAAGTTATATTCACTGTATTAAGTTCGCAGTACTAGATAGTATTTGCCTTGTTGTTTATAAAGGGTAGTAATCGAGACATTTATAACCTTTAGACGGCCATGATTTTACTCAGTTTAGAAATACATTTTTTTTTTTAGTTCACATATAACCGGTTTTGCTTTGATATAGTTTAAAAGTGACCTTAAATATCTTTCACAACGCTGGGATATCTCTCTTCTATAGTATATCTCTTGTTATTATCTTGAATTAGTATTGACTATTTCTGGCTTTAATTCAGAATGTTCTCTAGCACGCTAAGCCCTCCTGCCTCTGTCTTCATACTGTGTTTCTCCTCGTGATAGCGGAGGCATTTTCCATCATCCTCTGTGCAGTTTGCTGTTGACCTGAGTATAATACCAAAGTTCAGTATACCTGTGAAAATGCGGTATACCAGTGAAAGGGTTGGCCCAATCATGGTAAATCTTGATATATTGAAGGCTAGGATTTGTGTCAGGCCATCATCGTGTGGTTGTATTGTGGAAAATAAAAAATCCACGAGCTTCCATAGTGACAAAGAGTAAAATCCGCCCTGTTGTTTGCCATGGGTGAAGTATTTGCCACTGACTTTGAGATTATATATAAATACTACGCTTGGTTCTCATTCAAGCCGCTTCCTGCCTCCCCAAACTCTCCAGCCTCTGTCCCTGTGTTTTGTTTCCCTTCATCCTACCGGAGGCATTTCCCGCTGTTCTCCTTTTGATCTCCTGTGCCTGTCTGTTGGTAGTCTAAATAAGAATAACTAATTGCAGATATAACTGCGAAAGAGTTGAATTCGCTGCGTTAAGTTCTCTGTATTGTATTCAGTTGGCAGATTGTTTTCCAGGCATAATAATAGTCTTTTTTTTTACCTTTAGTCCTCGATTATTTCACTCTTATATAGTATCCTCTGCGTTTCACTTGATTTTGTATGCTATATCTTTTTGTTTTGATTCAAGCTGCTTTCTGCCTCCCCAAACCCTTCTGTCTGTGTCTCCATATTTTGTTTCTCTCCGTCTCACCGGGGCATCTCCCTTTATCCTCTGGGCCCGTCTCGTGGGAACCTGACAATAATACACGAGTGCAGGTATAGAAAGGAAAGATATTGCATACAGTATACTAAAGGCGCTAAATTAACTCAAGATCGTTTGTTCTTTATCGAGACTGTGTTCATCCATCAGACCGCTAGGATGTTATTCGGCTTAAAATTTATCGTTTGTTTTATCCTGATTTTGTGCGATTTTTTTCCTGGTTTTCCATCTGCTTTTAGCCTCCCCTAGTCTTCTATGTCTTGTTTCTCTTTGTCTGACTGAAGGCATTTGCAATTTTTCTCTGTGCCTGACTAAAATACGTTATAAAAGGAAAAGACTTACCTTGCATCGAAATAGCCCTTTACCCGTTTAACTCGGAGTTACTTTTAATTTTTCGGTATATTGTAGCAACCTCAAGACGTTTTTATTAATTTAGGACAGACGTCTTATACTGAAGAGAATAATGACGCCACAGCTAATCCCTTCCGTTGGAAAAGTGCCTCCTAAGCTGAAGTATTGCGAAGACTTTGATGTACTGTATGAATTCTGTGACGCCTGTTTTTCCTTCAAGCACCCATCTGTCTTAGTTTTTTTCTGTCTCTCTTTTCCAGCCGTCTCAGTGGAAACATGTCCCTTCATAGTTAGTTCCTCTGGTGTTAGCCTGAATAAAACACCAACCTGTGTCCATTGCAGTCAGAGAGTCACATGAAATAGTTTTAATTCTGTCAGCCAGATATGGTCACGCCAAAGCTACAGTAGATGTCACAGTTCTGTTTAGCAAGAGTAAAATGAAAATGAATTCTTCGGACTGATGGAATTAACGGAGAGTGTTCTGGCGCATCCATCCCGGGGTGACCTTATTTGAGCTGAGTAAAGGCGTCTGACAGTAGCAAGAGGTAAATGAAATAGATGTCAAACGGCTGTAGGGCTAACCTTTGGACCTGTACGATTTCTTTCACCAGCAAACCATTCTCTGATGTCAGCCTGAATAGCAGACGTTCTAGGTGGGTGATGGTAGTATGTCGCTTCATGTGTTTGTTTATATTCACACCCTGTTCGTTGATACTGATGACATACGAATATATAGACTATGATACACACGTATAGCAGTTACAACAATGCCACTTTCATGTGCTGTCCTCTCACTGCAGACACCCCTTCCCCAGTCGTACTTTGTTACTTGTAGATATAACT
This sequence comes from Coenobita brevimanus, assembly GCF_032717465.1. Taxonomy (NCBI): domain Eukaryota; kingdom Metazoa; phylum Arthropoda; class Malacostraca; order Decapoda; family Coenobitidae; genus Coenobita; species Coenobita brevimanus. Next base: position 61,074,273 of record NC_137008.1, read on the forward strand.
ATCTCTGATAAAAGTGTTGGTCGTGCAGTGAACATTATATGAAGTGTTACAATTACACTTATTCGGACTAATATGCCTACGTGGATACTGGCAACGACAGAGTTTCATTCGCATTGATATACGTATATAATGAACGCGAAATTCATTATTTACGAATGGTTTTGAGATTTTGTATGATTTATGTGACGTCTGGGTCGTGCCAAGCTGTTTTCTGTCCCCATGTTCTCATTGTGTACTTGCATCTGTCTTGGTGGAGGCATTTAATTATATACTGCGTGTGTCGTAGAGTATAGTGCTCTTGCATACAAATATCTCAATATAAAAGCCTAATGGATTTTTTTATCTACTTCCTGAAAGGTTTTCCCTCAACAGGAAGTAGTCTAATGTTAGGTCTGGGAAATAACTAAGTGCATCCTGACAGCGAGGTGGTTAAATTGTGTATATAGAAGTATCTGCGTACGGGTTTTTTAAAGGTTTTGTATGATTCTTGATACGCCTGGTTTTGTTTCAGGCTGCTCTCTCTCTCTCTCTCTCTCTCTCTCTCTCTCTCTCTCTCTCTCTCTCTCTCTCTCTCTCTCTCTCTCTCTCTCTCTCTCTCTCTCTCTCTCTCTCTCTCTCTCTCTCTCTCGATGTTTTGTGTGTCTTCTTGCAGTCGTCTTAGTGGAGGTATTTCTTTTTATCCTGTGTGTGTGGCTGTGACCTTTTCCTTCAAGCTCTCGTGTCTTGTGCAGTTTACAAGCAGTGCATGTTCCCAGATGACTGCACTCGCTTTCTCGGGCCGTGCGTGCGTCTGTGTGTGTGGTGGGGGCATGGGGAGGTGGGGAGTATGTGTGTGTGTGTGTGTGTGTGTGTGTGTGTGTGTGTGTGCGTGTACCCATCTCAGCGTTCACAACAGGACAACAGAACGCGAACCGTATAATCTCATCGCTCGCCCCCTGCCAACCAACCCACACACAGCCACATGAAATTTTTACCTGCCGTCCCTTCTCCCTTGCTGGCCACTCCATTTTCATTCGTAAAACCTTAATATTATATGGGTGGACTTCCAGGTGGCGGCTGTGACAAGGGAATCAGTGTTGGCGGGAGGTGGCGCACGAGAATGAGAGAAATGGGGACGGCGGAGGGGAAACAAGAGGGGTAATTTAGATGGCGAAGGGATGGGTTTCAGAGACAGAAGCGCGGAGAGAGAGAGAGAGAGAGAGAGATGTAGGGGAGAGAAGGGTGGAGATAGGGGTGAGAGGTGAGAGAGAGGAGATGGAAGGGGGAAGGGGAAGTGGGGGAGGGGGATCTCCAGCTCCGTGCTACCTAGGTTGTGTATTGATCTCTGGAGAGCTGCGTGATCTCTCTCTCTCTCTCTCTCTCTCTCTCTCACACACACACACACACACACACACACACACACACACACACACACACACACACACACACACACACACACACACACATTTTTTATCATTTTGGAGTTCCCCTTTATGTTTTTCTGTTTTCAAGTGTATACTGTTGAATCTCTCTCTCTCTCTCTCTCTCTCTCTCTCTCTCTCTCTCTCTCTCTAATTCTCACCTTCTCATTTTTTTCTCCCTCTGTCGTAATAATTCATTTCCCGTATCTCTCTCTCGCTCATTCATTTTTCATCTCCCTCCCTTTCTCATTCTTCTTTTTCATTTTTTTTCCCCTTTCTCATACTCACTCCTTTTTCATCTTTCTTCCTTTTTTCGTTTTTCACCCTCTTCTTATACTCATTCTTTTTTTTCATTTTTCTCCCTTTCACAGACTTATTCTTTTTGTATCTTTATCCCAATGTCCTTTTTCGTCCTTTCTCATACTCATTCCTTTTTCATCTTTCATTCTCCTTCATTTTTCTCCCTTTCTCGTCTTTCCTACTTTTTCATTTTCTTCCCTTTCTCCTCGTTTCTTCCTTTTTCATTTTTCTTCCTCTCTCCTGTTTTTTTTTCTTTTTAAACTTTCTCTTTCTCGTACTCATTCGTGTTTCATCTGTCTGCTTTTCTTCCTTCTTTCTCCCTTTCTCATACTCATTCCTGTTTCATTTTCTTTTTTACATTGTCACTTTGGCTACTCTTTCTCTCACATTTTCTGTTATTTTCACTTTCTTACACGTATTTTTACACTCGTGCTTCTTGTCTCTCACTCACATGCTCACAGTTTTTGATGTCTCTCTTTCTCACACACTCATTCTCACTTTCGTTCTGTTATATTCTTGTGTTTGGGTCTTATCCGTAGGTGGGCAAGTAAGTCATGATGATGATGATGGTGATGATGATGATGATGATGGTGATGATGATGATGATGATGAATCTTTTCCACTTTTTCATATTCATTCTCATCTATTCGTTTATCTTCACTTTTTTTGCTCAGTCTCAGCAATATTTGGGTGTTGGCACTACCTCACTGTATTCGGGTGTTGGCACGACCTCACTGTATTATGGTGTAGCACAACGTTACTGTATTTGTGTCAGAGTGACCTTGAGCTGAGAAGTGCCTGTGTGTTGTTTGGGGCGCTGCCAGGGCAGATTTCGGGCCGGTCGATGCTCAAAGTGTTGCTGTCTTTACTCCCTCTTGATGCACGATGCAGTGGTAGGGCGAGCACTGTACACGTTCAGTGATGTTGCGCGCGCGCGCACACGAGAGAGAGAGAGAGAGAGAGAGAGAGAGAGAGAGAGAGAGAGGGGGGAACTTAATTTGTGTGCGTGTATCGTTTGTGTGTCTGTGTGTGTGTGTGTGTGTGTGTGTGTGTGTATATATATATATATTTATTTATTTATTTATTTTTATATTTATATTTATATTTATGTATTTATTTATTTATATATACAATACATCCATTCCCATATAGAGACCGACTTGCGCCTCCGATAGCATTATGATAAAATAATCTTTAGTTACTTCTTGGTGATACGATCCCTCCTGATTAAGCCAAGGTGTTCTCAACCACAATATACCACTTCAGTCCTGTGTTTTCTCTTCCACGCGCGCCTCTCACCCTCCTTGATGTTCACACCTTTGTAATTCAAAGCCTCTTTCATACCATCCTTCCATCTTCTCCCTGGCATCCCTCTTCTTCACTTCCATCCGATCTGTATGTCTTTATCAATCTCTCATCACCCATTCTTTACATAGTACCATGCCTCTTTAACACACCAGGGTCATATCTTATTATCACACTGGAGTACCACTTCTCTTGCAGTGTAATTTTTCATTGTCAGACCATCACAACTCACACATAGGCCTTACACAGTCCCCACCACTGTGCCCTCATGGATTATCTTATATTCATTTACCACAATAAAATGATGTCTCAGTACATGAATGTATCAAATTTTGGCCAGCACATCCCCATATTCACTTGAACAGAAACTTGTTCCTCCCTACACACCCTCCTCAGTGACTCAAACACTTCTGCCCCTTTTTCTCTCTTATAGGCTGCTTCAGGACCTTGAGTTCGGTCTCCTGTTATGTCTGCCCACAAGTATGTGAATTATCTTGTAGTATTGTGCTCTGTTTCATTGCTGTGAGTTTCTCACATTCACTTTCAGTTTCCGTCTCTCACAAGCTATTCTGAATTCAGAGACGAAATACTGAATTTTGTTATCTAAGTCTGCAGCCAGAGGTGTGACATCTGGAACAACACTTACTTCCCAGTCACTTCTTTAACCTACCCCTCTCCTCAGCATCCTACCTCGCTTACCAACTTATCCCTGAACAGAATGAACAGCCATTAAGACAGGATAAGGGTATGTCTCCTACGCAACCGCACCTTTAATCTATCAAGGGGCTTAACCATTTTCCCGGATAAGCAATTCACCATAGCTCTTATAAGAAATATATTTTTCCCACACCACACTGTGGGCTAGGCACGGTCTCTTTCCAGGAGGAGGAGGAGGAGGAACAGAATAGAAGTTTGTTAAAAAGCGTTGCCTAGCAATCGTTGCAGATAACTTTTAGGGCTAACTATGGTATTTGTTACGGTAGTATTTTTAAGGCCAAGTATGGTTTTATTTGCGCTTCCTCTGACTCAAGATTTTTCATCGAGTCTTTCCTGTGGAATGGGGCTCCCCATTTTGGGTGTGGGTGTGGGTGTGTGCCTATTTCGTATTTTTTCACATTATTATTCACTCTGATTTGGCTATAAAGTGTTTGGTAACTGTATGATTGGACATGGAGTTTTTAAAACAGTCCAGTGTAACAGTTTAAGCTCAAGAATATGTGGAAACATCAAACCTGAACCATGTGGCGTGTAACGGGGCCATATCGGAGTGGTGCATGGCAGTAAACCCCAGAGGTCTTTGTTGTCGAGGGCTGGCACACTCAGGTTTTATTGCCTCAAACTCACCGTCGTGTGTATAAGTAGTAATGCCAGAATGAGGCATTATTACGACATTTATTCACAGAGAACGGTGTTCAGTCTTAAATTTGCGGCATTTTGTGTTTCAGTATTTATGAAATGTGATAGTTTGTTTAAAAATACAATGGCCTAAATACTTCAGTGGACGAGGGATACTGCAAGAATTTTATTCAAACACCAAAGCGATTACATCCATGTCAGAAAAAAATCCTTGAGCCGGAGACCCAAGGATCATCTCCATTAAGAATAATATTGGCAACGGTCAGTATTTCTGGTGTGTGTGTGTGTGTGTGTGTGTGTGTGTGTGTGTGTGTGTGTGTGTGTGTGTGTGTGTGTGTGTGTGTGTGTGTGTGACCTGTTGTATATGTATACTTTTATTATTTCTCACTTTGTACCCACTGCAAAAACATGCGAAGTAAATCTTCGGTAAAGCCATGCCAGATTTCATTATAAATGTGAAGCGAGAAGGCGCAACTTTATGTAGACACGTAAGATCTAAAGACCACATAAGTTTTGACATATTAAGTTTTGTATTCACTTTCGTTTTACTTTACTTGCTTTTATTTTTATCAGAGTTCGTGTTTTGTAAAGCAAATACATTGAAAGTGTTGGTACTTTTGATTGTACGAACTTGGTTCGGTTTTCTTCCCTGATACATCTTTTTCCGCCCAAGGACATCACGTATATTATTTGTGCTGTTTTCATGCCATTGTACGAGTATTCAGCTTAGGAGAGAGATTTCTAGCTAAAGGAATAAGATGTAATCTATATTATTATGATCCGATTTCTTTATGTTTGTCTGTTACCATAATACAGCAAAAATGGCGCAACATAGCACAATATTTGTTAGATCAAGGTACGGTTAAAATTCTCTAACTTGAAGAATAAATCTATTTCCAGTCTAGTCGGGCCACCGGTTCCCGAGCTATGACTCATTTCTCGCCTTTTGCATCAAATTTAGTATTTGCTTTTAGTGGAGGGGATGGATTCGTTCTTGGTCCGACACTGAAATTACCAGCATGACAGAAGAGAGAAGAATGACGTGTTTGATGTATTATCACTCTCTCGCCTCTCCTTCCTCCCTCCGCATACTTCTAAAATTGTATACTGAAATACGTATAATAGCAAACGTTATTATCCTGTAAGAAACGGAACCTAAAGGTGAATGTAGGGAAGAGTAAAGTGATGGTCTTTGAGAGAGGTGAAGTCAGTGAATGTACAGCGAGGTTGGATGGTGAGGAATTGGAAAGTGTGAGTACGTTTAAGTATTTGGGTAGTGTGATGAGTAAGGATGGAGGTTTGGAGGGTGAAGTGCTTGAAAGGGTACAGCAGGGAAGAAAGGTTGCTGGTTCCTTGAAAGCAGTGATAAGAAACAGGGAAGTGAGCATGGAAGTAAAAAAGTTACTACATGACAGTATTGTGATACCAACTCTAACATACGGAAGTGAAGCTTGGACATTGTTGGAAGGACACAAGTCAAGAGTGAGAGCAGTGGAAATGAGTTATTTAAGAGGAGCCTGTGGAGTCACGTGGAGAGACAGGCTGACGAATGAGGATATAAAGGAGCGTTGTGGTGTGGATGTGGATGTGATAGGAAGCGTTGTGAGGAACACACTGAGGTGGTTTGGCCATGTGGAGAGGATGGAGGGTGAAAGACTGACGAAGAGAGTGTATGTGAGTGAGGTGGAGGGTGGAAGAGGGAGGGGGAGACCGAGGATGAGATGGAGGGATGGGGTGGAGAGGTATATGAGAGAGGGGTGTGTGAGTTGGGAGCAGGGCAGTGAAATGGCGGGGGACAGGGCGACTTGGAGGCGATTTGTTTGTGGCCACCCCAAACGGGATTGAGGCGTCTGGCAATAGATCTCTCTCTTTCTCTCTCTCTCTCTCTCTCTCTCACCGTCCTAAGAGTGAGCGAGGGAGGGATGAATGGAGGGTGTGTGCGTGCGTGCGTGCGTGTTAGCGGCGTGAGGATGTTTGAGCACGGTGTTTAAAGTAGCGAGAGCAGAACACTATAGGCGGACATTAAAGCGACTCCGGCTGGCTTACACACACACACACACACACACACACACACACACACACACACACACACACACACACACACACACACACACACACACACAAATAAAAGATAAATGATACATACATACATGCATACTTATTATGTACATGTAATATTTTTTTCAGTATGTATGCTCTGACACACATGAAAATATACACACACAGTCATGTTAGTGGACTCTGGAATATTTCTTCCCTTATCACAAGCACTCAGCACCCGTCTCTCTACCCAGTCTCATCCATTTTCTGTCTGTCTGCTGCGGGAGTTTGTCGATATTCACATCCCGCCATATACACAACCTACGACCTTATATATTTTAAGTACAGTGAGTCTAAGCATCAAAAAACGGAACTTGATTCTGGCTTTTTTTTTTTTACATTTTATTTCTGAAGGGGTGTAGAGGTTTTGACTCCTTTCCTCATAAAAGTTCATCATCATCATCATCATCATCATCATCATCATCATCATCATCACGACCCTTTTTCCCACCTAAAGATGGAGTGAGGTAGGATCCAGAAACAAGGAAGGAAAATTTACACAAGTGGCAAGACTATTAATAGCAAGTGACGGGTGGGATATATATACAAGATTCCTTCACCTTGAACCACCAGCAGCGGCAGCTCTCGTGATCACGCTGCTAATCAACATATCACCTTTACGGCACAGCTACGACACTCACACACACACACACACACACACACACACACACACACACACACACACACACACACACACACACACACACACACACACACACACACACCAACTGGGTCATGCACACGTGGTCGAGAAGTTGGGGGTTGGGGGGAGGGGTATGGAGGGGGTGGAGGCTTGAAGCAGGATAGGGGAGGGGGCGGGGATGGTGGTGATGGTGGGATGGTGAGTTTTGAGACGGGGAGAAGAGCAGCGGAGTGTTTGGGATGGGGTGAGGGATAGAGAGGCAGTGTAATAGCAATGGTGGTAGTGGTGGTGAATAAAGCAGCGTGGTGTTTATGGTGTTAGTGATAGAATGGAGGTTGAAGTGCGGTGTTGTGATGTTGGTGGCGACGATGGTAGTGGTGGTGATGGTGGTGGCGGTGGTAGAGATAGTGTGGTGGAGGTGGTGATGGCTAGGTTGTCACTAACTCACCTTCAAGGGTAGACTTAACCAGAGATGACAGCGTCGTTCCACGGATCCTCACGCTGGTACGGCACAGTTGTTGTCACTTACTCTCAATTTAAGGGCATCATTATACTGTAGAACATTGTCTATTGATTAGGGCAACTGTTGTAGCCAAGGGTTTTATCATCATCATCTTCAACAACAACAGCAACAGCAACAACATGATCCTGACCCAGTTTTTCTGTGTTTGCAATGAGGTGTGTAGGATCCAAAAATAGGAAACGGAAAACTCAGAAGTGTAGGAGAAATTGAAGTAGAATTAATTTCAGACAGAGCTAAAAATGAACGTCTGACCTTTTTAGGATATTTTCCACGAAGTGAATTTCAAACCGCCAGCCTTGCCACTAAAACATGAGGAAAACTTAAATTATTACGCTAGAAATATGACGTCCGCGTCTCTGTACCAAAATATGAATTAATGTATATTCAGAGACGCACGTGGACTTTAAGAATAATTTGCGTCATTCTTAGTGCAGTTTTTTATGCGCGTTTAAGTGTTTATATCCACGCCTCCTTCAGTTGCTTGGTTTTCGTGTTATATATATAGTCATTTCTTACCTCTTGATCACTGACCTCAGATATAGAGGCATACTGCACTTACCTTCGGAGATTTCTTAGCGCCTTTTCTTCAGCTTTTTATTTTGCATCTTGCACCGTTATAAAATCTCCTACGTGTTACTGATGCAAGCTGTATATTGTAGATATTAAACTGATGCACTGTACATAAAATACAGGGGAAAGTAAGACGTAAGTTGGAAAATACATCACTAAAGAATAGGTGCTACGAACAAAACCTCTTATGCCACCTGGAATACGGACCATAGTGTAGTGTGCATGAGGGAACTAAGAGCAAATAGAATACACCTGTCTGAGTGATGCCTTGCCCAGTGCATACGGGTCTGAATCTCTCAAAGGCGACTGATGTGATGATGTGGTGTGGTTTGGAGATGACGTGATGTGGAAGAAAGGGGTGATGTGGCCGGAGCAGAGTTCGGGAAGAAGTGGCATAGGGATGGGGTGTGTAGATGTGAGGTGAAGAGGAAGGAAGGGATGTGGCTGGAGTAAAGTATAAGGAGTGATGTGGTGGTGGAGACAGGGTGATGTGTGGAGATGATGTGAAGTAAGTAAGGATCTGGCTGGGAGCAAAGTACGGTGAGACAGTGTGGTGTGCTGTGGAGACGAAGATCAAGGATGTGACTGGAGCCGAGTAAGGCGAGATGTGCTGAACGTGAATGTGATATATAAGTAAGGGATGATGTGAGGTTAAAGGGATGTGTGTGTGTGTGTGTGTGTGTGTGTGTGTGTGTGTGTGTGTGTGTGTGTGTGTGTGTGTTCAACTTCACTAATAAGTTACCGTGACAGGAACTCCTCACTCAGTCACTCACTCACCATCCATCCCTGCTGCCCATATCATCATTAACCACTCGGGTTAATAAATGTCCGCCGCCTTCACCTGTATGTCAAGCATCCCCTTTGTTGATGCCGTGGCCTGTGGGATGAAGCGGCAAGTTGGTGGGCGTGAATGGTGAGTGGATGGATGGATGGCCCGTTTTAGCTGGCACTTTGTTGATTGCTTCTCGTGCCTGCCTCTATTTTTTCTTTCTTGTCTCCGGCTTCTACCATCCTGTTTTAGGTATTAGGGGATTTGGCTGGAATGATGATGATTGTGGTGATAATTGTAATGATTATAATGATGATGATGAGGATGGGGAGGAGAGGTGGGTGGACAGAAGATGGATGGTCTGCTTCACCGGACTGTGTTTGTAAATTGTGCTTCCCTGTTTTTGTTTTGGCCCCAGCCCTACACGTTTCCTGGATAGCATGATGATGATGATGATGGTGATCTGCTTAGTGTGTGTGTGTGCGTGTGTGTGTGTGTGTGTGTGTGTGTGTGTGTGTGTGTGTGTGTGTGTGTGTTATGAAGTCGTTCACTTCACAGTTGAGCTGACTTTGACTTTATCCGCAGACGACTGTACGAGGCACGTGAGGTTGCGGCGCCGGAGCCACGGACGGTGGAGGTGGGTAGCGTGAGGACGACGCGGGACCAGGGCGAGAGTGCAGGGTTGGAGACGGCGGCGCTGCGGGAGGAGGAGGAGCGGCGGGTGGCGATACGCATCAAGCTTTGTGGGGAGTGCGGGGCAAGGCATGTGGCCGGAACCTGCCCCTTCACGCGACCCACACACGTTTTGCCTGACACCTGCCCGCCGCCGACCCACCCGCACGACCTCCCACAGCAGAACGGCGTCATTGTAGCGCCGCCTCATCGCGAGGCGCCCGTCAACCTGTCTGGGGCTGGGGCGGGACGCGATGACGAGCGCGAGGGCGAGACTTGGCGAGATCCTCAACGGCCGGGGTCACCTTCCTGCTACGCCCGCGCCTCCCTGCCGCCCGGCCTGGCCCTGGAACGCCGCATCCTGCCCCCACCTACAGACAGCAACACGGACAGCGACAGTGACGTGGGCGTGGTGGGCGTGACGCAGGTTCCGGGGCGGCAGGTGGAGGTGGTGGTGGCCCGCGCCCCCATCACCCGGTATACCCAGCTTGGACCCGTTGTAGGTGTCACCGTCAGGGAGCGAGACATCCCCGACGACTTTTGCATGGTTAACCTGTGGGAGGTGAGTGTGTCATCCTGTCCCCTCCCTCACACAAACACCTAACAATCCATCTTCTCACTGCACTTTTACACCGCACCCTCCCGTTTTACTTACATTTATGACTCGTTCTCCACCCTCCATTAAATCCTCACACTGCTGTCATACCATATCCTAAAGTGTCCTCCTGTTGGGCTGTTACAGTATATCATTTTGTCGTATATATTAATTTTTCTCGTTACATCTTAGCACTGATCGTCTACTGTGCCCCGACGTAGAAGCATTTTCACAGCATGCCAGACACTGTCCTGCCTCTTCCTCACATACATAGCCTGTACAACCATGTTCAGGACACAGAATATCGTATGTGGAAAATATAGTTATACCGCGCTGAACTCTTTGTTTGCACCTTTCTGCATATTACGTCGAGCACCCAGCACCCGTCTAGCATTACAGGTTGACCTATCTGCCCAGCTCTCAAACGCAATTTAAACTGTACTTTCAGTCTTTCATGCACGCAGCTGGTTAACTCTGGAAGTGTCCTCGTCAGTCCGCGTTTCACACTTCCTATGATCTTCATTCAGTTAAATGCATTGTGTCCGGGCATCACGAACGGATATTAATTTTGTCTTAATTTGCTCAGCTTTCTTTGAAAGGGGCCAGAATAACTTAATGGTGGCGCTTGCGCTTCACGACCATAGGGTTGGCAGTTCGAGCCCGCATCAGGGTAGTGTGTTTCTGGTGAGAGATGTAGCGGTCTCTTCAAGGATTCCTCCTCTCCGTGCAGAGCTAGATGGTCCATTGGTCCTAGCTCGGGGGGATTTACCCCCAGCTTTCTTTGAAAGAGATAGGTTTTACAGGCTCCTATCCTTTGTTTTTCCTTGTCTGCATTAACAAGTTTGAACTCGGGGCAGTTAGTGACAGAATAGAGCCCGAATTCACAACGAAACTTAGGAGCACTTGTCTTCTGTAACTAGGATTTGTTTTTGCAGTAAGGGCAAGAGATATAGCAAGTTTCTGCCTTCTTCTCTACTTGTCCTTCCTGTAATGATCAATCTTGTGACAGCGATTGTAAGCTTGTATGCTTGTGATTCTGCGGCCAGAGCCTCTGTCATTTTAGCCAGTGCTGTCCAGTTGAAAGGCCTGGTGTGTCGCCGTATGGACCTGAGTTCAAATCATACGAGTCATACCATCTATTCATCCTCTAATCCTACCCCAGGCTGGGGGGAAGTCGTAGCCAGGGTTTCACACCGAACGATGACCTCTTGTTTAGTGTCAAGGTGGTAGTTGGAAGCTTTACAAAGCACCACGAGAAACAGTTTGCAAAAACACTGATGCCTAAGCAGTTTAGAAAAGCTCCGAATGTCTAACAATGGGTTTTCGTTCGGTGTAAAACCCGGCTGCGACCTCCTTTCAGCCATGGGTAAAGGAAGAAGATGAACAGAGACGGGACTCGCGAGTGTAGGCTATATCTTGATGTACACAACACTACATTGTTATAACTTCTGGCCCATTCTGTGCCTCCACAAACCTACAGATAGATAGAACACTTAAATCCACATACTGATATTATGCACATAACCATAATTTCACTGTGTGGTATGCGTGCTTGTTAGTGTTACCCCAACACCACAGAGAGAGTGTGTTGTACAGATGAGTATATACAGTGCCAGGTTCGTCGTAGTACTTCAGCGTAGCCCTAATAGTACAAGTAAAATAACGGAGCATACACATTTACCTGACTGATCATAATTACAGTGTATGGTCAGTAGTCTCTTACGAGGAGAGTGTAATACAAGTGAGCACATAATTATACACACCGTCAAAGTACTATAGCAGAATGTAAGCTTAGTAGTAAAGAAATGAGTGTAGTACAAGCGAGGTAGCACATCCACACGGCCCGGAGCGAATCCCTGGCCCTGTGTTGAGCACCATTATGTGTGAGAGCAACAGGGCCAGGCTGCCTTACCTCATTATTCCAGTACCTGACTCTCTCTCTCTCTCTCTGTCTATCTATAAAATATAAGGGGAAAAAAGACAGGCAGTTTTTGCACTCTTCTTCCTTCTTTTCACGATAACAAAGCATAGCATGATAAGCTTCCCGCTCGCATCAAGGTTGTATTTTTTCAGAGAGAGTAGAAAATATTGGAACGTTTCTCTCTCCATCCCATTCGTGCAATAACAAATTATAGTTTGTGATTACGACGAGCCTTTTTACGTATTTAAGGACGTATATTTGATCGCATTTTCCCTTTGACCCACCACTCCTCTCACGTTCCTCAGACCTTTGCATGTCACCACTTTGGCGCTAACAACCACCGTCTATAGCTACAGAGCTGTCTTATATAGGCCTGGTGTGATGGTGTTAACAGGAATGACTTTATGGCTTTTCGATCGCTCTTGTGATTATTAGCAAAGTCTAATTTAAGTACATGCGCGTCATCAAAGTCTTCTCTGCCCCAGCCTGTAGAGTGTAGAGGATTTCACTTACTTTCAGACAACAGACCACTTCTCTGACCACGTACCCACCATCTCTCCCTGTGTGTGTGTGGAGAGAGAGAGAGAGAGAGAGAAAGCGGAAGTGGCTTCTGAAAATATTGGTATCTTATTCTGAATAGCTTTGGAAACTTTTATGCATTTATTTTTTTCTCTGCAACTTAATCTGCATATTACACCTTGATATTCTCTTTGTATTTTATTTTCGTCTTTATGATCTAGACACTGTTTGCATCGGCGACACAGATGAGGATGTTAGGGTGTAATAGGCAAAATCGGTCACTGAGGATGAATTTATATAGAATCTAAGCCAACGAGAATACGGCCTGTGGTTGCCATGGTTACCCGCGCCAGGTGGAGGTCACTTGGAGGGAAACTGTTCACTGTGTTTCCCTCGGTTTATTATTGTAGGTTTAGGAGGCTCCCGATCGTGTATTCTGTGCTGTCAGGCTAAATTATTCTTGTGTTTAGGATGCCCCCTGGGCCCTGTTCTCTGTGGTCTTTCTTGGCCGTGGAATATTTGCGATGGCTTAGGAGGCTCCCTAGCTTTTGTTCTGTGTCGTCTCTTGGGCTCTGTTTATTCTCGGAGGTTGTGAAGGGGCTCACTGGCGCTTGTTTCTTAGCGGTTTGTTATGCACACTGCACCATAACCCCTTCAGTACCATGACTTCTTATCTAGTTGTATTCAGTTTAGAAAATACTGTGTTATGGCAGAGAGGTTAAAAACAGCCTCCATTATCCTCCTTCGCTATGAGGGGACTTACTAAACCAAATACAATCATGTTTTGATATCATGACTAAAATCCACGACATCATCGGATGGGAAGCATCCTTTAAAAAAATCTTTTTTTTTTTTTTTGACAGTTGCTGGAGCATCATAAGTAAAGATTATAACGTCCTCAGTGGGTTGTTAGAATGTTATTGCAGCTGATGTTTTCTATGAATTGAAAGTCAAACCAAGTGTCAAAGCCAGCTGACTGTTTCTCAGTAGTTGCTGTAAATTACTGGAAAAAAGATATCTGTGATGTGTAATAAGAAAAAGGATGGTGTGACAGTAGAAGGAATGAAACAGTAAATATACCTCGCAATCCTGAAAGAGTATATATTATCGTATGTGTTGTTAAACCCTCCAGCACTAGGACGTCATTTTTCCTCTTTTTTTTTTTTTTCTGGCTGCTGAACAGACCAACTTACCCGCCTTAGGAGAGCACCCTTGCAGTGGAGGGGCCAGTGAAGGCTCCATTTCGAAAAATTGCTAGTGCGGTGAATACGATCGTACAGATATGGTGAGAATGGAATACAAAGGGGGTGCTCCGGTTGATGGGGTTAAATCTTACCAATATCGACATAGTTTTCATAAATAAAAGGCATACATGAAACGACGTACTCAGTGCATGAAATATATATAGAAAAAGGAAGAGATGGGGATGGGGTAAGGAGTGAGAAATGGGGGAAAAGGGAGAAGGAGGGAGAGGAAAAGAGAAGTGAGGAAAAGGGAAGATATGGGTATTGAAAAAAAATATGGAGATGAGGGAATAAGAGAGGCATGAGGAAAGGATGGAGAAAGAACGACAAGGTAGCGAAATAAAAGAGGGAGTAGAGGTGAGTAAAAGGGGGAAGAAAAGGGAGATGACCGGACGGGGAGAAGGAGGAAGGGAGAAGTGAGTAATTGAGGAAGAAATGGGAGATGAGGAGATAAGAAGAAGAGAGAGGAAGAGATAAGGAGCTAAGAGAGGAAGGGAAAAATGAGAAAAGGGAAGAGACAGGGGAAGGGGAGAAGGAGAAATAGGAGAAAGGAAGAGAGAGCAAATGAATAAAATGAGGAAATGGTGTTTGGGTATGCTGGTCAGAAGATTGGGAGATAGTAGATGAAGTAGTGAAAGAGGAAGGGAAAAGGAGGAATTTGGAAGAAAGAAAAGAAAAGAGAGAGAGGGGGAGGGAGGAGAAGGGAACAAAAAGGGGATTGAACGAATGGAGAGAGGGAGAGAGAAGTGCGAAAGGGCGAGAGGAAAGAAAGAAAATGAGAGATAAAGAAGGAATGATAAGAAAGAAAAGAAGGGAGCAAATAAAAATATGAAATGAAGGAGTGGTGTTTGGACAGGCTGGAGAGAAGAGAGGGAGAAGGGAGTGGAAGGGAGAGATGAAAGTGAGAGAGGGAGAGAAAGTGATTAAAGGGTAGGGATAAAACGGGTAAAGAGGCACAGAGAGAAAGAGAGTGAGCGAGCAAGTGTTAGGGGCGGAAAATGACGTAGGCAGACTGGCAGTGAGAGAGAGAGAGAGTATGAAAAGGTGGGCTAATGACGTAGGTAGAGTGGTATTCAGGAGAGGCACCCAGCACATTAGACGTCCTGCCTGAGTGGTCCACCTTTCAAACCACCCTCCCTCCCTCCCTCCCCCGCTGCATTAGTGCTGTTGTCCCATCCCCTTCCTTAACCTCCACCCCCACTACCCCTTACCCACTATCCCCGTTTTCCACCTCCCTGGCCCCTTACCCCTTGCCCCACCCCCAAAGCTCTTCCCCTCTTTTCTTTCTCCTTCCCTCTGCCTTCCTTTCCTTTACCCCTCGTCCTCACCCCCACCCCTTTGCCCTTCTCTTACCCCATTCCCTCGCTTCTCATTCCTTCCCCGTTTTCAGTACCCACCTGTCCCCTTTCCTTCATCTCTCCCCTCTCTTCATTCTTTTTCTTTGTTGTTTCTTTCCTCTACCTCTTGGACCCTTCCCATCTCTTCTCTCCTCCCACCCCCTTTCCTCTTGTCTCTTCCCTTGTACTGTTATTCCCCGTCACCTTCTCTTTTCATCTCCCCTTTATCCTGCTCTCCTGTTGTCTCTTCCCTTTCCCCTTACCCCGTCTACCCCCTTCCTCCCTCTTTCCTATAGTTGCGAACATTTTCTCAATTTTGTACATGGTTCTTGGATGGCATTGACGTTTAATTGTACTGTACGCTGCTGTGATTAGATACTTTGACTTTTTCATGAACGTCTTCCTTAACGTCTCCAGATCGAGAAGTCTGTCCTAAACTGACTTAAATCATCAGTTGGTAGGATAAGTTATATGTAAAAATTACGTCATGATGCTGAAGGGGTTAATCAGTCAAACCTGTTCCTCATCCCTCCCGGCTCTCCCTTCTTTCTCCCTTCTACTATCCACCGATCTTGGCATCCACCCTTTGTAATGATCCAGCACCCTTCATCCTCATCCATACTCTCTCCAGCCCACTCACCCTCCTCTCCCTCGTTCTGTACTCCTCCGGCATCCTCCTTTACCTTTTCTGTATTCCTCGTGTTTTCCTCTTGTATTCTTCTTATTCCCCTTTCCTATATTTCTTGTATCCTGCTGTATCCTTCCCATTTCTGTTTCCTGCGTCTCCCAGCTCCTTCTTGTCCCTTTTTCTTGCATCTCCTGTGACCTTCTCTTTCCTCTTCTTTTTATATCCCTTTCCCTTTTTCCATACCTCCCTTTGCTCACATTCCTTGCCCTCCTTTCTTTTTTTTTGTCCTTCCCGCCCTCCTCACCTGTATCCCTCTTGCACCTTCCTGTATCCATCCTGTCTCCATTTTTCTGTAGCGCTTCTGTATCCCTCTTCCCTTCATCATTCCCTCTCTTGCTCACCCACCGTTATCTTCCCTTCCCTCATGGCTCTTTGGTATGTTAAAAAAAAGATAGTAATTCTGCACGTCATACACAGGCCTAATACATCATCATATTTTTCCCGTGAGGAATATCCACCTCACACCGAAAGATCAATAAAAATAAATAAATAAATAATGCAGACAGTTTAAACATATCATCCTTATCATAGAAAGAAATTATACACATCAGAATACTGTTCGGTTAATGAATAAATTGTGGATAACCTTTACACATCGTTGAATAGGAAAAATAAATAGTCTGAACGTCATAAAGATGGAAATTCATAAAAATATTTCTCGCGTTAGGAAGTACGGATGACTGTTATAAACGCACCAAAATATGATATATCTAATTCTCTCTCTCTCTCTCTCTCTCAGTACTTCAAAGCACTTGTTTCGTAATGAAGTAAATACGAGTAGTATTTTTTAATCCTCCCCCATAATAATAATAATAAAAATAATAATAATAATAATAGTCCTGGCCCTCTTTCCTATTTAGAGTGAGGCAGGATCCAGGAACAATAAAAGAGAAAATACTAAAGTGGGAGAATAATATGAACGTCGTAGAAACCAGATACTCCAATATAGTTCTTGTGTCAGTAAGTCCGGTCATCGAGGGAAAAAGAATAAAAAAAAATCTATTCTGCTAAAATAAAATATGATACAAATTCATAAATATTGTCTGCATGTCATAAAAACCAGATTATACAGTAAATTGTCCTTGCGTAAGTGCAGGTAGGCTTAATACATCACAGCGTGCGTCATGGTGGGCCGTTTTGTCGCGGGTTTAGGAGGCTCCCTGGTATAATGATGTCCTTATATTGTTCATGCTACTTCTGAACTACTATATATTGCTTATTCCTTCACTCCCATTACCTGCGTTATATTTTGTTGTTGCTTCTACCTGACGTTTTTATTCAACTTAGGAGTGACTTTTCAAGTTGGAGGAGTCAAGTAGCTTTCAGTAACCCATCCTAAGTCGTAGAAAATAGTCTAGGAAAAGGAGGAATGTACTAAAAAAATATACGTCACCGAATAGAGGGAGTTTGTTAATGGAGACTAAAAGTTGGCACACATACCTTGGGGGATCTTTTATTGTGAGGTCCAGAGCCAGACTCTCATATAAATTTACGATCACTTCCCTTTCGTAACTGAAATTTATTGAATTAGGAAGGACAAGGACAGGATCGTGCAGAATCCTCCCTTATCCTTCGTTCATCCTGGGGTAAAAACGCAAGTGAGCATTCAAGTTTGCGTATGTGCCTGGTGACTGCTGAGTGTGACATCCGTTTGTGTGTGTGTGTGTGTGTGTGTGTGTGTGTGTGTGTGTGTGTGCCCTGACTCGTGAATGGAGCGGCTTCTCAACGACCTTGTGTGAGGCGGTCCGGAGTGGGCCTCTTTAAGCTGACAAAACATAGGGTCACGTCCTGTGTTGGTGGTAGGTCTCTGCCTGACTACACCACACTACACTACACTACACTGCAACACACTACACTACAGTACGCTACATTGCACTACACTTACTACGCTGCACTACACCACACTACACCACACCACACCACACCAAACCACACCACACCACACCACACCACACCACACAGCACAGCTTCACAATACACCACGTCACCACACCCGCCGATCCTACACCCCCTATCACTGGAACTACACCACACCCGTTGCTCCAGGACATACCCAGCCGCCGCTAAATATATAATCGCTCTCTTGCCCCAATCTCACCCGTTGTTGCAGGACCAGCTTCCAAAAATATCACCACTATCTCTCACCACAGCCACACCCGCAGCTCCAGGGCCTAAAAATATCCTCGCTATCTCTCACTCCAGCCAGCCCAGGTCTAAACAAGTCGCTGCTGTCTCTCACCCTAACCACACCCGCCTGATATATCACTGCTGTCTCTCACTTCAACTTCACCCTTTGCTCAGTTGTCTAAAAATAAATTATCTCTCAGCCCCTCAGCCCTACTACACCCGCTGCTCCAGTACCTGCTGTTCTGGAAATCATCGCTGTCTCTCCCTCCGACCACACCCGTTTTTAAAAATATCATCGCTATCTCTCACCCCGACCACATCCGCATCACCAGTACTCGTTGCTAAAAATATCATCGCTATCTCTCACCTCGGCCGCGGTTACTATGGTCACGGTCACGGCCCTCACAGGGTTGGCAGAGTCCCAGTGACCTCCCCTGCACCCCGGCTCCCTACCCTCCTGTACCTTCTCATCCTCCTACTCCCGTCCACCGCCCCCTCTCCTCCTCCTCCCATGCTGCCCCCTCCCCCTCCTGCTCCCATCCTGCTCCCTCCCCCTCCCCTCCTCTTCTCTCCCCTCCCCCTCCTCTTCCTACTCCCCCATCATCCCCCTCCTCCGCCTCTCCCTCTTCTGTTCCACTTCCTTGTTGCCAGAAAGGGCCTGACCGTATCCTAGTGAACTTTGGAGGTTGCCTAGCACTTCTTTCACACCACTTTCCTTTTTTACTTAATGACACGTTAATACTTGTATGCTATTTAAACCTATTCAGACTGTGCTCTTACTATCCATTTCGCTACAGTGGCGTTAGTTTTAGTTCATTCTTGTTACTTCCAAACAGCTTTATTCCGCTTAGAAGCTGCGAACTACAGTATATATGGTTTTCATTAACCCGTTTAGTACGAGGGGTCATTCCTGAGTAGAATATTCGTAAGCTCGTCTGGAGACATCAAGAATAATACATAAAAGACATCCTTGAGGTGACCGTGTTACAAAGAACTAAATAGAAGAATATCACACGGTGTCCTTTATAACCCACCTGGGACTGGATAAATAAGTCTCGTTAGGTGTTGATTCTTTAATCATTTTATTTTGCCGTATCTTGTAAGTCTGTGTTATTTTTCGTTTGGCTGTGAAGTGCGTGTTATTAACTGTAGCAGTGAGTGGAAAAATATAAGCCAGTGATCTTATACACAGCTTAATATGATCCCTAATGCCCTTACACACGTCTCACATATACCTCACCAAATATCCTCGTATAGCCTCGTTGCAGACAATATCGATTTTTTTTTTTTTTTTTTTTTTAGTCGAATAAAAATGGCACCCCTCCATACAACTCAGCAAGTTGGGTAGGTTCCGAAGATAGCTCCGTTGTGTTTCGAAAGTCATTGTTCACTCTCTCGTTATTTATCGTTTGGTAGATTATGTGTTCGCATCTGTGTGTGACTGATTGGTTGAGACAAGTGAATAAAATGGGTGGGAGTAACACAGGAAAGAGCTAAAGTTCTATATATCTCTAATGTTTTTATATTCTATCTGAAGGTGTGCCTGTGAATTGCGAACTGTTGGAGAAATAAATTGCTTGTCTTTTCTCCCGCCCATTTTATTTTCATGTGCAATATATATATTCACACCAGTGTCACTATCAGTACAGTATGTAATTTTTGATGAGAAATTGTATGGGCTGATGGCATGTGTCGGTATCTCAAATATTTTCTTTTAGCGTCAATATCATCATCGTCATCATCATCATCATCATCATCATCGTCATTCGAAAGTCTCAATTCCCACCTGAATGATGAGATGCTGTTCTGGTTGTTGTTGATAATGCTGCTGGTCCAGACTCACTCATTATGTTTGGATAAATTGTATGTAGACTTTCTAGTGATTACCCTTTTCTGTTTCTGGATAAGGCAGCTTCCATTAAGTAATTTGTCATCATCATCATCATCATCATCATCGTCATCATCATCATCATCACCCCAACACTACCTACAGTTATGAAGTGAAACAAATGAACGTAAAAGTAGAAGAAATATCATGGATAGTAAGATAAAAAAAGAAACACGTGCCCTGGCCAAAGGTCGTACGGTTGAGGAGATAGTGAAACGTTTAACATCGTACTCGCACCCCTTTAAAGTATTTTTCGTTAGTGTCATGTGTGGGTGGGATGAAGGCCGGGGGAGGGCAGAGGCGGGGAGCTACACCCACCCCACTCACCACCCACCACCCTACCCCTCGCCAGAACCCACCACACCACACCACACCACTTACCACCTCACTCCACCACATATACCCAAGACACCATCACACTCATACCACCACAAAGTATCAGCCTCCACCACACCTCACCACATCACACCCTATCACTTCCATCACACACCACCATACCCCGCCGCCCACCATCCTCCACCATCCAACTCTCTCTCATAATGGAGATTTGTTTTAGCGGAAAGGACGAAAGGAGAGTGCAGATTGGCTTGAATTCAGGCGACTTTCTAACATGAGTTCCTCAGCTGTTTATAGACAGTTGTTAAGATTCATTGTTGAGGGAAGAGCGTAGGAAGATTCTGTATTTTCCCTTCCTTGTGGTTCCTACAAAAATAAACACACACACACACACACACACACACACACACACACACACACACACACACACACACACAGAAAGGTTAGTTGTGAAAGGAATATATTTGAAGTTTCTGAATCAAGGTCGAGGGCCGCGTGTCCTTCCGGGCTAAGACAAACTTCCGATCATTTTCAAGTCTCCACAAATATTTGTTTCTGTAAGAACAACAAGGAGAGGAGATTACAGAGAATTTCATTGACTCTTGTTCTTGATAGTAAAAAAAAAAAAGAAAGGAAAGAGAAAGAAAGAAAAAAGACCTAAATAACTCCTACGGTAAGTGTGTCAGTGAGTGAAGGTTAGGGTGGGCGTGAGGGCGGTGGGGCCAGGACTGCTTCATCTGCCTCCAACTGAGAGAGCCTCTTTAAGCGCATACTGTTGCTCCGGACCCTTCACCCCCCACCTCCCCCAATCCTTCACCCCGCTTCCTCCCTCCTCTCACATAGTCCCTACCCCCCTCCCACTCCTTCACCCTTCCTCCCCTCCCTCCTGCTCCTTCATTCCCCTCCCTTCCCCTCCCCTTTTGTTCTTTCACCCCTCTTCCTCCTCCTCTCACCCATCCGCTGCCCCTCTTCCTCCTCCTACTGCCTTCCCACATCCTCTCTCCCCCTCTCTCTCACCCTGTCTTTCCCGTATCCCCTGCCTCCTCTTTTTGCTCGTTTCTTCCGCCTCTGACCCTTCCCTTCCCCCTCCCTCTCCCCTTCTTACATCCCCTCCTGCCCCTCACCCTCCCTTCCTTCATCCCACCCCACTCGCATTCCTTCCCGTCCCTCCCGCCTCCCCCATTCCCTGATCCCCTCTCTTCTTCCTTCTCTCACTCTCTTTCTTCCCTCTCTATCTTCCCCTCCCTTTTCTCTCCCTTTCTTCCCTCCCTTCCCTTTGCGTCATTCCACTCCTCTGTCTCCTATCCCCCTGCCTTCCTTTTTCCCCTCCTCCCCTCCCTCTTCCCTTTCTCCCCCATTCTTCCTCCCTCCCCGCCCCCTCCCACCTGCCACCCCCACCACCACGATGGAAAATTTTAGAAGCAAGTCACGTGATTCTGGCGGCGGCGAGGGAGAAATTATGCATCGCGACTTCTTCCTCCCGCCCCACCTCCCTTCCGCTAGTACAGGGCAATAATTAAATACTGTACCTTCGTGTGGCGTACTCTTTGAAACCTTGGATATTTTAAGGCCATCTCGACCTTCATTGTGTGTGTGTGTGTGTGTGTGTGTGTGTGTGTGTGTGTGTGTGTGTGTGTGTGTGTGTGTGTGAGAGAGAGAGAGAGAAAGTAAAAATTTTAGCTCAGTTATTCATCTGTTTTTGTTCACCTGCAGATTTGAAGCCATGACTTCTATCGTGTTGGTTTTCCGATCTGTGGTGAATTGATCGTGAGCTTGAACCTAGATGAGGCAGTTGTTTATACTGTGTGCGGGTAGTATTGAGTGCTAGTAGTATGTCCTTTCATATGCAAGCTACCTTATGTTCGCGC
This sequence comes from Coenobita brevimanus, assembly GCF_032717465.1. NCBI lineage: Eukaryota > Metazoa > Arthropoda > Malacostraca > Decapoda > Coenobitidae > Coenobita > Coenobita brevimanus. The sequence continues at coordinate 61,096,434 of NC_137008.1, forward strand.
CTTGTCGAATCATACCAATTATATCAATAGACTGGCTCAAACATAGTCAAAACAACACTTGGACTTTACTTTAACAGTCACAGTACTCACGACAGAGAACTCGTCCCGGTTCGTGTTTGCCCAGCATGAGGAAGGGTAAATTTTTGGTGTACCTCGTCCTCTGAGGAGAGGGTCTGGTCTTGCAGTGGATTTCGTAAAAATTGTACAGAAACAGTGATTGTCAGTAGAAAAAAAAAGTATTCAAAAAAGGAAAAGTGTAAATATATTGACCGGATTAATAATTCGTTTCGTTTCGTTTTTAAAGGTTTCAGCTGAAACCTTTAAAAACGAAACGAAACGTTTGCATGAGTCGGCCTTGGTCACCTAATAGCGGCTTTCCACGCGGCTTGATCTCTGGCAGCTTCCCTACTCAGTCCCTTATCCCTGAGTTCGCACTCAATGACTTCGTCTCAGGTCTTTTTCGGTCTGCCTCTCGCAACCCCACCCCTAACGTTAACACTTCTCACTTTCTGCATCCAGTTATCCACTACATAACAGATTTCGGGGTCAAAGAAAAATACAGTCCAGTCTATGTTTTTATTGCCAATACAAGGGTGCTGATCCTGAATCTGACAACCATATACCTCGAGCACGTCTCAGTTTTGTGTAGTAGCTTCGTTAACCATCATGACGCAGAATATTGAAATATAATGAGAAACTAAACAGAACATTCTAAAGTTATTGACTTTTTCATTTGTAATTGGTCCATAAACTTTAGAGTTTCAAAAATCTAATCCCAATAATCATTGAACTATCAGTTTGGAATGAATTTGTGTACTTTATTAGTATTTTCTTTTTCGTTTGTGCAATACCTGTGGTTGGTCACGCATCAGATTCCAGCAGATATCGGCTAAGATGGTTGGGTTTCATTTCCCTTTGAACCTACTCTCCATTCCTGCTGTTTTGGTGGACCCTCTCTCCATATTCATCACTGACAGCCCCGGCATTCTCTGGGAAGAAGGAAAGATGCAGAAAATGTTGTTTCAGTGACATGTTACAACCTAGACTTTGGTAACATTTAATAGGCTCATCTACTAAAACATCATGACGGTCCTGTCTGTACTTTCCCAGAAAACCACTGCACACACCCTTAAATGCACACCAAGCTGCTAACTCAGTTTCATCCATCATTGCTTGAAAATCATTGTCAAATATGAGCTGACGAATTTGCGGGCCGACAAAATATGCCTTCCTTGATCTTAGCATCACTTTGGGAAATCTCTCCTTGAGTTACAGGAATGCTGGTTTATCATGCTTCAGCGCTTTGGCAAACTCTTCCATTAAGCCCAGTTTTATGTGAAGTGGTGGCAAAATGATCTTCTTCACTCGTGGGATCCTTGTGTCAGTGAATCTTGCGGTGGCCTTTCCGACCTGGTGTAATGTTCTGATCTTGCTCGGCTGTCACACTTACATGGAAAACACTTGTACCTGGTATACCAGTTTGCAGTCCATTAAGAATGACAACAGCTTTCAAATCTGCACAAACAAGCCATTCATGCTCATTGAATTTTGTGCAGTCTAGAATGAAAGAGAGAGTTTCGTATGTATCTCTTTACGTAACTTAGTGTTCAACTGGAATAGATGGCGTGGTGTTTCCTATGTATAGCAGAACAGCTTTAACGCTGTATAGAGATCCATCAATAACCAAACTCCGGTGACTGTGTTCATAGTTCAGTCCAAGGGCATCAAAAAGACCCCTGGTATCACTGCAAAAATATATCATTTTCCATTGAGTAGTATTGTTGCAGATCCTGTGAACGCTTTCTGAATGTTGTAATACGGGCATCTTCATCCAACAAAGTCCGTCCCTGACGAAACTCTTACTGACGATCAGAAAGAAGTTTATGATAGGAAAGATGCTTTAAAATTTTTCTGTGGAAGTCAGAGGGGGAAAGTGATGGAGGAACACATCACCAGTTCATTGCTAATGCCGTCATGGATCTTCTGAAAGATCAATTGAAACTGTTTTGAAATTCATATCATCAAATGTTTTTCATGCTAAAATTCAGAATCTCTGTAAACTGTTGTTTGGACACATTTGTTCTCGTTATGTGTGGAGTGTGTACAGGTTGGGGTGGTGTGTGTGTGTGTGTGTCTGTGTGTGTGTTGTTGTTGTTGTTGTTGTTGTTGTTGTTGTTGTTGTTGTTTTTCTGAGGGCTTGTGCAGTTGTTTTGATGGTGCGATTCACTTGTCATGCAGGCTTTGTGTTGTGACGGCTGGAACACCAGCTGAATGGGAAGGATTGACACGACCCACCTTCATACATGCTTGTACACACAGAAACACTTAGAGATGGTTACACATGCATGTACATTCACAGACCCAGATATTTATACATGCACATGCATACATACATACATACATACACGCACGCTCCCAAATGCACATAAACACACATAAGTTGTACACACACACACACACACACACACACACACACACACACACACACACACACACACACACACACACACACACACACACACACACATCAAATATAGCCGCTCAAAAAGATATCAAAGCCCACTGGCAGCGACATTGGAACATTATTTTATTAAGACTAACGATATACGCTTTGTTTCATTTATTTTATCAGTCATACCAAGCAGGGTGGTATCATTTTCGCCATCTCGTCGTATATTGTTGCGCGAGATTCATCCTGCGTGTGTGTGTGTGTGTGTGTGTGTGTGTGTGTGTGTGTGTGTGTGTGTGTGTGTGTGTGTGGTTGCTTGATGAATTTGAATGAAACTTCCAGGCCAGTTCGTCTGGTTACTCCTAGGGTCTCCCACTATGTACAGTTCTCCAACCATGATTTTTAAGGGGAGGGGGGGGTCAGTCCACCTCACCAAATTAGAAATTCTGATAAATAGTCAAAGAGGGCAGGAGTCTCTTTGAAATCATAATATATTTTGTACAGTGGAGTCTCACCCGTAATGCAGTATTTTGGAAGGGCGACCCCCCAACGATTCTTGAAGGGGTCAGCCCCATCCCAAAATAAAAAATCATCAAATAAAAGTCAGCACATGGATTTCAACGAAACTTCTCATGCCAGTTCGTCTGGTTCCTTGATAATGTCTTCCTCCACGATACCAAGTTTTCCACCATTTTTTTTTTTTTTTTTTTTTGAGGGGGCAGAATAAGCTTATAAACGAAACAAACTGCGGGAAGGAGAGCTGATATCGCTTTGATATCTTAGTGCTGTACATGTTGTAGAATGGGCTTCCATCTGCTGCTGCTGCTGCTGCCGTAGTGGGTGTATCCTGGAATATCATCCCTTCATATATTCCACTGCTCCGGTCATGTTGCTTTTACACCGGGATCCTAGGTTTTATGACGCTGAAATATCATTTTGTAATTTTCTTAAATCGTCATGCATATCGCAGGATTGGGTAGGCAGTTTCCATGTTTTCTCTGAATGCACAGGATGTAACTACACATCTGGTTTTTTCCCCTTTTACAATGAACCACTCCACAGTAGTAAGATTATAAACTTTATCGATTAACAACCTGGCCGAGAATTAGGAACTTAGGAATATATTATGCCCACATATAAAGTTGTGTTCATCGTGTAATATTTTAGTCACATTCCAGTTACATATTATTTAGCCTTTGGTTATATTTCAGGTGTTCCCCAAAGCTGTCGCGGTAATATTGCATGTATGTTTGGTAAAGTATTCAGTAACGCCGTTTCTTGGTACATGCGTTACCTACGAATAGCTACATACCTGTATTGTGAGAGTGTAGTTTCATCTCTACTACAGTATTGTAATAATATCAGCGAGTGCATGGCAAACAATATCTGTGTTCGTAGTGTTTATCATAAGGAACTTGTTTGGCAGGTTGGTTGGATATGAACTTATTAAACATTTATTTTAATGTCAGTTATTTGTGGTTGTGTACCCGCACATTTTACCGATACCACACAGTTTTGCAGATACTAATTGTGATGTGATGTGCTTTGGCTCTTATTCATTTTAACTTTGTCCTGGTATACACATACACCTATAGATTTCAGTGTAACTAGAATCAGGTGATTTTTGTTCAGCTGCGGAAAATCATAGTGGTCAGTAGGCCTTCGCTTCCTCTGCTAGAGATACAGTACATGTATGAATGGGTAGCAGCAACCTAGTATGGGTGAGAGCAGCCATAGCAGTTAAAGGTTTTGTGAGTGAGCAACTGGTCGAGTCTTTACTATTATTTACTTTGGAGCCTGTGTGTCGTGTACCTTTAAAGGCGAAATGAGTTAGTGGCCCACCCCTCCCCCCTCTCCTCTGTCCCCCCACACCTCGAGCCCCGGCTGGTGTGGGTGGGTGGGGCGGGCGGGACTTTAAGGTGGGGTGGGCGGGCCTCTTTAAGACGTTGGGTGTTAGCCAAGTGTGAGGGGCGGCGGGGACGGGGCGGACCACGCGGCATAGCACGGCACCAGGGAACACCTTAAAGCCCACCCACCACTACCTCCATCCTACCTCCTTCCTGCCCTACCTCACACACTCCTTCACTCCTCCCTACCCTACCTCAATCACCCCTTCACCCACCCTTCCCTTCCGTCCCAGCATGCTTGCCTTTTCCCTTTCCCCTTTGCCTGACTCCTTCCGTATATTTCCATTTCAGTTTTGTAGTTCCGGTGGTTATGTCCTGTACTATCTTCTGATATCCGAGAAATTATATATCCCTCCCTGTGCAGCCTAACATAATCCTTTCTGTTTTTCCCTCACCAGTTTTAGACTTACGTTTTGATGATTACCACCCTCGTTGCGAAGCGAGCGGAGTGGTAATGTTTTCATTTATGAGGTTGGCTGGCGATCTTTGTTTGCGTGAGAGTAAACAAGATATCTCTGTCAACATGAAACTTTCAGGGTATCAAGATATGGCCAAAATCTTGGACAAGTTCGAAAATGGGCACCCGGGGACAAGGTCTAGGTCACCAAAGTAGCTGCCAATAGTCAACTAGTTGGCTTTTGGTGACTTTGACTTTGACCCCGAGTGCCCATTTTCAAACTCGTCCATGGTTTTAGCCATATCTTGATACCCTGATAGTTTCATGTTGATAGCCCAATCCGTTCATGAGATATCTTGTTTACCCACACACACAAACAAATCCAACCAGCCAGCCTCACAACTGAAAACATTACCACTCCGCTCACTTACCACCCGCGTTGTGAAGCGATCAGAGCGGTAATATTTTCAGTTGTGAGGTTGACTGGCTGGCTTTGTTTGTGTGTGTTTTACATCCTTAATTTGCGTCAAATCAGAAATGGAGGTGCAAAATAATGTGCTGAGGAAAAACTCTCCGGCTACGCAGGTGGTGAGATCCCATCGTGAGATGGTTTCTAGTTTTGTGAAATGTAAGATAAGTGTTAGAAGTGGTGGTGATGGAATGTGTGTTGTTATGTGGGATAGGGTGGTGTGTGTGTGTGTGTGTGTGTGTGTGTGTGTGTGTGTGTGTGTGTGTGATGGTAACTTGTGTGGTTTATGTACAGGTATTCAGCGGTGAAGGCAAACGGTACCTGAGCACAGTGGACCCCCGGCGCAGCAACTGGACCCGGTACCTTCGGCCCGCCTTGGACCGAGACTCAGCCAACCTGGTGGTGGTGCTCCGGCCTCTGCTTGACACGGGTAAGTCCGCACTCAATCGCCACTCCCACACTCCCCACTCCACCTGACTCAACCAAAGTCCATATATTTTACCCAAACTTAACAAAGCCACACCAGCAAATATAAAGTTCCTATTTTTGTCCTCTTCGTCACCGTCACCCTCAACATATTAATAATACATTTTTATTGTTTTTGTTTTACCAAGGATTTATGTGTTCCTTGTGGCTGGTGATGTATGGTTGTTAGTTACATAAAGTAGATAATTGAAATGTAATATAAATAAGAAAGACTTTTCGCATTACTTTTGCCCGCTACTGAATCGACAATTACGCCGCAAGGGGGACGGGACATCATCGTCAGATATCTTAAAGTGGACTTTAAATGTGGTAATTCGGAATGATATTTCCTCTCTCTCTCTCTCTCTCTCTCTCTCTCTCTCTGTCTATCTATCTATCTCTCTCTCTCTCTCCTTATATATATATATATATATATATATATATATATATATATATATATATATATATACATAAAATGTTTTATGTGTGTGTGTGTGTGTGTGTGTTTGAAAGAATGCTAACACATGGAAACTAAATAAGGAGGCCATGGGAATGTAATATGCAGGGTATTTGGTGCTGTTTTGTTGATCCAAGCACTTGCCTGAATGCGCTGACTGGAGGTGACAGTTTCCTATACAAATATGGAGACTAAGAAAGTGAACGATGAGAAGACTGCTTTATGTGTACAGATCCAAGAATTCCTTAACTCAGTGTATCGTGATGGTATGTACACCGAAGCTCACTTACTGCTCTCCCAACGATTCAGGAGAGACAGAACAATTAGACTCCCGAGAATGTAGCACAGCCCTTTTCCTGTGAAGTAGCCAGTCGTCGTGTGAGTCTTTTAAATAACCTGAATTCCTGGTGGAAGATCTACAGAACTACATCTTACAGGAGGTGTGTTTTGAAAAGCCAGTTAATGGGAATGCGTAGAACAGAAGGGTGATAAGCATGATTAGGATTGGCAGTGCTCAGAGGAATGTAGTGGCCATAGTGGCAGAAGAGACGAATGCTGTGAGAAGAATGAAGAGTGGGAAAGCAGTAGATGTTAAGATATATGGGAAATAAAAACCTAACCTAAACCATCCTGACCGCCATGTTACTCTGACAGTTGAGGACGGTGTCAACGGTGGCGGTGGCGTGGGCGTGTTTCTGGTCACCACTCAGGACGTGACGGTGGGGCAGGAGCTTATGTTCTGGGCACATGACCCCACTCTGGCATGGTCGCGCAAGAAGATGGAGAAAACAAGTAAGTGTACCGGAAACCCCTTGTTAGTTTACAGTATATACATTTTGTGACAGGAATGTGAATTGTCTTGCTAATCTACTTTCGTTTTGGGTCCCATAGGGTGTCTGAGGTATGTAAATAGTAAAGTGTGTATTGTCTTGGGTTTATATTTCCATTTTTCGTTTGTGGTGTGAGTGAAACTTAACTCAGCATTTACGTACAATCCAGGTCAAGTTAGGTTTGTTCTCTTGAGTTTTGGTTTGTGCAGTGCTCTTAATGATCATATTTCCCCCCATTGAACGATATGAAAGTGAGGATTGAAGGATGCCAAGGTCATGTCCAAACAGGGTCGAATTTAGACATAGTGAGGCCCTGCACAATGGGAAGGTATAAAGATCGTATTTGGCAAATGTTAACAGAGAGTAAGGCTGTGCAACAACTGAGCTTGACAAGAATGCAGCCAAGATGCATAACAGATCCGACCAGAGTGGGTTAATTAGATTAAATCATCACTTAAAGAAAGCTTATAATAAAACTGTAACAAATAAAGAAGTCAATTTTTTGAGAGGCCCCTTCAGACTGAGATCCTAAGCTGTAGCTTGTTTAGCTTATGCCTAAATCTGGCCCTGAGTCCTAAGAACGCGAAGGATAGGACTAAAAAGGATACCAAGGTTAGGACAAAAGAATGTCAGAGTTAGGACTAAAGGCTGGCAAGGTTAGGTCCGAAAGACACCAAAAATTATTCCGAATGATATCAATGTCATGGGCAAGGCATGCTAAGGTTAGGATCTAACGATGCTAAAGTTGGGCAGAAGGATGCCAAGATTAGGTCCAAATAATGCCAAGGTTAGAATCAAAGAATATATACCTGTGGATGTTTATTTCATTCATTCATTCATTCATTCATTATTTATTTATTTATTTATATTCATCCATTTATTCAGTATTTATGTTTTAATAAAAGCATTTCTCTTGTAAGCCTTTGCCATGAAAACATTTGTCATGGAATCAAGGTATAGATTTAGATCAGGAACCGATGCAGGACAGAAAGGCTATAGTCAAGCGTAGATCCCCACTTGTGCTGGTGTGGTGTTGATACATTTTTATAATTATGGAGATATTCATACCACTGGTGTAGATATAAATCAGGTGTGAGCGTAGTGTATGTGCGCATTAGGTGTTAGCTGTATGTGTGGATGTAGCAGCGGGTGTACAGTAGCAGGCAGTGATTCCTTTACACGTCTGTGATTCTGAGCTAATGGGGTGAGATTCTAATCCATTTTCTGAACTGTTTCTAGAACAAAGCATCACTTCTTCCCGACTATGGGCTTTAGGTTTGATAGTCCGTTCCCTTAGGCCCAGCACTTCTAATCTACGTGTCACACATGTCTGCTGAGCCACTATAAGTACCACAGTCCATAATGAATACATGTTAGGGGTGTGTCATTCAAGATTTGTGCGATGGTATTAGCGGGGGTATTTTATGACAGTGTGTCTTGTTGAAGATCTGTAAATCTTTTTTAACGAAATTCAGTTATTCAAACTATTTTCTGTTCCAGCCTGGTATTAAATTTTAGTTACACCACTTGTCTAACCACTCGACTACCACAGCCTAACATCATTCTGTTCTGGCTACCACCGACGATTTTATTTAGCTGCAGGAGATCCTTGTCCAACAGATGGCTGATTGTACTGAATTAACAAGATGAAATTTGTTTTGGAACATTTGGCTGTAAGTGTTCACCTGATCCACGACTGTACACGTAACCCTGAGTGTACATGAGAAAGAGTTAGTGATTATCGGAACAACCCACTTTATTACCGGCATCTGCTGATCAATACCGTCAGCCCAAACTAACAACTATTGACCACTTGGCTAATTAGGTCGCCCAGGTTAGGTCACAGGTTAGGTCATCCATCATATGATTAGGCCATTGAAGTTAGGTCGCTTATCAGGTTCACGTAGGTTAGATAATTGAAGTCAGGTCACTCACTTAGGTCATTTAAGGTTAGGTCACACATCATTTAGCTAACTCAGGTTGCTTAGGTTAGGTCGTTAATCATTGTTGCTTAAGCTAGTGTAGATCAATCGTCATGCGTTTTTATTGTATTTATTTTTTTTCTTAGCAGTTATTCCTTTCGTCCTGATAACGTTTCCACGATTATGTTCTTGCTGGCTCTGGGCGATGTTATTCAGTTCAGGAGAGACTTTTTTAATGCTTTCACTACAGACATCGTCATAGTAGTGAAGAGGTTAGTGGACGATGTTGCAGACCTTTTCACTACCAGCCGTCGCTCTTATGCTGAATAATTTTGTCTGAAGAGTGGAAGAAGAAAGTGAGAGGAGGGCTTTTTTGTGTAGTATTCTCTTCATCCCAAGGTCACATCTGCTGTTCCGCATTGTTAGATTAATAGTAGTAATTGCAGGTTCAGTTGAAAGTGAACGCGGTGGACTGCAGGCTTAAGTTTCTCTTCTACAGTCCACCATTCTCATTTCGGGGGATAGGGAAATAGCTGAGAGACGTTTGTATGGCCAGGTAGCTCAGCGCCCTGGTTATGTCGGTGTCATCACATGAATGCATCCCTCTCCAGTACCCTCATTGTTAGAAACCTCTGTCAGACGTCTTGGCTTTAGGTTATATGTAGCCAAGTTAAGTGGTCTTGCCTTCTGTTGTTTTCGCTTAGATAGGACTCTTACGCGTTAGAATGCAGCAGTGGCATTTTACTTCCCAAGGGTTTTAGGTCCACATGAATAATTAGCGTAGTTCATCATCATCATTCCCATTTCCCGTCGTTTTGTTTGAGTAGGATCGTAAAGCAAAGACAAGCCATCAACAGTTTGGAGCAGCAATCAGCAAAGTGCTCAGTGAAACGGACCTCACATCCATTCCATCACCATTTGAGTCTTGGCAGTTTTCGCCAGTAACCTCCATTGTCCCTCCCTTTATTCCTTGTCATTTGCTTTTGTCAGCTTCGTGAATGCCTGAAAACCAGATGATCTCTCTCTCTCTCTCTCTGTCTTTTCCCATACCATGTGACTCACTGCGGAATTATTCTGTCTAGGAAAGTGCCTTAGGAGTGGTGGATTGATGAAAACTGTATCTAATGCCAGTAGTAAAAAAAAAAAAAAAGTAGAAAGTGAAAGAAAAGAAAGGAGGAAAAAGAAAGAAAAATCTCCTTTGAAACATCGCCTGATGGAAGAAATAAAAAAAATGTCACCTTATAAGAAGACGTTATTATTATTATTGTTGTTGTTGTTGTTGTTGTTGTTCTACCCCAGTCTGTCTGATCGAGCAGACCCATGAACCACAGGCAGGCAACCGCCCCTGCAGGGCCGTCCCATGCAGTGAATTGATGTTCCACGTGTCTGACAGCGCTCCTCGCTGTGGCGAGATGCGGATATTGTGGAGGTATGGTTCCTGGATGGACGCCGCATTTGCGTCTCCACTCAGTTAAAAGGGGCACCATAGTAGGTGCTACGTCACCCCCGTTTTTTTTACTGTATGGTTACCTACTACCAGCATTATAAATGGTTTCCTAAGTCATAGGAAATCATTTGGCTTGTCACTCAGTGTACTGCCATCTAAAGTGGAAAGAAGAATAATAAACTGTGACAGGAGGAATGGGAGAGAAAGGAAGAAAGGAGGACAGACACAGGAAAAGAATGATAGACATGACGGAAGAAGTAAGCAGCACTGCATCAAGTGAGTGGATGATGGGCGCCCCCACCTACCACTAATAAGAAGACTTAATCCTCTTTAGTACGGCAATGTCCATTACTTTGTATGCTTACTATCATCAGGGGATTTTACTTAGTTTAGGAGAGATTTTTCAATTTGTTTTGGACAGACATAGTCCATATTCATCCCTCCGGTACCAGGGCACTTTTCTTAGACCAAAAAGGTCTGGTATCATCATCGTCATCAAGAACATGCTAATCTCGTTTTTCGACCTAATGATGGGTTGGGTCCAGCAGCTTCCCAGAAAAGAGGGATACCTATCACCAGGATGCTTACGGAAATGGGCCAGAAACTCATTCACTCATCATTCACTTCCCCCGATTTCTGTTCTAGCTACCCTTGATATATTGATATATAGATAGAAATGGACAGATAAATTATATACTGTATATAATAAATGTGTCACTGTGATCATGAAAACTCTTTACAGCATTCGTTAGCTTTTCACCCACGCCGTACATTCGCAAAGCCTTCAGTAATCCTTGTGTAGTTACCTTGTCATACGCTATTTCTAGACCCATAAATGTCATAAGTACCTACTAGGCCTCCGCACATGGGCAGCTTGATGACGGAAGACAGGATGACAGGGAGGCTATTCGTTTGTGGCCACCCCTTCTGGGATTAAGGCGTCTTGCTCTAGATGCAGTAGATAGACTTCCCTTAACACTCCTAGAACTACCCTGTTAGTCATTCACCAGGCAACCTGATATTGTCTGCATCTTCTCCAGAGTTATTCTCTCCATATACCTTTCCTACAGTACTCAACAGACTTAAACGTAGATAATTTTTGCACTGAAGTATGAAAAGACATGACCCTATTGACTACTCCTTATTACTGATAATACGTATGGTGTTGCAGATTGTGGCGGCTGCAATATGAAGTTCTCACACCCTCTGTACTACCGGATGCATTGTTCTGTCTTCCACGACCCCAACTACTCTCTCACCATCCGCAAGTACCACTGCAAGGTAACCACATACCTGTTGACCTGGCTGTGGTGGGGGTCAAGTGAATAATATATGACAGTTTCATTCTTTCAGTGCAACCAATTCATGTCTTCTGTATTTTGTTTTTGCTGCCACCAGAATGTTTTACTTGGCTTAGGAAGATCCCGTTTAGTGAGGGGGCTCGGCACAGTATCTGATAACCCCTTCGCCGTAAGGGCACTCCTAAGCTGAGTTAAACCATTTGGTGGCACTAGGAATGGAATAAAAGCAAATCACCGTATTGATTTGATTAAGAATTAGAGAGTGGGCAAAGGAAATATAGTTTTGAATAGAAGGTGGCCATCCTCCTATGCCCCTTCATCTTTCTGCCTCACACGCCCATTGCCTTCCCAGGCACCTCTTTCTGACCTAATATTCATTATCATTCTTAATTTGTGTCTTATTGCAGGTAAAGGCCTCATCCTTCTTTCTCCATTCTGACCTGTTGGTCACTGCCAAATTCCACCCCTTCAGTCTGTGGGATGCCACTCTGTTATAATAGCTATCCACCTGATTTTTCCTCTGTGAAGAACGTGACTGGCGTATGCCATATCAGCTATATTTTTTTGGTGATTAGTAATGTATATGCATTGTCAAATAACATGACTATGGGATTCCATATTGTTAGGTACGAGGTGTGATAATGTACGGTGTGAGTGGTGTTGACGGGTGTGTGCTGCCACAGGTGTGCGGGCTGGCGGTGCTGGGCAAGGAGAACATCATGAGACACGCGGCAGAGCAACACGAGGGTCGCGGCGCATACCAGTGCCAGTACTGCAAGAAGGTAAGTGACGCTGCCTCACCTGCATGACTCTCCCTGCATGACACTGTGACGCTTTGCTGCTGACACTCATGCCTCGCTGCCGCCGCAGCCACCACGCCCACACCACCGCCACCGCCGCCACTGTATTCCAGTTCCACCCCGCGCTCACTCCTAGCCACAGCCCTAGACTGTCATACTACGGCTATTTGGCTCTGTGGGCAAAACATTCATATTATGAAGAGTAGAGGAAATATACATAGTCAGCTCAGTAGAAGAGGATACTCATGACGTGTTGCCATCATGTCGTCGAACTTTCAGTTGTGGGTCTTACTTTGAGGGTCAGGGCCATAGTAATCAGTTGCGCATCTTTGTGGTTGTAAAAAATGCCGTTTGCTCTCCACGTGTCTCTGAACTTCCCAAAATCATTGACAGCAAAATGGCGATGTTATTAATGTGTAAAGTGATTAATAACTTTGAGTGCTTTACACTTACTTAGAAGCAAAAATTTAATAAAAGCCAACTTATTTAACATGTATATACAGTACTAGTTTAACTCTCACATGAAAGAAACTAATTTTGCATTACGTTCGTCATATCAGTGTTTTAGTCACAGTATACCTGATACAGTTACTCATTCCCTTACTAGTGTTGTGTAGTCTGTTAAACAACCATCTGAAGAAATGATAAGAGAAGCAAGAGTGTTTAACACTGTGTACTATGAAGATTGGGGATATTCATTGGCGTTACTGGTGTGCGAGGCGCTTCAGCACCTGATGACGCCAGGTTGGGAGGTAGGGTGAGCACGGCGGCCAAACCTGGTGGCCTGGTGGTGGTTCAGTGCTGGTGTGGGTGTGCTGGTTCACCTTCATGGAGGCGGTTCACTGCCGGCCTTAGAATCTTAGTTGACCATCTGTCACACATCACGACTTAGAAGAATTTTTATCAAATGCATTTTTGTAACATATGAGCGCACAGAATACTTTCAAAGGTTTAGATCATTTTTTACACCAAAAGCCCACTAAAGAATGCATTTTTAAATTTTAGAGCAAAAAATAAGCATAGTATTTAATTCATGAGAAACATTGATGCTCTGTGCATCAGCTAGTGTTTTCAGAGGGCGAAAATTGCAGTTTTATTCTAGTGATTTAGAGTACATATAGAGATACCACCAGTGAGCCCAGCTCCTGGTCACGGGCAGATGATCAGCTTGGCACTGTGTATGGTAGCGCACGATGCATGATGGTTTAGGTGTACAAGCATGACGCATGGCTGTGGTGCACGCCTCCTCTCCCTCACCCGCCCTCACCCCCCGCCACCACACACCACATATCACACCACACCACACCTCAACACACCCGACAAACACGGATGGGACACTACACACGTGTGCTCTCATGAACACTCGAGATTAGACATTACACAGCTCCTTCTCCCCAGTTGGAAACGGAGATCCTGGTGTACAAGTCTTTATACTCATAATGAAGAATCTGTTCATTATCAACCTTTTCGTTGTTTTAACGTATCTTAGGCGAATCAGAGATAAAGGGCACCCAGATACTAACATCTGTGGCTGCATGTCAAATGATTTCAATATCGATCAGATCATATACACTCTTCTCCCTCTGAGAGATTCATTAGAAACTTTTTAGGTGAGGATAGTTAATGTATAATTTTTTTACATGTACAGAGAGCTAGCCATGACTATACTTGCACTTCATGATAGTATTTGGTGAACAGATCATATGATTGACTTTGGAATTCATTTGCCTCACCTTGTTCGAGAGGCAAGAACGGTATGTGTTTCCGTTTAGGTGATATGAACAAAAGCAAAACAAAGCAGTTGTCAGGTACAGTTAGCGCTTATATGCTAAATATTAAAGCTTTTAGATACGTTTACACGGGGAATCAACCGTGGTAGTGCTAATGCAGGGTTAACATATAAAGCGTCCTGGGCCATGCATGCGTGAGAGACTCCGTACTTACCATATTGATCCAGCTACCGACCACCCTTCAAGTCAGCATTTCGAAAAATATTTTGTCTAATTTCACCCCTGAAATCTCTAAAACTGTTCATAATATTACAAATGCCTTGAGAAATTTTTCCCAGTAGTTGCCATGAGAAGATTCAAGCTTAGTCTGAAGCTTACAGCACGATTCATTTGTTTAAGGTTTGACATTTTCCTGTTGTTTTCATCAGTGCTACACATATCCCCAGGTTCTCCGCTACTCGTAATTTTAAGAATAGTTAATATCAATGCTTACCATTGCTGATTGCAAATTTGTGAATTTTCACTTCCATATGTAAAATATAATCCTGCAAGAAGCCAAGTTCTGGCATCATAATGCAGTTAAGATTAGTGTTATGCTCACGCTCTGTGAGCATTGGTGCTGAATAGTGAAATTATAGTTATTTACATAAGCAAGTATTAACGTACTCCGTACCTCATTTAGCAAATGCTGTCTTTATACGTTTAGCAAATACTCTCTTTATACGTAATTTATAATATTATGGTGAGTGTATGTGTGTAATCTGGTAGGTGATGCCCTGCTTGACAGACCAGGTTGTGGCTAGGTGTACCACAGGTATGAAAATACTGACCCTCTGGAGTCTTCGCTGAACTTGTGCAACAGAAAACTGTAAAGTGTCAGCTATTAGAACATCAGCAAACTCATACACTGATGTTAATCGTCATTTCTGATGCCAAATGTATTTATCAGAGAGACAGAAATCAGTGGCAGAATACTGTGTACTGTAGTTGTTTACATTGACCAAGTCCCTATAACGACCGGTTCCTGTCTGTTATGCATTGCAATGTGACCTGGCTTGTAGCCGCATTCTGACAACACCAGAATTTTGTTTTGGAGGCTGTCACACTGAAATAATATTCTGTGGCTTCTTGAGCTTAAGCCTGGCTCCTCGAGAGTGTATCGTCGTCTCCCTATCATGAAACATATTTCACCGTGAGAACTAGTTTTCAGCAGCTGTGACTCGAAATTATCGCCTTTTGAATGATTTCTTGATATGAACTAGGTTTGCGTGACCCATAAAGCTGCTGCACATCACGGCTGTCCCATGAAAACAGGAAGCAACAGTATTTCGTGAAATGGCTGCCACTTCCAAACCGCTGCAGATTTTCCAACGGAATTCGTCGTACTCAGTCACAACGAGGAGTTTTTGCATCGATTCATACGCTTATTTTAGGAACTAAAACAAGTGGCATACTGGGTAAGATGTTCCCATTGTGGAGGAAAACAGCCTTCAGACCTGATTTACTGAAGTCAGTAAAGAGTCGCCATTCCTCAGGATCATGAATCCTTCCCAAGGCTTCGAACAAACCTGCCATAAACCGTCTGACGTGAAAAAACATTTCAGATTTTGTTGCCGCCTCCTGAAACTCGTCACCTTTGTGTCTGGATGAACAAGTTTCACTCATGTACTGTAATCTCAAAGCGAGTAGTTCTGACTGTTGTTCTGATAATTTAGATCACGTTCAAGATCTTTAAGGTCGCCTTGGGAGACTAGACGGGGTACTTTGGCAGACGGCTGACATTCGAAGTCAGAATCATGGGCAGCTACTCCAGATGCCACTCCATCTTCAACCTCATCTTAAGTCTGGAATACACATTTATTTGTTGGTGGCCTTGGAATGGGAAGGTCGTCTGTGTGATTAACCGGTCTTATTGCCGACAGTAAATTTGGATAATCTATGCTGCTTAGTTTTTGGAAGAAAATACAACTTTTGCCATGCAAAAGTAGCAATCTGTTATGTGTCACTAGGTTCTCTCCACGCCATGGGAACTGGGAAAGGCATCCCTGTTTTCCTTCCTGCTAGTCAGTCGCGAAGAGAGTCGGAACAAGTCACGCAGAAGATATGGGGCGCCCATCGTTTGTCTTGGTCGCCAGTGTTAACGTCAAACTAATGTAGATAAGCTATCTTTACAAGGGACGTGATCTTCCGTTTCTGCTTCTTTGGAGTGATACTTCCACATATATGGCAGAAAGCATTAGAATCATTCACACATCGGCGAGGCATTGTCAATCCATAAATCTGAAATAGGAGTTATATTAAGCATAATGAATGTACATAGACATACTTTAGGTAGTGGATGTAAACAATTGGCAGTGTATATGTTGGATATTATACACTGCACATATATAAAGACGTATAAATAAAGCGGTGAAAAGAAGGACCTCTGTACTACAGGAATGCTTGTAAGGGTGGTGAGTTAAGAAAAACTGTACGTACTAGAGCAAAATGAGCATCATATTTGAAATCAACACCACGTTATTCCCTTGAGATACTCATTTCTGTCTCGGAACTGAAATTCTTGTCTAATAGTGTAACCGACGAGAATACGATCCTACGTCTCACAGCCGTGAATTAAGACAAGGAGCACTAGTGAATCGTCGTTCTTCTGCACAAATAACGACAACGCCAAGTACTCAAATGGAAAGAGTTCACGACACGGTAAATCCAACCTGTGCGACGTGAAATTTCACCATCTGAATCCACCATTGTTAAGGATCACACTAGCAAGATCAGTGAATCTCTCCAAGACTTCTACGAGTATGTTTTCATTGCATTCCTAGGCAGACTGTACCCCCTCATTCAGTAAGCCACAAAATGCGTGCACCTTGGTCTTTCCCCCATGAGACCTTTAGCCCCAGTGGCTTTGCCTTCTTTGGGAATTGCCTCGAGAGCACTCAAGTGTTCCGCCAGCAACTGCACGAGGATAACTGCATCATCAGCAAAGTTAAGATCATTAACCATAAAACTGCCAGCAGATATTCCGCAGTGACTCCAAGTCACAGCTTGACCCACCATCCAATCCATTCACGTCTTGAAAAGTGAAGGAGTAAAGACACATCCCTGTCTTACTCCAGAACCCTTCTTCAAGCGACAGCCGTCTCATTGTTCGAATACAGGCCAGTTGCTAAGTGGATAATCCCTGCAGGGATCCCTTTGAGATGCAGGAGTTCCCATACTGCTCCCCGTACTTTGCTGAATCAAATGCCTCCTAAGACTAACACGAACTTCATGTCGGTGTTCCGCCCAGACTCGAAGTGGTTGGATCCGGTTACCTGTAGACTCCGTGTTTGTAAATCTACCATGCCCAGGCCTCTGAGACTTTAGTAACTAACCTTATATTCACATCAAAAGCATGCGATCAAGAACATTGCCTGGCATACTGAGCACTGTAACGCCAAGTAAATACTACAGTCATGCTGGTCTCCTTTCCCTTTTTAGATAGGGATGTCCACATTTGTCTCCTGTCCGGTCAGAGGGAATAATACCAGTCTGCCGAACTGCGTCCATGACAATATGTAGGCTAATCCCCGAATCATGGCCTCACTCACAGCTATGATCAGTTCCGCAGTGATGCCACAAACACAAGCCGCCCTACCACATTTCGGCCTTGCCACTGCCTTTCTAATTGTTTAGAGAGGAACTGGCATCATCAGTTGGTAGGTGAGCAGATAGCGGTTGTACAAGAGCCAGTGGAAGCACTCCTCTGTTATTACCCTGGTGGTATTGACTGGTACTGTAACACTGGTGATGTTGATTATTACTGTTGTTATCCTGGTGATGTTGATTTGTACTGTTGTTACCCTGGTGATGTTGATCATTACTGTTGTTATCCTGATGTTGACTGGTACTGTTGTTACCCTTGGGGTATTGGCTGATACTGTTGTTTCCTTGGCGTTGATGATTGCTGTTGTTAACCTGGTGATGGTGATCAATACTGTTGTTACCCTGGTGGTGTTGACTGGCGCTATTACCCTGGTGGTATTGACTGGCGCTATTACCCTGGTGGTATTGACTGGTGCTATTACCCTGGTGGTGTTGACTGGCGCTATTACCCTGGTGGTGTTGACTGGCGCTATTACCCTGGTGGTATTGACTGGTGCTATTACCCTGGTGGTATTGACTGGTGCTATTACCCTGGTGGTATTGACTGGTGCTATTATCCTGGTGGTGTTGACTGGTGCTATTACTCTGGTGGTGTTGACTGGTGCTATTACTCTGGTGGTGTTGACTGGTGCTATTACTATGGTGGTGTTGACTGGTGCTATTACTCTGGTGGTGTTGACTGGTGCTATTACTCTGGTGGTGTTGACTGGTGCTATTACTCTGGTGGTGTTGACTGGTGCTATTACTCTGGTGGTGTTGACTGGTGCTATTACTCTGGTGGTGTTGACTGGTACTATTACCCTGGTGGTGTTGACTGGTGCTATTACTCTGGTGGTGTTGACTGGTGCCGTTACTCTGGTGGTGTTGACTGGTGCTATTACCCTGGTGGTGTTGACTGGTGCTATTATCCTGATGGTGTTGACTGGTACTGCTATTACCCTGGTGGTGTTGACTGGTACTGTTATTACCCTGGTGGTGTTGATTTTTCTGCCATTACTCTGGTGGTGTTGACTGGTACTGTTATTACCCTGGTGGTGTTGACTGGTACTGTTATTACCCTGGTGGTGTTGACTGGTACTGTTATTACCCTGGTGGTGTTGATTTTTCTGCCATTACTCTGGTGGTGTTGACTGGTACTGTTATTACTCTGGTGGTGTTGACTGGTTCTGTTATTACCCTGGTGGTGTTCACAGGTAATATTGCTATCCCTGTGGTGTTGATCAGTCCTGTTGTTACCCTGTTTTTTTTGTTTGTTTTTTTTATGATTCTCGTGTTACCCTGGTGGTGTTGACCAGTACTCTTGTTACCTTGTTTGTGTGGACCAATACCCTTGTTACCGTGGTGGTGTTCATATTACTCGAATTTTACAGGAGAATGGTTTTGAAGAGTGCTGTACTGGTATTGCACCCCTGTTATGGACTTGTTCATATATTGCTTTCCAGAAGTGAGCTGGGTGTGTAATGTCCCTGTGGTTTGTAACACAGTTTCAGATACGTGCCATTCTCACATATTTTTATATTTGGATTTATTTTAAAAAAGGCGCTTTGATTATATATTTTTTATTGATTTTATTCTGTATCTAAATATGTAGGGAAACTGATCACATTTTATCAATTCTGTGGAGGTTTCTGATTGCTCTGAACAGATGTTCAGATCTGTATGTCGTAAACTTCTCGCATTATGATGGTGTTAGTGGTGGGGTGTGACACTGTGCCGGGTGACAGGCCTATACTTGTAAGTGCTGGTGGTGTCTGATGGTCACACAGCCTCCACCTCACATTCTTTCTCACTCGGTAACACAGGAAACCACTGGTTCTGAACTCTGATTCAAGTAGTGATTCGTTAAGAACTATTTTTTACGTTAGTAATTTTCTGGCGCAGATTTGCTGGTCTAATTGCTGACCGATCGTATATATATATATATATATATATATATATATACACACGATGTACAAAATCAGCTTTATAACATCAGTACTGAGTGCGTTTTTAGACTATGAGCACAGGTCCTTGTATATCTCTGCAGGCAAAATATTAAAAATAATAAATATATATATTTTCGAAAGTGCGCTTGTTGGTATAACCCAGGATTAATTAAGACACATGAAATATTATGACTTGTCATGTGATTTCTTTGTGTTAACACCTTCACAGACAACAGTTACAAAAACACTGGTATACTGTATATATATATATATATATATATATATATATATATATATATATATATATATATATATAAAGTGTACATGTGTGTGTGTGTGTGTGTGTGTGTATGTGTGTGTGTGTGTGTGTGTGTGGCGGCCACGTGAGCATGCTACCCATCTTCCCCACTCCCCCTACCGCTCCCTTCCCTTCCCCTCCACTCCTGCTTGAGTCGCCACCCGCCCACTCTGGGTCGTGACACTCGACGTGCATCATAGGTAGTGGTAGGAGCGACCAGTCCCGCACCGCGCACGCCCACCGTCTTCTTGTCTAGGCTCAGTCCAGGACCACGGGCGAGGTCCTTCAGGGTCCACCAGGGTCCAACAAGACCACTCTCATTCAGCATAACCCTCACGGGCCAGAGCATCGCGTTGGGGCACAGCCATTGTGGGGAGCGTCAGCCTCACTGCTTTCACAGTCGGGCACGATGGAAACGCAAGTAAACATAACAGGCAGCCAAAGTCACCATTGCTTACACAGCAGATTCACTTTATCCCAAAACAGAGTTTTATACTCGGTTGAAGCACGCGTTTCCAGTGCTCTGCCTGGGAGTTAGTTTAAAATCGTAGCCTCGCTCCCCTGCCGTTGACTAGTCATGGCTACGTTGCTCTCACAATCTGCACTCTAGGTTAGGCTTCAGGGAGAGAGGGGTGGTTGGGATCGGTGGGACACGAGAGCATAGAAGGTCGCCACTAGACAACAAACGAAGAAGCACAAGACATACGTGACCGCCACCACTCTAATATTCACACCAAGGAAAATGCTTAGTGACGTACAGTGATAGAATAGCGATATATTCGTTAATTGTTGTTATGGGCCGTGACATAAGCGTGGTCGCGTATACCCCTGACAATGAGCGAGTGTGTTGCCTCGCGCCTTATCAAGAACTGTCATATACAACTGCTAACGGTAGTGTAGAAAAACCACCAAGTTTTTATGAATATTTTTTTTAGCTCGTTTACTTTAGAAAAAGCCACAGATCATATTTTATTCCAGCCCTTATACCTAATCTTGCTGATCTGCGATTAATAAAAAAATTAAAAAAACGATGGGAAACTTATGTAAAGTTACTATATTAATCTGGGAGCGATGCTGCGAGTATGAGATGACGCTACTCCACATACAGAGGACATATAATTATTGATGCTAAGCTCACCCCAGCCACTGCAACGTAATTAATATTCTCATCAGAAAAATATTAATTAATACCTCAAACAGAATTAATACTCGCGCGTCAATTTGGCTATCTTGCTTCGTGCTGGTAGTATAGAAAATTATTGGTTTTATATGATGCTGCATAATGGAATTGCTGATAAAAACTTGTAATTTTATGATACTGGAGCTGCGGCTCATGTTTCGGGACTGTGGAGCATATTCGTATCTTAATATGCATACCCATGCCAAACTGAACTTCAGTACGAATAATGGAATGAACACTAATTCGAAGTTTTCATGCTCTTGCTTCTTATCATCGGCTTGGCAGACTTTCCAAATATTTCTGATAAGGATCTCTTAATTCACACGGTTACTAAGAACACTAGATGTAACACCAAGGAACGGAATAACGCCGAGTTTATTACTTACCTGCAACAGCAAAAATCTTTTCGCCTCTCCTGCTCCTGTCTCCATGGACTTCGAAAATTTAGTCTGATGAATCCGCAGCTGCTGACACTGATGACACTGTTCTTTGGGCCGATAAAGCCATCAGTGTCGGTTCCTTCGGTTTCACCAGACCGATTATCAGAGTGTATGGAGAAAGAAGAGGGAGAGACGACAGGACCTTTAATGTCGAAAGTACCAGCTGAAATAGTAGTATCTATCGTAACAGATGAGGGAGCAAATATGTGCGTTTATCCCATTTATTGTGCAGGACATGAAACTTCATTTTAGACTGTCATAGAATTAAGTTTATTGACAAACAAACAAAAAGTCAAACTGTATTTTGCACAAGGCAGATAAGTATTAGTTCAGATATGGAGCAACTTTTCATTATTCTAATGCACTGATGCGTCTGGTTCCATATAGCAATAAGAGCTGGGTCATATTGTGCAACCGTCGAACTAATCTCTGTCCTTCGGCTGAAAATAGTAATCCTATAGGCATGTTGAATTATCTCAGATAAATATGAGGTATGATGATGGAACTGTAGTCATTACATCCGCCAACGAAGTTGAAGGAGGTTATGTATTCACCTATGTATGTCTGTTTGTCCACACGAAATCTCCAAAAGTTCTCAGTGAATTTCAATGAAATTTTATGGAAGGATGGGTTGTGGGCCAAGAAATGATTAAATTTGGGGACGGATCCGGAACCGGAGTATCCTGAACAA
Organism: Coenobita brevimanus; assembly: GCF_032717465.1. Classification (NCBI taxonomy): domain Eukaryota; kingdom Metazoa; phylum Arthropoda; class Malacostraca; order Decapoda; family Coenobitidae; genus Coenobita; species Coenobita brevimanus. The sequence goes on from NC_137008.1 coordinate 61,118,787, forward strand.
TATTTCCAAAAGTTCTCAAAAAATTTCAATTAAATCTGGTTCAAGGGTGGGCCATGGGCCAAGAAAGAATTGATTAGATTTGGGGGCTGATCCAGATCCGGATCCTATGTATCCCGCACAATATCTCCAAAACTTCTCAGTCAATTTCAATAAAATTTTGTGAAAGAGTGGGCCATGGGTCAAGAAACAATTGATTAAATTACAGGGCGGATCCGGATCCTATGTATTCCACACAATGTCTCCACGAATCCGGATCCGGATCCTTTTTAATGGCATTGGCGAAGGTATGCGCTCTCTGAGTGCTTTCTAGTCGCATATGTACTTATAACACCCTTTTGCCAATACTCCCATCACTAAAGTACTGTTGTAGTTATTAACCCCTGAGTAGGGTTTCTTGCTTGCGTACTGCTACTAAGGGACGAGCAACTGATCACTCACCAAAAAATGTGGATTGCATAGCTCAGCCCCGGACCCCTACGTAGCTGATGAGGCAGTACTGGATTGGATTATGGATGCATTAACCTCTTCATTACTGGAACGTTTTTTGTATGTTAGTATAGCTACCGTCAAACGATTTTTTTTCTTTAACCTTAGGAAAGACATCTCGTAGTGACGGAGGTTAGAAATAGTTTCCTTTAAGAGGTATTTTCTTATGTAAAAAAGCTCGTTTGAACAGAATATGAATAAACTACGAAAGACTTAATGATCTGAAGGTGTTAACTAATTGGTTATTAAAAAACTGACGGCGTAACTGCGAGGTTTGGATTAACTTACTGATTGACTGATGACGATAGATCTGGGTGCGTAACTGCAAGATTTGGATCAGCTGATTAACTGATTGATAAGGATAGGTCTGGCGGCGTAACTACAAGGTTTGAAGTAGCTGACTGATTATTATTAATGACAGGTTTGGCGGCGTAGCTTCTGTTTTTATTAACTGATTGATTGATTGATTGATAATGATGACGATTGATCTGGCGGCGTAGCTACGAGGTTTTTATTAAGTGATTGATTGCTAATGACTGATCTGGCGTCACTAATACGACGTTTGAGTAAACTAATTGATTGATAATGATAGTTTGGGGGGTAAAGCTAATAATGTTCAGTTGTGATCGATAGGAGAAGCACCATATGCAAAGAAAGAAACCAGGATTTATTTTACGTTTCGCCCTTGACAGGGAAACCGTCACAGGCGAAACGTCGAATAATTCCTGGATCCTTTCACTGTATATGGTGTTTCCCTTTCAGACTGTAACACGCGTTTCTTCTTCATCTGTGAGCAATAAACTAGACATCGTGGGTGTAAATATTTTATGAAGTGAGCTTACTGTTTATACTGTATATCCCAGCGACCTCGACCGTTTGACAGGACACTGCGCGCCATACATTTTTTGCCCATTCAGTGCAAGGATGTCTTTTAAGATTTTTATTCTGGCTGATATCAGATGACTTTATTGAACTGTAGAAGGGTCTTTAATTGTGGAGGGGTTAATTAAGACTTTATCTAACCCCTTCAGTTCGAAAAATCCGTCCCAAGCTGAATAAAGTGGTCTGGATCTAGTAGGAATAAAATAAGAGGCGTTCCGTGGCTGAAGAGTTAATTGCACGTAGGTAGAGCGTTTAGATCGTACTCTCGTTGATGTGGGGGACTTCGTAACGCCTGTGCCAAAGCGATTTATTGTGCATGTTACGCCTTGAGCTTCAGGCGGTGGCAAGAATAAAATATGGAAAACGTCAAACTGGTGAAGCCACGAATATCATCTAGAGCATTACTAAAAATATGTACCACTCAAGTACCATATTTTTTTTTCTTTTCTCGCTACATCTGGACGATTTTATTCAGCTTAGAGGAGCCCTTTCGTAACGATGGAATTTGTGAAGGCCAATCGCATCCCTCCTGTTACAAACGCCTGTCTTAGGTTGTTTGAATTTGGAAATAATAATAATAATAATATAATAATAATAATAATAATAATAATAACAACAACAACAACAACAACAACAACAATAGTAGTAGTAGTAGACATTTTAGTGGAGTCTACCCCTTCAGTTCGATGATAACATTTTTTTTTTTTTTTTTTGGTGCCTTCTCAGAACAAATTTTTCGAAATGAGGGATTAGGTATAATCTCGATCGGCCTCTTCACTACTAGGGCGCTCTCTCAAGCCTAATAAAATCGTATGGATATTGCAGAAGTAATATAAAACCACCTTAATGAAGGCGTTAACGTGTAATACGAAAATTAAATCAGTAGGAGATGGTACAGTCTTCCGTAGCAACGACCGTAAGGATACACACACACACACACACACACACACACACACACACACACACACACACACACACACGATACTACTGTACAATGGATCGCAATTCTGTAGCGTCGCGACAGACAGTATATAGTCTAGCGGTTTAATATCATTGAAATTGTGCACGGGATTGCAGTACTCAAGCGTCAGCCCAACAAGTACAATTATTTAATCAAAATCACGTCATTAGAATTATGCACATTATTTTAGTGGATCGCTGCGGCAAAGAGCCAGGGCAGACTACGTGAATTCAAGTTGTTTCATATTGTTAAACTTAGATATTCACCTGGCATAGCCTCTGGATCGCAGTATTCGGCTGTCAATCTAATAAGCATAAATGTTCGAATTATTTCATAATACTTGAATTCACCTATGATATTGCTGTGGATTACAGAATTCTAGCGTCAGGCAAAAGAATATAAGTTTTTAAACTTTCATCTCAGTTAAACTTACGTATAGTACTGTAGTGGATTCCAGTGATAAAATGGTAGGCCAGAAATTTCCGTTTCATGTCATATAGATTATATGTACACAGTATTGCATAGTATCGCAGTATTCAAGCGTCTGTCAAAACAGAATTAATTGTTTACCTTATTTCATGTTATTACACTTACATTAACCCATAATATTGCAGTGGACGTTAAAATATACATAATTACTGAAGACATCTCACGTCTTTAAAATTACTCAGTATTGTACTGGATCGCAATATTCAATCATTAGTCTGAGACTTATAATTGTTGGAGTTATTTTGATGTCATTATACATTGTTATATATGAGCGAACAGGATGAGCCCTAGGTTGACACTTCACTCACTGTTGACTTTACGTGTAGTTTGTAAAAATCCCATTCGAAGCTACTCTGTGTTGCACACTGGTTGTAACTGCTGGACCTGGGTTGTGGACCGTGGACTGGTATAGTGACTGTAGCATCTGGCTGTGCCCCTAACATCGTGCTCTTAAGTCATTTAGAAATGAATGTTGTTGGTGTCGTTGCTTTAGTATAGACGCTGCGCTAGATTAAGTCAGTCGTCCTGGGCCCCGGATGATGATGCTGCCGGAACTGGAACTGGGATCACTAAGTCAGATTATATATGATTAATCCGTATGCCCAGCCCCATGTCACATCTGTGTGTTGATCTTGCCACATGTGCCTCCCCGCCCAGCACTCGCCGAGCGCCACCCCGGGTGCTCGGCGAGTTCTGCCGTCAAGGACAAGTGCAGGCAAGACACGGGCAACATATTCCCTGGACAAAAATTAGAATATTACTATCCTGCCATGTCACGTCAAGACAATAGTGTCTCCATCGAACGGCAATGGCCTGAAGAGCCATCTGCTTCCCAAAATTGTTCACCGTTTGAGAGTGTGTCTAAGCCGACCACCTGCCTAAAAGATGGTAGCGTAACTGAGCCGATCCGGCAGGTGGGGCGTCTCGCGTCCTGCTCCACCGTGACACCGCCACGCCACTGGCATTCTCGCGCTGGCGGCGCTATCAGTTTCTAGAGGCTTCAGAAGAACGGCTGCTAGAAGGGACTAGATAAAACTAGAATGGCAAATATAGACTGACAATGGAAATAGAAGAAAAAATAATAATGATAGATGAATTTCAGATACTAGGTGTAGATAGAAGACTAGTTTCTTATACATACATCTATATATATCTAGTCCAAGATTGTACATACTGGTAGATATGAAAGGGGTAGCAACAGGCCTGCTCTAGCTGCTAGTGTACGGGTGCTGCCCACACGTTGCTCCGAGCCGGTAACTCAGCCAGTACTGCCCCTGTTAACACTCATTTCCTTGTTATTTCATCTTTTTGCACGATAAATTCCAAGTTATGCACCTTTCCATAATATTTTTTAACTTTCCATTTCGCACAGTCATTCGTTCATTATATGCACCCGATTTTAAATTTTCTTATCCAGAGTTTCCGTATAAATATTTACTATTTCTGGTACATTTTGTGTATCAGTTCTTATACTGCTATATTGTCATTATTATTATTCTGTTCTTTTATTACCATTATTATTATTATTATTATTGTTATTATTATTATTATCATCATCATCATTTTCATTTCCATTACTACGCAGACTCTCTCATTATTCTGTCCATCTGCATTTTGGTGATGGTTATCACTATATTGGCCCGTGCATTTTATCTGTTCTTTTTTCTATCTTTTTGCTCGGTGTTATATTTAATTGCTCTGAAGTACGGGTTTCCATAAATAACTGTTTTGAAGTGTTGTTTGAATAACACAACTGTAATGTTTCCGATTTACACTGCCAAAGTAGACCTATGATTGACTAGCTCACTGATTAATTTAGCCCTCAGCCATTCACATCTAAAGTTATAACAGCTCATTATAGCGAGAGAAGCCATGAAGGCAGAACCACACTTTGCTGGTTACCAAAAGTCGTAAGCCGCTGTCTCCCTGCCGCCGCCAGTCCGCCGCCACCCGCTACCGCTGCCCCTGGTCGTGTCCGCCCACCCGTGGCGGCACGTCGAGCGGTGGCTGAGAGCAGATGGCACGGGCAGCGGCGGCAGCAGCTGAGACGCGACTGTGTCAAGCGTTGCCTGCTGACCAGGTGAGCCTGATAAGCTGGCACGCTTGGCTCCTGTGTAGAGGGCGGGTGTAGACGGTGCTTGTGTGGCGTTGCAGTTCTTCCTCCGCCTCAACTACCTGGATATGCACCGCACCTACGGCTGCGCCGCCAACCCCCAGCGCACACGGCCTCTCTGCGACTTTTGCGGCCGAAAGTTCTGTCAGCCTCAGAAACTGAAGGTTCACATCAAGCGAATGCACAGTGGTGAGTGTCAGGTGGAGGTGACCGGGAGTGGTGCGGAAAATTCCCATGCCTTTGTAAGTGAGGCACTCGGGGAGCGAGGGGCAATCATCCGGAGTGTCTCAGACGCCAGGGACTGGAAAGCCAATCATCAGGGGCCTGGAGAGGATGACTCACGGTAAGAGGTGGAAGCTAGGGCGGGCTGCGGTCACACTGTTTCTCAACATCTGGGCCAGGCTCCGGGACCTGCCCTCTCTACTCTTACGAAGTTCACACATGCTGCCTCTCCTGTGTTCTCTTACCTGCTACATAGCACCACAGGTTCCTGTAAATTTCCTTCCCCTCTGGACGCCACCGACTCTGACTCCCACTGGCGGCTGCGCCTGCTCCCTCCCTGCCTCAGTCTTCGTAATGGTGGTTCCCCCGTGAGTACGACTTTATTTTAAACTCTTACTGATGTAGCCGCCACCATCATTCCTTAGCGATACCCCTTCCTTCTTCTCCTTTACTCTCCCTCCAAAATCATACTGCCTATACAAAAAGAGATCACCTTACTTGCCCTAGCCTTAGGATGGGTTTACTTTCCACTCTTCTCAGCTAGGACCCTGACCCCGCAGACAACTTGGATCGGTAATTAGCCTCCATGAAACAAGACTGGCTTATTATTGAAGTATGATGTCACGCTGTCATTCTGCTAATCTCCAGTGACTTCCAGCTCGGTGTCTCCGCTCAGACATCCATAACTATACCTACCGTGGGTATATTAAGTTCTTCAGCTCGAGGGTATATTTATTCTAGTCTTACTACTACTACACAGTTTTACTTAGCTTGGGATAGATATGTAGCAATGAAGGAGTATATCTCCTCCGATTCAGAATTTCTCTCTGAGCCGAATATAATCATCTAAAGATAGCAAGAATTTCATTTTAAAAAAGGAATCCTCGGGCTGAAGGAGCTAACCCCTTCAGCCCCAGGACGCCGTTTGTATTTTGTTCGTGCTGCTACCAGACGATTGAACTCAGTTAGTGAAGGGGTTAATGAAGGATATATCTGACCCTTGCTGAACTTAATAAAATTTAATATCTGTTGTTAGATTAGAATATACCTTGATACTGAAAGGATTACGGTAGTTACTCCGAAATATATAGGGTGTGAAAACCTCCACTAGCCTCTATAGGACGACGAGTACGTTCTTATATTGTTTTTGGCTCCTACCATGCTATTTTATTTAGCTGAGAGAGAGAGAATGTTGAAATGTTGAAACCTGAGGACGTGCTTGCTGCCTCTAGAGTTCATACCAGGCCACGCTGTCAAGGGGATTACCGTGTGTGTGTGTGTGTGTGTGAGAGAGAGAGAGAGAGAGAGAGAGAGAGAGCGATTATTACAGTAAATGTCATCATAACAAGTCCTTCCTTTAGCCAGTGGACATGAAGCATCTATACAGTTTCGAGCATATTAAATAAGTGACGCTGCCTCAGTTCCTACACAAAAGCGGTGGTCACTTGTGGATAGTGTGTTACAGTGGAAGGAAGGACGGAGTACAAAGGAGAAACATCATAGAAGAGATGGACGGAGAAAAACAGAAGATAGCTGAGGCAGTAGTTGTTATGCTTGCACCTCTCTCTCTCTCTCTCTCTCTCTCTCTCTCTTCTTCACCTTACCCCCACTGGAACTCGTCAGCCCCAGTATTGGGTGTTGGAGTTTAGGCAGTGATTTTATTTCATGTACATGCATTTGTATAAAAACAAAATTAGAGCAGAACATCCATAAGAAAGAGCAAAAGAATAACAAATATCTCGGTATTCCGGTAGGAGAGTTCATACACTTCTTCCTTTGCATTTAATTTTACCTCTTTCAACTTAACACTTCCACTCCTAAGAACTAAGACATCTTCCGCATCTTATTTTTGTCAGCTTTAAACGACTTTGTGCTGCTAAGGAGAACATCTGGCAACGAAGAGGCTAGAAAGGTGCTCCATAAATCATTTTGCTACGAAATATTTCCCCGTTGCTTAAAAAATGTCAAAAAGTAATGAATCAGATAACAGTAATAAAAAAAAAAAAAAGAGTCCTTGGATCTGATGGGTTAATATCATCTTGTGTGCTGTTGTCAACTGAATCGATATTAATGCTGTATAAGTAATGTATAGCGCAAAGTTAAACTGTAGGAAGCAAAATAAATGATTAAGGAAGAAGTACTATGAAGTCCGCCATCCCAAATGAGACTAGGCAGGTATTCTGAGGGAGTGGTGTGTCGTGGGAAGAAGAGGCGTTACTGAGTAGGGACAAATACATGGAGGTCCTTTGATGGAAGCCACCTCTCACAGAATAAGACAGAGGAAAGAGAGTTATACAGATAGTTGGAGAAAATTTATGCTATAGATAGAACATAAGGTTTGGAACATGGTTGTCTACATTTCAATATTTTCGTCCTACAAGACTATTAGGTTTTGGTGAGAGGCATAAAAACGTAACAGTTTGTAAAGGAAGTACGAATAAAGCAGTCTACGTATCAGGTATAGAGGAAAGCCGAGTTTATAGTTGTTGTAATAATACGTGAGTGATGAGGAAATATAAGGAACAAGAAGCATTAACGAGCGTTTTAGTTCAGCATATCAGATAATAATGTAGTGTTTGGATATTGAGTACAAAGCGTATACCAATAGTTAGTAAAGGAAAGTAACTACAGCAACAGTAAATGTAAAGCAACCATAATTACGACAAAACAGAAGGTAATATATGGAAAGAACGTATATGAAATGTATATGAAAATTCACTTTTCGCAGCCCGTCGTGGTAACATTTAGAGAGAGAGAGAGAGTGTGTGTGTGTGTGTGTGTGTGTGTGTGTGTGTGTGTGTGTGTGTGTGTGTGTGTGTGTGTTTGCCTGTCTATTGTGTGACTTTGTGAGGAACTTCACGCAAAAATGGTAACAGATGTTAACAAACTCCAAAAGCAACAGCTGTTAAGGATCCTTTGAAGTGTGTTTTAAGGCTCTGATAATCGTAAAACCATGGCAGTTTTCCTTCTAGCTATGCAAAAAAAAAAAAAAAAAAAAAAAAAAAATGGCAGTCTGATATAGGCGGATAATGGTAAATTTTAGCACTTCTGATAGTAGTGATCCATGAATCCAGGAACTGCGGAAAGTGTCACGGCGAAGCAGGGCCAGGAGTGTATATATATATATATATATATATATATATATATATGTATGTATATATATATATATATATATATATATATATATATGTATGTATATACAGATAGATAGATAGATGTATATATGAAAGGGGTGCTTAATCTCAGGTTTAAGACACCCTCTAAAGCTAAACAAGAATATATTTTACAAAAAGTTACCAGACTGATGGTGTTAATCAGATGGTGCCTGTAACCCTGTATCCTGCTAACTAATGATCACTACGAGAGTAACTGTCCGACAATTTCAGACAGTCGTAAAACATTCGGGGTTCGCCTTTCCCTACGCCATTAAAGGTTAATTATCCTTCATTCATGTGCAAACTGTCTGATTGTGTAGATCAGGGAAACATTTGGAAGTAGAGCACCCCGTTCACTGGACCACGTCCCAGGCAATCTATTTCACAGTAATGCCCAGAAAGTTGCCTAGTAATACGGGACGTTCTTCCATGTCTGTATTCTGACCTGCACGATCAGGCAATTTAAGCCAGAATTTGTTCGATTCCGACCTCAGTGTGAAGAGATCCAAATGCGAGTCGAATGCCAGTGGAGGGTGAAAATGAGGGTGAGTCCACAGTAAGGTGGTGGGGAAGACAGTATAAGATGCCAGACTGACTTGTTGATTGTTTGTGCACGTGTTTACTGGTTTGTTATAATTACAATTTGAAGTATTGAGTTTTTCTTATCTGTCTGTTCGGCTCGGATTGGCAGGAGAGACTGTGGATTGGGGTATATGAGTGTCAATGTGGAGTGAAAGGATAGGTGAAGGTGGTGTTTCCCTGTACTCTGTGCTCTCATCGCAATTTTTCTAGCTGATTTTTTTTTGCATAGTTATGAGGAAAGATGACCAGACTGGGAGAGCATAGGTGAGCCAAGGTAGAAGAGATCGATGGGATACCGAATGATTTTTGCAAGTAGAGGAGTTAAAGACAGTGTGAGTAAGATGTGTTGAATTTACTGGTGTGGATGTTGAAACCTAAACCGTCGTCTGTGGTGACGCGAAGAATCTTGAGACTCGATCTGTATGAAGGACGACATGTCAGGAGGCCAGTAGTTTTGGGACGCTCAGGCTGATGTTTCAAACAAACTGTCTGCACTTTTGTTGATCGATACAGTGCGACATAGAAGTCAAATATTCAGAAGTATCATCCCTACTAAATGAAGATGGGGTTAGTGGTCATTTCGAAGCGTATCATACCCAGGGATGTGAATAGTTTTTTTCTTCCTAAGGATACTTCCTCACTATTTGGCATTATTAGCAACACCGAAGGCACAGCTGTATGGTATGTAGGAGGACTGCTGGGCCTTGATAGCAGGCTGTGAAACCCATGCCCAGAGTCGGACACACACACACACACACACACACACACACACACACACACACACACACACACACACACACACACACACACACACACACACACACACACACACACACACACACACACACACACACACACACACACAAAGTTGTAGTGAGTGAGTTGATTTCTGTGTATTTATGTATGTGCGTGTGTGTGAATGTATGTTTGTATTTGTGTTAACAAAATATCTAGTGCATGCCTGGTCTTACTAGGATGAAAATCAGTAAATACTTTGTGTGAGGGTCTTGGTTGCTAGGAAGAAGTGATTTAATTTAGATGGAGATCGATCAGTGGTCAAAGTCACAGATCATCGTCTAAATTCAGGGTGTGGAAAATGAAAATGTCATGATTACCTAAATCGATTTGGATCAGACTTGCACATGCTTGCTGTGTGTATAGGAGAAGTCATTCGATTTTGATGCATATCAGAGATCAAGGACACTGGTCAAGGTCAGATATCGGTCACGGCAAGGTTGTGCTCTCTAAGAACCCTTTCTTCTGATGTGGATAAAAGTCAGGACATACATTGCATGTGGATGTTGGGAAAATTTATCAAATTTTGGTTCAGGTCGATTAAAGATGACGGTCATCAGTAGAGACCAAAGTTCAGGGTGCGAAAAAACGAATAATAATAATAAATCCTCATCCTGTATGTATCAAACTTGGCTCATATATAGTTAGTGGAGATCGATAGAAGCGAATAAGTTTTGTTGCAGAGCAGTCAAAGGTCGAGGTCAAAGTTCGGGTGTGGCGTCTCTGTGTTTTCTGAGCCCACTTCCTCTCCGTGGCAGCAGTCCACTCGTTTTAAGTTATTGGCGATGTCCTGAAGGTCATTGAAGTCGAGAAAGTTATCATTAGCAAGGTCGAGGTAGTTTCATCACATACTTCCAGCGATGGTTTATGTCCACCAGGGTGTAGTGATGAGTATCGGGAAGCAGTGGCCCTATGTGCATGCAGTTATATGGCCGTGTATATGAATGTGAACATGTCCGTTGTGTGTGATTGTGTGCGTGTGTTTCTGATGTCTGGTTTTGATAATCAGCTGAAGAGTGTTTTTTTTCATTATCACGGTCAGTCATTCACCCACTTCAAAGAATTCTTGAACATGTTGGCACGATACCTGTGGGAATGAGCAGAATAAGGCTTCTCATTTCGAAATGGTTAGTACGTTTGAATGCGAGAGATCTGATATTGTCATTACATTCGTGTATAGTGCCCAGCAATTAGTGCTGAAACAGATAACATGTGTTACAATACAACAGAGAATTGTGTTTAGATTCTTTTTTTTATTTTACGAGATTGCATAGTGCTCTGAGTGTTCTAGTTTTTTGTGAGAATGAAGGACCACACACACACACACACACACACACACACACACACACACACACACACACACACACACACACACACACACACACACACACACACACACACACACACACACACACACACACACACACACACACACACACACACACACACACACACACACACACACACACCATAAGTACCTGAACAATATTCAGTTGGACGCGTGAGAATTTTCAGCAATATTATAACCATTAAACTTTTTTTCCTGTGTTGTACGAGAGTGTCCCTAGGTTTTATTTGTCCAGGCCCGATTATATCTCTTGAAATAAACGCAGACCTGACGTGCATAAATCAGACTAACTGAGGAACATGAACCTACATATGAAAGCCTGTCTTGTTAACCAGGATTATTGTGGCCGATGTTGATCCCGGTCAGACGTGTGGCACGGCTGTATTCCTGTTGATTCTGGAGATTTCGTGACGTCTTTTCCTCTGCGATTTATTTTTTCCATTATATCTTCCAGTATTAACAAAATATAATTAACATGCAAGAGAATATTAAGATGTAAAATGCAAAATATATCACTGAGAAGTAAGTGCCACAAAGTCTCCACTGTCACTAGGAGTACAACTCTTCGGGAGTCCGAGCGATGAGCCATGACCGATCACTTCACTGGAAATCACTGGAATGTTACGTGGAAATACTGACAAGCCATATCAGTGAGGGAACAGTGTAATCGATTTTATTTTACTGGATATTTTAAACATGTAGTGTATTTTACCAGATTAGAATATATCTTGTTCAGTTAACGTAACTTCATATACTTGGTCTCGTGTAGCAAAAAATTCAGCCATAACCGATCCTGTCACAGCTGGGAGCCCCTGCAGCTCCAACCAGCCCTGATGATTCTTCCCTGTCGCCAGGTGGCGCGCCATGTCATCTTAGTCACGATCCCTTACATCCTGCCCCAGTCGGAGAAACGACCGATATATTTTACCCCAGGTCACTATAGGCATTTTCCTCATAGTGTATGTAGTTAACAGGAAGTGTAATAAACACCTGTTTTGACAGCTTTGTACTCCCTCACTATCCGTCATACAGTACGCCATTAAACTCTTCCAATCAGGTTCCGAACCCTCTTGTACCATTTCCTCAATTCACACTTTGTAATTTCTTTCATCTCAGTTTTCCAGAGGCTGGATGTCATCCAGACTCATACCTCAGCACTGAATATTGTTGGTGTCTATGTTAATGGTGAAGACGTTGGACTGGAGGTGTAGTAGTATGTGTGGTGAACACAGGAGAGGAGAGTGGCCCGCCCTGGCCGCCCCACTGAGACCTGGTCTAGCAGGAGCGTCTGGAGGGGCGTGACCACCTGGCCCGGGGTGCTAGGTGGCCACGCCCTTCCATACGGTACCCACTTTCATCTTGGTGACGGTCTCTCTTTTTCTTCTCTCACGTGTGTGTGTGTGTGTGTGTGTGTGTGTGTGTGTGTGTGTGTGTGTGTGTGTGTGTGTGTGTGTGTGACTTAATACATCCCGGGGGTACTTGTGTTTACGTGTACCCTGTGTGTGAATGCTATGTGTGTTTGCTTGCGGAGGGCAGTTCTTCTTGCGACTTCACTCGCTGGACATGCACGTGACGTACTCCTGCGGCCGCAACCCAGCCCGCGTCTTCCCCCTGTGTGACTACTGCGGCAAGAAGTTCTGTCAGCCCCAACACCTGCGCTCGCACCAGAAGCGCATGCACGCAGGTGAGTCTAGCACCCGCCTCCCCTCACTCACACACCACTTGCAGCCCCATCATTATTTCAGTTATTTGTATTTTTTAAAGCAAATAGCACTTGTCTGGGCACAACTTAAATTATTTATAAATGTATTTCCATTTCAGAACCTACCACAAGTTGGAATGCATGATTAAAACTGATCATGTTTTGGAATGAGTTTTTTAATCTACATATGAGACCACATAGATTTTTTTTCGTCTTTTTTGCACCTGAAAATTATTCTGTATTCTAGATAATTCAGACATTTCAGTTCCTTTTTTTTTTTTAATTAAAATCAATATTAACACTGAATAAGCATATTAAAGTGGTGGTGGCAGGTCCCCCCCCCCCCCACCCGGCATTATAGACAGCCATCAGCAGTACAGACATTGGGTTGAGTCCGACCACCTCACGTTAGCTCTGCCAGGTGCCAAGTGTGTCAAGTGTCAACCGTGCCAGTGGTCAGGTGTGTCAGGTATCAGGTGCATCAGGTGTCAGGTGAGGCTGGTGGCGGGCTGTCCATGGCGGCGCGTCCCTCCCACTCACTGACGCCCGCCTGTCCTTCTACACCTGTGCCTTGAGAAACTTGTTCACCAAAAGTTCAGTTTCAGGAAAAACAAGGACTAAATTACTCTGTGTTTTTAAATACAGTATAGTGCTAGCAAGAAATGAACAGACGCAGTAATTGCACTAATCAAAATGTTGATCTAAGCAAATTATAAATATTCAGTAAGAGACACACACAGTAGCGCCAACGGACAGATGGGAACAGAAACCGGTACCTGGAATAAAATCTGAGTAATATTTGTTGAAGTTTGATGTTAAATGAGTGTTAGCTATATCAGTATGATGACGTCTTTTTTATATTACTCCCGCAAACCCAGAATAATTATGTGCAGTTTAGGAGAAGCCTTTGTAGTGAAGAGGTTATTAACAGTCTTCACTAACTCTTCCATTAGCAGCATAAAATTAAAATTGTCTAGTTGTACAAAGAGCAAAATAGTAATAGGCGTCATCAGACTGTAAAAGCAAGTATTTTCTTTAGTTTATTAGTTTATAGCACAACAGCTGTACAGTTCCCCTCATAGCTGTCACGTACACATTTGTATACCAAACCAAAGTGCAGTGCCAGCCAGTCCTGAGTAGATGAATAAAAAATGAGACGGTTTCCTTGATCCTGCCAGCTGCACTACTATGTTCACTTAAATTCCGTTTTTTGTGAGAATTTCATACACAGATCTACATAAATTCCTACATACCTCTGATGCGAATACCAATTGTTTGTTGTTTTTCGCACTGCCGTATATTTTGGACTTCAAAAATAAAGAAATAGGTAAATAACTCGAAAAGATATGTGTGTTTCTATATGAGACACAACAGCGAAGGTTACAGGGAGTGATGATCATGTTTTGTGTGAAAATATATCTCAGTTGCAGTTAATGATAGCATTGTTGTGGGAGTTAGCTAGTTAATCCTTGCGTTGCTATGGACGCATTTACGTTTACAATCCGGACTAACACCAGACATGTATGTTCACCTGAGGGACACTAAGAGTCAGAAGATTAATATAGTGCACAACATTAATTCTTTGTCTCATAGAACTTCTCTGTTGAAAATGTGCCAGTTATGAGACTAAAAACAAAAGGATGCCCAAATGCCTCCCTAGCTGCAAAAGGATTAAATTACGAAGATATCAGTGGTGACTCTTTAAGGATGACCCACAGCCTTAGTCCTTTCCCAGTCCCCTAGTCTTTGATTCATAAGACATTCAGGTGACAGTCTTCAGCTAAACGTTAAATGAATCACAGGTGAGTAATTGAGATAACAAGGACTCGGGTTAGTTGGCTGCGGAGATATCGTAAAGTCATTTCCTCAGCGATTTATTTGATTCATCTCGCCTAAAGAATCATCTCATGTACTGGCGATGCAAGCTGGCCAGTATTAAGCACATAGACATAACGAAAGAGAAAGTAAGGCATAAAATGGAAAGGTTGTCGCTAAGCAAGAAGCACTAAGGCCTAAGATGGAAAATAAGTCGCTAAGGAAGAGGCACTACGAAATCTGATATGCCAGTGACCCTAAGGCTACCAGTTTGGACGCATGTGTGGCGGTGCGTCGGGCGTCGCCTTGTGGCTTCAGGATACCAACCAACCCCTCATTCCCTTTTAACCCCTTGAATCCGTGACGCTATTTTTTTTTTATGGTTGCTCCAAGATGATTTTGTTCAGCTTGGGAAACGCCTCTTACTGAAGGTGCAAATGAAGTCTATATATAACTCCTCCAATTCAAAAACTCACTCGGAATCTGAGTCAAAGCCTTTGAAAGTAACTGGAGTGAAATAAAAAAAACACGTCCTCTGAGTGAAGTGGTTAAACCCTTCAGACTGAGGATATCTTTTTTTTCCCCATATTCAAGCTATCTCCGGGCGAATTTCCTCAACTGATTAAAGGTTTTTGTTTTCGATTTGTGGAGGACATGCTCGTAATAATGGGGTCAACTTCTTCAAGCCAATGACATATTATTCTGTTTATTCTTGCTATCTTTTGACTTTTATTTTCTTAGGGTTTACTTTTCGACCTGTGGAGGATGGATGTATAGTTTATTTACCTCTCTGCCATAAGAGGTCTCCAGTAAGCTGAATAAAATCGTCAGGCAGCAAGAATAAAGCGCAAAATACGTTATCGGAGTTAAGGGGTTAATATCACAAAGGACTTTTATGATTGGTAAGGACGTATTATTTTCTGCGGCTGAGAGGAGACTTTTTATAATGGAGAAGTTAATGGGGACTGCCTGCATCACCTTCACTGTGAGTCGGTATTTCCTCTGCTGATCAGTCACGTCTGTAGCATTAATTAAAAAGGGGTAACTAATCTTTATGAAGGGGATAATGTTCAGAAATCCACTTGCAGTTTGTTATCGCTTCCTGTACCATGACGCCTCTCATCTTATTCCCAGACGATTATAATTAGAGGTGTGTTGTGTAGTAATAATGAAGGGATTAATGAAGACTGAAACCCCATAACCCAAAGTCACCTATAGAAGAAAATCGTCTGGATGTAACAAGAGTGAATTGATGAAAGGCGTCCGTGGAGGGTTTTAATCACGGGAGCATATGGTAGGTTCTGTTTCAAGGTCATGATCATAAATATTAGGTTGTTCTCAAGGTTAGTGTGTATAAGTATTTTGTTAGAGTTTGTGTCACTAATTACATAGCATTTTAGCCTAGTTCTCATAAATCTTCATCAGCACAAACATTGACTTTTATCGTTACCAGTACACACCTTTATCCACACACACACACACACACACACACACACACACACACATTTCTAGTAGCTAACATAAAGCAACTTTTTTTTTTTCAGCTATTCCACCATTGATACCTTAATAATCAGTCTGTTTCAGGCCGATTTAACATTGCTATTAATGCTACCCCAGTTTGTATGCCTCATTTTGGTGGTGGTGAGAGGTAGTATGCTCAATCAACTAAGGGGTCAGTTGTGGTGTGCCCTGAAGGAAGAATGTATGCTTATTGTTGGCTGTGTGAATGTTGGTATGTTGTCTTTGTAGAATTATGCCTAAGTTTGATAAAGGAGGCAGTGACGGTAACAAGTTGAAATAGTGGCATATTTGTTTGCCCCAGCCTAATACAAGTGCCAGTGAAACTATGCCCAAAGGTAGTATGATGTTTATTGATGGTGTACCCTAATTTGTCAGTGAACGTAATTATGCCCATGAGAGTAAGAGTTGAATGAAGGTGCGTCTTGGTGGAAGTATGTTCAAGTATGATACAGGAGTCAGTGGGGGGTAAGCGGTTGAAAGGTAATATGCCACGATAAGCTGTGAGTCAGTGAAAATATACCCAAGGTGGTTAGAGGTTGAATGGTTGTGTGTGTTTAGAGAAGCCGAATGGTGCTATATGAACCGATAATAAAAGGTTTAGATTAATTCAAAGTGTAATACCTGGAGTGAGATGACATGTTTTAGTTTACTCTGACCACTTCCAGCTGATAATCATTAACTTAGAGGGGAAAAAATTAGTACAGAGACAATATGATAGTAAAAGAGAAGAAGATAAGCAGATACTAGGGTGAGAAACTTAGAGTGGAAGAGAAATTTAGAGAGAAGTATAGAAGGTAACGAGTTTGGTGAGAAAAATGTAAAGTGATAGACAAAAAAAATGTTATCGAGAGTGAAAGTGATACAGTAAGAAAAATTTAGAACGGGCGATATTGAGAGAGTGTGTGAAAGCGAAAGAGAAATTTTGAGCTATATGTAGAGAGTAAGAGAATTTCAGATAGTAAGAGAGAGTAAGAAAAAAGTGTGAATGTAGGACCGGCAGTGGGAGAATAAAATAATGTGAAAGCAAGGGAGTGATGAGGCAAAATAAGAGAAAGTGAGACTGAAGTATTAAGTGGCATTTGTCAGAGATGTTTTTAGGGTTTGGAAGAGTAAGAGGAAATTGGAGAGAAGGAGAAAGTAAGAAAAAGAGCAAAAAAGACAGTGAGAAGGTGAAAAAGAGTAACAGAGTCAGAGAAAGACAGAGTGAAAGAATGTGATTAGGAGACAGAAAGAAAGATTAGAGACATTGTAAAAGAATGTAGAAGAGACAATAAGAAGAAATAAGAGAGTGTTAGAGATAGCAGAAATTATAGTAAGAGTATGGCGGTAAAGTAATGGAAAGTAAAAGAAAGAAAATAGAGTTAGGTTAAAGAAAGTGAAAAAATATAAGAGAGAAAACGTGAAAAAGGGCTAGAATGTTGAAGGTGAAAGAGTGAAAAAAGTAAGAAATGGTGAAAGGTAGGAAGATCACGAGAAAGAGGTAACAGTGTAAGGGTAAGGAAAGAAAGAGGAGAAAAGCAATAGTGGGTAAGAATAACTAAAAAAGTGTGGAAGATATTGCTGGAGTTGGAAACAGAGAAAGCGTGAGAATACGATTAAATAAGATTAAGTGTTAGGTGATATGAGTCATTGGTTTTACACTCTGATAGAATGTGAAAATAAAGAATGAAACAGAGAGTAGGATAATGTAAAAGGAAGGCAGAAGAAGTAGTGTTAGAGAAAAAGAGAAGAAGGATGGGAGAGTGAAAGTAAGATTAGGAAAGTAAGACTTAGAAGATTAGGAGAATGAAAGATTGAAATAAAGTAAGAGTCAGAAAGTAAGAATTAGGGTCTCTGGTGGCAGACATGGCGGAGGTGCTGCGAGAGTTCCAGTGCAAGTTGTGCTTCAAGGTGTTGGGCTCCAGAGCGGCACTGCAGAGGCACTTGAAGGAGGTGCATCATAAGGTTAGTCTACTCTGTTTTCCCCTGTATTATGCTTAATGCCACAGCTACCGCCGGTGCCTTTATGCGTGACATACATTCGTAAAAGAGAAAGCGATTCACCAGTTTCTGACAATAAATTTTTGAAGGACGTGACGAAAATAGCTGGTAGCTACAGTCTGTAATGAAGGATGCAGGCGTTGACATTTAATAACCAAAGGAATTCCATAATGTCCATTAAAAATTAGGTGCTTCCCTCCCCCTTTGAGGTCTGAATTATACTTACGGCCTTTTAAAGTCTCAAAGGGAAAGACAAGCCCCAGGTTTTTTTACGAAAATTTTAAAAGTATGTGACGAAGACAGAACATGTCTGGACTCTCAGCATCATTGCTGATTGCACTCTTTAATTGGGAATGAACGCCGAGCAAATGAAATAATGAAAGGCTTTCCAAGAATGATCGTCAGTCACTGGTATTTTTCATAAAACCACCCATCTCACCTACACCATCATTTACCAACACACTCTCCTCCTTCTCCAGCTCTCTTTTCTCATCATCACACTGTCCATCCCAATCATATTTATTCACTATACTTATTCCGTCCCGCTGCCACTTAATACCATAGTCACCATTATCACCACTTCTCTCTCTAGTACATTCACTTTAACACTTATAATCCCCATCCCTTTCTTGTTCACCAGTACACCCTCCACCCTCACCTCTTATTTGCCACCCTCACCACCACACTCATTCATCAACCCCACCACTACACTCATTCACCACCCCCACCACCACACTCATGCACCGCCCTCCACCACCACACTCATTCACCATCCCTACCACCACACTCATTCACCACCCCCACCACCACACTTATTCACCACCCCCACCACCGCACTCATTCACCACTCTCGCTCATTCACATCCTCCTCTCACCACATTTATTCACAACCCCTTCCTCATTCATCACACATGTACCCCACCACTGGCCTTTACCACACTTCCCCCAATCCATCACATATACTACCGTCACCATACTCATTATCCACCCTAGCATCGCATCATCATCTCGCGCTAGACTCATCACCACCACCACCACCCGTCAGAAGAAGAAAAGGCCTTACATTGGGAACCTAATATGTTCAGGACAGGTAGCTTACCCATGGTTTATGATGCAGGGATGTGTTGTTCTCTGTGTTATGGAAAATAATATTGAGAAAAGATAGGGGAAGAATAAGAATTTTTGAGATCAAGATTTAAGACTTTTTATTTTTTGTTTTACAAACCTCTTAAAGTACAGTAAGTTTAATATTGTCGTTATATTATTGTTTGTGGTGATGTATTCTGAGTAGGACTAGGTCGGAACAGTGGCTGTTCCCATGCTGCAGGTGTTGAGTGTAGTATTAAAAATAAGTATTTGATAGTATCACCTGCCTCCTTAAATTCCATTTAAATAATTAAATGTTTGTTTCACATTTTCTGTCAGTCACTGATGCTGATATTAGTTTGGCTCATTATCAGTACGACTCATTAAAATACATAACCCATTTCTTTGGTATAGGGATGTAGGTACTTGAGCCCCCTTAGGTATGGTGCGAGCAGCTTCACCCATCATATGAGACAATAGGGAGTAGACAGAAAATAGTATTTCCTGTTCTTCTGATTTTTATACCGAAGGAGGGTAAAGAGTTGCCCACGTCGTGCAAGAAATGGGAAATTTGGTTTGAGAGATGGGAGTGATAGTGTGTTAAGAACAACCGTCCTGCCAAGTCCTATCGTGCAGATTGTGATGCACACTCGATAAGATGGTTTCACGCGGTGACGTAGCAAGATCTCCATAAATGGGAGCGGCTAAGGTGAAGCCAAGTTCTGTTCTGGGGGACCACTCTGTTGAAGTGTTAACTTAGTTTCAGTTATTTTTCGCGTCAGAGATTAACATTGCTTGGTGCTCTTAGGCGCCTAACAGAATGGGAGTTAAAAATGTATATATTTTTGAAAGATTCAAGTTAAGTTTACAGGTTATGTAATTTCCAACGGGGGGCCCATGGAGGACCAAGGGTCGGAATGGTGGGGACCCTGACCTCCCGAGGCCCCCCCGTAGTTACGCCACTGGTTATTATAGAAATCCTTGTTTTCACCTAAGGCACATATTTCTGAACCAGTAGTTTATTTCATATGTTATATACTTCCTGCATGGTGTATCAGTTAAACAGCAGGCATATACATGAAAAGTTACTGGATATTTTTCTTGAATCCAATGTTTCAATGTATAAAGACGGAAATAGTTCGGATTCTTTTTTGTCATTGGTTGTACCTCTTAGAAAATAAGTCGAGTCTAATCAGTAGACATGCGGGCCAATGACGCACGAACTTGTTTTGTTTGAGAAAAGTCAAACACGTCCCTCTTACAGCAGGACTTGGGCACTGGGGCGACGTGCGACCGGTGCGGCAAGATGTTCCAGAATAAGAGCAACCTAAAGATCCACATGCTCACACATTCTGGAGTCAAACCATTCAAGTGAGTCTGATGTGAATTCTAATTCTTATCATTTTAACCCCATCAGTCCGATGACGCATATACTGGTTTACGCATACTACTTTCAGACTATTTTATTCAATATAGGATAGGCTTTTCTAACTGGATGGGCTAGATAGAACCTTCATTCTTTTCTCTGCTAGGGAGACTATCCTTAAGCTGAATAAAATCGTCTGGTGGTAGCATGGAAAAATTAAGGAAATGTGTCCGGAATGGGGGGGGGGAGTAATTTTATTTGAGCTGTAATATGTACAGTAGTTCTTGTTTTACGAGTTTTTTTTTTTTTTCTCGTTTTTCCAAGTATGCAGACTAGGTTATAAAAATTAGCACTTGACATACTCAGAACAGTGAAGGCACTTCTGCTTCTACTTGCTGTATGACTGTATGGTGTATATGGTATGAGTAGCTGTGTTAGGGATTAAAAAAGAAATTTATTGTACTGGTATTTTTTTACTGAGGGGAAATAAACTTGTTATGCAGATCTTGACTGATACGTGCAATTTACCATACGTGAAATAGGGACAGCATCAGTGTATAATGGAAGTCTGACAACATCTTCCAGCTTTCATGCATGTCTTTTATATAATCATTTCGGTTCGTAATTAGCATCCCCATCATTTATGTTATTGACACCAATATACATTTGAAAATACGTCAAGACTTCCAGGTGTACCACCTACCAGACCTCCGCTACACACTGCTACTGGCCCAGGTATAGGCTATCTGTAGCATACTGTACATGTGCACAATGCCGAGGAGTGTTTGAAAGGTAATTGATGGTGCCGCAAGAGGAAAACCTTGAGCTAAATGTGAAGAATAGAGAAAATGTGTTGGTGAAAGAGCTGGGAGTGGAAGGAGAATCTTAAAGAAAACACTAGAGATATATAAAGACAAAGCATCCGTTCACGGCATTCCCTTGTGAAGGAGGTCACAGGAAGGGGCAGGCCATCAGTGTAGTGAATGATATATCTCGACTGGTGAGTTGCGAGATGCACACACATCCGTATGAAATGTGTATAAGAAAATATTTGTAGAATAAGTACGTCACGTGCCTCGGATGATAAGGATATTCAGCTACATTTATGGTTTTACTGAACACGTGTGTGTGTGTGTGTGTGTGTGTGTGTGTGTGTGTGTGTGTGTGTGTGTGTGTGTGTTTGTACGCACTGGTAAAAGAGTACGGAATCGATTGGCAGAATGTGGAGTGGACTACAACAAGATCCTGTACTGATATAGAGGCGAAACTAATAGAGGCAGAGGTGAGAGGTGTCAAAGGAAATATTTCCTTTTTATATTTACGCACAATGCTGGTATAAATGCGATTTTCAATAGTTCAGTGTACACTGAATTGTGCTTGTTACTTAACCGATTTATTTGACAGCGTTTCAGAGTGCCCTCACACAGAACGATCATTGTGTAAGTGTGAATGACATACTGCTCTGTTTGCCTTGTAGTACATGATGTTTCTCAATTATGCATAGTATTGTATTTTTTATGAGCTTTTGTTATCGTTGACAGGTGTATCGAGAACAGTTGCAACGCGGCTTTCACAACCAAGCAGTGCCTGCAGTTCCACTACAAGAAGGTTCATGGCTACACGGGCGAAAGTATGCCCACAATTGAGCGTTGCATTCCTTACACTTTTGACTCGTATTCGGGCGGACTGGTGAATGATCCAGGGAGGGGCAAGGTACCCAGTCAGCCAAATCAGAACTCAAACAACTTAAACCAGCAGCAGACATCAGCAACCACCTCTGGTCAGCCCTCGATCCCTGACAACTCTTCTCACAGCGAGGACACTTCTCTTGCCCCGCTAGGCTCAGGCGACACCCCACCCTCCTCTCGCACAGACCTTCTCCTGGCTGCAGCTGCTGCCAAGCTGCCTCCTGCTGCCACCCTACATGGTTACGTCACAAAATATGCAACATCTGCAACTCGTCTAGTTAGTAAAGGTTCCCGCAAGTGGCTCGGTGATCCTCTGGATATGCAAGATCGTAGCTATGATGGTGACGATGCTCGAGATGTTTATGATTTCGATGACAGGCTGGAGGAGGAACTTATACAAAAGAGAAAGAAAGAAGATGAAAGCACCGGCGAGGAGAAATTATACCGACGTGAATCTAATGCATCATTGTTAGTAGAGGCAGCACTGAATGTGGCTGAGCAGACACTGAAGATGGATGGGCGTGGCCCTGTAGGCAGTCATGACCGCCTGCTGGGGTACAGTGGGCGGTACTCACCCCTTCCTCCTACTACAGTCGTCACCTCGATGGAACAGATCCTCCCTCATGAGGCAGCTCTTGCCACCCACATCAAGTACACCAGCTCCACTGACGACGAACGAGGCCATCTGGAATACACTTTAGAGCGGGAATACGACCCACGAGATCTACCAGAAGTGATGGTTGTTCATGAAACCATAGGCAGCCGTGATCTTCATGAGCAACTGAGCCATGACCTACATGACAACTTGCATGCCACCCTCGACCCACTACCTCCCAATTCTGTGGGTGATGACTTGCAGCACCACTCTGACCATGCGCACAATCTCACGCTTGTGAAGTCTGATGATTTGCCACCACCCACCCCGGCCACTCCAGTGGATCCTGGGACACCTATGGCTCCACCCACCCCACTGAGTTCAAATGGAGGGCTTGAACCAACCTTACAAGTATTAGACCAGCTGCCCGTGTCACAGGGCCTTCCAGTATCCCTGCCCTCCTCCCTTAGCGTTGGTCTTGACATGAGCTACAAGCATTACCGCCAGTCAGAGTTGACACCAGTCAGTCATGAACACTGTCTACCTACACACCTGGATGATTCCGAAGCTTCAATGGGACTTGATCCCATGGGTGAAGGGAGCCAATTGTCTCCTCGGAATGACCACCTAACGGATCAGCTGTCTTTGCCGGAGCTACAGCCCCACGATTTCCGCAGCCTGCCTGCCCTCCGCTCCCCTGAGCCTCCTCGTTCACCCTACCTGTCACCTAGCCCCACACCTGATGCTCTCCGCTCCTATCTGGTGACTACTGATGGCTTACGCTCACCAGTACCCATAGACCAGTGTGTTGACATGTCCCGAGCAAACCTATTTTTGCGACCAGCGGATCTTGCCAGTTTGCAGCAGCGGTACCACGGTGAAGTTGGCCACCAATCAGGCAGAGCACAACTGTATGAGCTGGAGCGGGTGCCAGCACACACTGTTGACCTGAGTGTGACGGGTCGTACCCTCACGTACACCAGTGATGCCCTCAGGCCAGGGTCAGTGTGCACCACCGTTTATGTGGCAGATGGTCACCCAGACGACAGACATTCCCTTGACCTGACCCTACCACGTCACGACCCCGACATTCACCGAGTTGATTCTCCAAGTCATATCCACCCTGCTGCCCGTGGAATGTCTCCTCATTCCCAACTTTCTCCGCACAATCAGCTGTCACCAAGCAACCAGTTATCCCCACAAAACCAGCTATCCCCTCACACCCAGCTATCCCCCCACACTCAGCTATCCCCGCACAATCAGCTATCCCCCCACACTCAGCTATCGCCTCACACCCAGTTGCCCCCTTACTCCCAGCTGTCCCCACACGGACAGATGTCACCCCTTGTAAATTTGGGAATGGATAGAGGTGGGGTTGGCAGCCCTCCCCTCTCACCTTCCAATAACCCCCCATTACCCCCAATCAGTCGTATCGTCGCCCCCGCCCCTCACTCCCCCATATTAACTTCACGTCAAATGTCTCCAGTACCCAGACCAGACTTGTCACCTTCTTTCACGACCCACACCCACGGCGAGTTGTTTGTGACGGGGGGCGCTGTACCCCTCCAGCCGGGCACTCCGGGTCCCCCCCTCACCCCCACCTCGCAAATGAGCAAGGACAGATCTTCCCCCTATTCCCAGTATCCCTCCTCCCCTTACCCTCGCCACCACGGGCATGGGTCCCCTCCCCCCTCTTACCACTACCAGTACTACTGACCGCGGCTCCCCTCCTGCTCCCCCCCACAGTGTGACGGCGGCTACTCCCTCACCCCGGCCGCCCCCACCCGCCCCACTCCCTCTGCCCACTGTTCCTAGTACTGTACCAACGATGACAGGCCTTCGTAGTGTACCGGGTGTGGCGGCCACCAGGACCAGCATACTGTATAATCCTTCAAGCGTGTTACAACGACTGGGGTATACCTCACTGAAGGCCAAATGTTCTAATGATCATTTTTACTCAATTATTTTTAGGTACTGTCATTTACTGTGGGCGTTTGTGGTTTTAATACACAGTTTCATAATCTATAAGCTCAATTCAGCTGATAACTCAAAGGTTCTGATGACCGTGATATGAATTTAACTCCTAATGAAGAGTTGTGCTTTTTTATATGCTATGGGTAATACTCTTATATTTGTGGTTCCTCTTCCTTCCCTTCTCTCAGCGACAAGCAGAGTCTTCCCTGTTCTCTCATTTTTTTACTGTGTGGGGCTGTTCTTTGTGCAACAGTCTATCTAGAATGTGTAATGGCTGCCCAGTGTGAGTTGATCGTCTTTTTACGGCTTCTGAATGAACTAGTGTTGTGTCTGTAGGAGGACCTGTAGTTTACTCGTACGTTGTGTTTGGGGTCACTCCTTCCCCTTGTGTCTCCAGTACTCTCTCGTCTCTTTTGTGACCCTCAACTTAATCGTGTATACATGATTGCCTCTTCCAACTCAGGGAGTGCTGTTTTATGGAGTTCTTTCTAGTGATCTGAGAGGCATGACCCATAAGGGCTAGGTTGGTCACAGAGCAGTGGACAAACTGAATTGGTGACACACTCCTCCTATGCACTCAACCATAACATATGCAAATACAACATATATGCAATGTGGAATGAAGCGTGAGTACTGGAGTGGTGATGAGGGCGTGGTGAGGAGCAGCATCAGTATAATGAGGCTGCTTGTGGTGAGAAGAGGCGACCCCGGTGGCACCTCATTCCCGCCACTCCGCCTCACCTGCCTCACCACCCAAGTGTCAGCACCAGAATCGTCTACATTGTTGTGATACCGGCAGTGACTCCAGTGCCACGATGCAAGAATCGAATCTCGTACTAGTGTACAAGCATCGACTCCAGTTCCGTTGTGCAAGAATAGACTTTGGAATCTACTTCAGTGCCACGGTACAAGATTCGACTTCAGTGCCTTGGTACGAGACACGACTCTAGTACTACGGTACAAGATTCGACCCTAGTACCACAGGACAAGACTTGACTCTGGTACCACGGCACAAAACTCGACACTTGTGCCGTGGTGCAATAGCTGACTCTAGTGCCATGGCACATGACTCTACTGCTACGGTGCAAGACTCGTTTCTTAATACCATGGTACAAGACTCGATTCGAGCGCAATGGTACATGACTCGACTCTAGTACCACGGTACAAGATTCGACTTCAGTGCCACGGTACAAGACTTGACTCTTGTGCGATAGTACAAGGCTCGACTCCAGTGCCACGTCACACTTCACAGCAACTAGGGACCGTTGCATCAAATGAAGATGTTAGTGATTGGAATGGAAATATATTTTACTGCTACAAATTTTCTAATTTTCTTTTACTAGTTACTTCAGCTGTGAATTGTGTATATTTCTAGAGAAGTGAACTCTGGTACGTGAATATTACAGGGATCGGGGGTTAGTGTTCCCAGGGCAGCCTGTCATTTTCTTTATCATTATGTACAAAGGGAGAGTGGAAAGCTCGATGTGAACCTAATGTGCCAATGTT
Source organism: Coenobita brevimanus (assembly GCF_032717465.1). Taxonomy (NCBI): domain Eukaryota; kingdom Metazoa; phylum Arthropoda; class Malacostraca; order Decapoda; family Coenobitidae; genus Coenobita; species Coenobita brevimanus. The sequence continues at coordinate 61,145,053 of NC_137008.1, forward strand.
TCTAGATAACACTTGTTAGCTACTGTGTCTGAATCGTTCGTGTTGATGATATTTGAAGGTGTTGCAGTTGTTTTACATGTGAAAATGGATTACTTGTGTATTCTTTGTATTTGTGTAATTACTGGATTGGGACTGAATTCAAAGCAATAATAAAAGATGGCTCTCAGTGCACCATTACCAGGCTAGGCGTCAGCCGGACAGGCCACCCGACCCACTCCATACTAGTGCCATGTAACCTCCCACACACCCTGCTCAGCTCGCTTTAAAAATAGATGGATGAACGTGTCAGGGAAGGGAATTGTGATTGTGAAGAATAGTTATGTCTTTCAGTTTTATCTGTCAAAAATTGATGCAGAAGTTCACGGATATGAACGTCAAGATTTCAGTGTGATATAATGGTTGATGTGTGGGTCAGCAGAGAAAGCAAGCAATACTGAGCTGGGTGTTGCAGGGGAGCACCAAGTTGGTTATTATTTTCCTCAACACTTGCACCTCATACTCATGGAAGAGTTATCATGGCAGGCACTTTAAAGTTACGTATATTTTAACGATATATCATGGTGCTGCATCAGTATTAGCATCACGCAGCTGTGTGTGACAATAGTGTGTTCAGTCCTGAAGTATTAACTGCCGACTGGCTCTGCCCTTGGTGTGAGACCGGAGTGGTCCGGGTGGCGGTGCCCCCTGGCAAGTGTCTCCCTGTGATCCCCTTCTGTGGCCGTTGTGATGAGTGTCCCTGCATCGGTGTTCCCCCTCCCCCTCCTTCCCTCGTGTCGCCTCAAGGGAAGTGGTGTCAACTGGCCACTCGCGACATTCCCATATAACCTGCAGCTCATTTTGCAATAGATAATAAAGTCATTGTAGTCATGCTCTTGGCATGTAGTGCTGATATGATAAATCATTCAACTCATTTCGGTTAGGGTACTCGTGAAGCATCATGGCAATAATGGGTGAGTTACAGGGTGTAACAATAACATGATAAACATGCCTTAGCACATACTCGTACTGTGCATGCAAAACTAAATGCCAAGAGGATGGATGCAAGAATCTGCCTCAAGTTTACACCACTTGACTGAGGTTGTAGTTTCCCTTCATCCCCACCCCAACCTTGGAAGCTACATTCAGAAATTTCAGTAAGACGCAGTCATTTTGGAATCTTAACATTTGAATCAACAAATGGAAATGGAGATTTGGTCAAACACTTAGTTTTATTACCTGAACTCATGGACCAAGACTAATCTTTCCTGGCATTATGATACAGAAGCAATAAAGAGCACACTGCAGACTACCATTATAATAACACGGCTTCGTTGGGATTCCATGTGACCAAACAGTGCTATTATAGGAAGCTTTTTTAAGGTCTGTCATGCATCATTGCTGTTACTTGCACTCCGACATTACAAATAGCTAGTAAGTTCTGAAGTGGCTTCCAGCTCACCAGTTTCCAGTTTCGTTAAGTAGATTATATTTGTGAGTTTTCGTGTTAGAAGGTTTAGTGGTTCTAGCGGAGCCACCTCAGACTCGCAACGGGTCGTGTGAGCTGCGACGAGTGTGTAGACCAGGTAAATTTCAATACTTAGAAATTATCATGACACAACTGGTAGATTTGGGCCTTGTGTGGTATTAAATTGAAGGTTTTATCATTTACTGTGTTACATACCGATGTTCAGCTGTTTTTGTTATCAATTTTGAGAGATCTAATATGTTCGTTGTGAAGTTACTAGGTATCTTTGATGTTTTTTTCTTGTTGTGATTAGCATGATTTGTGTACCGGGCTGGGTGGTGAAGCGTGACACTAAAAGTGTTCATAACAGCTAAAACAATGTGTGTATAAGGATAAGAGAGAAGCATAGTTCTAAGAAAAATCAGAACGATTTAAAACGTGTGATGTGAAACTTATTAGAACGGTTAGACTATAACTTCATGCAAAAGCATAACCTCAAAGCTTAAAGCGGAATATACTGTTAATTTTATCATTTCAGAGGTATTTGCCCAAGAATTTTATAAATGAGTTACTATTATCAGTTTTGAAGTTTATCGGAAAATTACAACAAAATATTTAGAGGTAAGTTCCCCCTTGCAGAAATAAACGAACTTGCCGCCAGAAGTACAGTTAACTACAGTGTCTACTGGTGGTGATCCTGTTTTGTGGTAATGTTTAGGCATTTTAAGGAATTTTACTAGTGTAATTCGACAGGACCATTTCTTGACTGTTGTCACAGATAGAGTAATGAGGTACTTAGTGCTGTGACTAGGTTACGGCCCCGGCCGAGGACCAGCAGAGGGCAGCAGACGACAGTTCCCCTGGCCCGGGCCCCTCAAGCCCAGTTGCTCACGTGCCGCGGCACCGACACGGGCCACGCCAGCCCTCACCCGTGTCTCATACGGAGCTTTAGAACTCGATTCTTCCATGTTTTAGATTATGGAAATGTTAAAGTTTTTGGATTTAAGAATCTTTGTACCCCGTGGATTTTTTAATGTTGTCATGACATTCTTTGGAGATACAAGCAGTATTATTTTCTTGTGTAAAGTGTTCAGCATGACTAATGGATGTACCATTAAGATGTACTTCATGTTATCCCGACGACACCCATGCTTGACTCTTACAATGAAGCTCAAATTTTGAAATTTAATGTTAAATGAACTTTATACATTTTCCCTGCTATTTAGTAAATATTTTATTGTTTGTTTCTGTGATATAAGTTACATTAAATATTATTATAAAACTGATCAAGTGTTTTATTCGAGTAAATCCTATCGTGTCTTAGTAGAACCTAAAGTATGTGTGTCTAGGAGGGAACGCGAACGCTTGATTTATAATTTGTAGCTTAACTCCTTCAGAACGATGAAGTTTATTTTGTCCCTGCTATAGCCAGACGATTGTATTCGGTTTAAGGGAGAAGTATCGCAGTGAAAATGGAGTGGAGATTTTATAATTCCACTGCTTCTTGAGTTGGAGACAAATCCATATTTGCTGTCTGAGTTCTGTAAGCTTGATAAATTTGTTCGGCAGTAACAAGAACAAAAGAAAAAAACAACACTATACAGAAGTGATTAATTATTCTGATTAAAGGATACGAGTGTCAGAGGTTCAAAATGAGAAGCTTTATCTACGCAGACAATAATTTGTACACATATGAAACCTAACCTGTACTGGTATTGGTTTGAACGGACCATTAGTAGACACAAACCTCAACAGCCTGTCATACATGGAGAACACAGCGGCATAAGTTTTAACTAATTGAAATATACCAAGTTGTGTATGTGCGCGCATTATGCATTCCCTCATTCTGAGGTACATCATTTTGAGCAGAAATTCATGCTGGCTTAAGAAGCTGGAACTACCATCTTGTGTCATGGTGCCTTAGGTTGGTAACTTTAAAATGTTTTCTGATTTTATCACCTGAAAATATACAGATGCACTGTGCTTGTAAAATCACGTGAGTTCAAACCTTGTACATTAGCCAGTACTGATTTCATAATCCGTATCCATGCATCTGATATCTAAAGTGCAGTGTCCATCGATTTATGTGTTAGCACTATGCGAGCTTACAGTAAACAGTGTGACGTCTCAGTCAACAGTATCAAATATTCCAGATGGGAAATAATTGACTAATTTCAGGTATTAGTAATGTGCAAGCGTATAACCGTCTTTCAAATTTATCCAAACTTTAATCCAAATTTTTTTTTTTTTTTTTTATGTGAGGAAGAAGGAACCAAAGGCAATGAGCCCGCAAAACTGTTCCTTCCAAGAGAAAAACAAAATACAAGAGAGAGCCAAATTCAAGATCCATTCATTTCGAGTTGCCTGGACACACTGCGTTTGAAAGACTGGAGATCATAGGAAGCAGGAAATACAGACAGAGGGAGACAGTTCCAGAGTTGACCTGTTGCATAAATGAAGGACTGGGAGTTACGGTTAACTCTTGCATTAGAGAGTTGGACAGAAAAGGGGTGAGTTTGCTGCTAGACGGGTGCTACGCGCCCGTCGTAGAAGTGGAGGAATGCATGCAGACAGTTCAGAGGAACAGTGATCATTGAAGTAGCGATAGAAAAGAGATAAAGATGCAACATTGCGGCAAAAGTTTACTGACGCCTCTCCTGCTTTTTTCTCCATGAAGACTGAAAGTCAGTTGCTCGGATATGAAGCAAACGACACTCACGACACCCATCTGTGGTTAGATAAAGTCAAGAGTGTCGATTGTTGCACTTCACCAGATTGATCTGCAGAGTCTATGGAGTGAGAAGACAGAAAGGCAACAGGACTTTCGTTGCCGATAGTACTACAGCAGTAAAGGGAGGTGGGTCAAAGATAAGGAAGACACGAGGAATAGGTCAAGGGTCATGGTATCTGGCATGGCCTCAACAATTTCATAATACAGTATTGTCCCTGCCTTATTCACAAGTGTGCATCTTGTCTCACAGTCTTAACACGTGCACACTTGCTGACCCAGGTACTGATGTTCATCTGGAGAATCCAAAGGTTCCACTCGTCCTCCATACCAAACCATAGGCTTTTACTTAGTTGTGACCTAGTGCTGTTGGCATGTGACCTGATGTGTTGATCTGGCGCTACTGGCATATGATCTCACGTGTGACTTGCTGCTGCTGGCATGTGACCTGGTGCTACTGCCGTGTGACCTGATGAATGAATTGGTGTTGCTGACGTGTGATCAGGTACCGTACTGCTGGCACGTGATCTGACATGGGAATTGATGTTGCTGACGTGTGACTTGGTGCTGCTAACATGGGACCTGGTGCTGCTAACATGAGACCTACTGCTGCTGATATGGGTCCTGCCGAGCAACCTGAGAACAGTGTCGGCTCTACTTTACAGAGGTCTTTAAGGGTCTCGCTTATTAAAGCAACTTTCCCCGGGTACCCTTCTTGGGCTCCCTCATCCCTCGCACCCAGGCTCTCACAAATATACTTGAATTTCTGTGAGATCACAATCATCTTGTTGGATTTACTAGACTAGACTGGGTTAAACTAGACTAGACGAGTGAAAAGCAGATAAACAATGCAAGTGTTGAGACAGACTAAGATAAAGATACGAGAATTATAAATTAGTCGGAGTTTAAAAGGTAGCCTAATGGGCATGACATCCTGTCAATTTATATTGTTTGCCATTCCCCTGTGGTTTCTCGCTCCTATTTCCCAGCACGCAGCGCATACCCTATCCATGTTTCACAAATAATTACCGCCTGGCATATAATGTAGTCTGATAACGAAGAGCTGTTTGAGGACACCAGACTTTAAATCATAACTGTTAATCACAATGATTTGATGTATTACCAAGTCAGATGAAAACATAAAAATTTCAGGACTTGCCAAAATTAAGCACAGAGCGTTACCAAGTAATAATAGTAGACACCAAAAGAAAGGAAAATCAAGTTATAAGTAATTTTATTAATTAAAAATCAGCCCTAACCAAAAGGTTATATATTATAAACAAACTAGAGAACATACGAAATTAGTAAAATAAAAACAGGTGTGAAGAAAGGAGAAAGTATAATTGGATGTTAGAACACAAAGATATTAACATTGAAATAAATTGTACAACTGAAATAAACACAGGACTTAAGATTGTAAGGCAGTCTGAAAAACAAAAGTTCGTAACTAAACAAAGTTCATACTTAAATAAAAAATAAAAAATAAAAGTGCAACATAAAATCAAATTAAAAAACATGCAAGGCAAAGGGGTATTAAACAACTAATGTGAAGTTAGGAAAAAAATGGAAAAAGTCTTCCATAAAAGTATATTTTAGTCAAACAGGACTTTGGGAACACATCACATTCTTAGATCGTGGACCCACTGAGCTTAATAGTATGGAGGGGCTATCTCCGCAGCGAGCGTGTGACTTTGACCGCCACATTGAAACACCCACATTCGTCGCCTCCACCATGGTAGCTTGCTCTTTCTATTTCGCTGTTGCTTACATAAGCTGAGCATGAGCCATGGCACTACATTTTAGCTGCGCAGTGGACCATGGCGCTATATTTTCCGAATTCCTCTGCTGATTTCAAAAGGCGCGGGCGTCGGGTGTAGTGCATAAACATCATCAGCGCCTCCATGGGCCCCTGGCGGCGGGCACACAAACTATGCGGCGCTACTCATGTGAAAGCCCCTCCTTATTGCAGAGCTCAGTGTCATGGGCGGACCATTTTTATTATTTGCATTCATTCCCAGACTGTTCACAATCATCCGGTCTCCGGTCACTGAATATTCATTCCAACCAATTTAGTGCTCTCGACACCCGTCATTCGTGCTATCTACCTCAGACAACCATACGCTTATCTTTCTTTCTAAGCATATACCACAATCATTCACTTATACAGTTTCCTCAGTCATACGAGAACAAGCGTCTTGGAGCCAAAAACATCATGACTCTTTTATTCACACTCACACTCAAAAGCATACATATACGAGTAACACTTATGGAAAAATTTTACTATACTTAATGAGCGATCGCACTTTGACCCAAAAACGCCGCTCCCGGCTCCCGGCATAGGATCTCCGTAGAATTTTTTGCCCATAGCTACAACAAAAATATACTATAGCAGTGCGAGAGCCCTCCACAGAAGCAAGTGCGAGGGGCCCGAGGGGCCCACGAGCACTTGTTCAATCTATTCCAAGTTCTTTCGGCTGTTTTATGTTTATGAGCTCTGGCTTTTACTGGTTCCATGCTCAACTCTGTTCAACTGATTTTTGAAAGGGATATTGGTCATTATTTGCGAACCTAATAGCTTTGTTTTGAATTCCTTGAAGCTGCACGAAGTTGTTCTTGGCACGTATCGAAATTGGTACCGGTAGATAATCCAATAAAGGCAAAATCATAGCCTTCACCACCTGTAGTTTTATACTGCAGAGTTACTGTTTAAACCTTCTGAGATTGGTTAAATTGTTACTAGCAGTTGTCTTCCCCAGTTTAATATGGTGTGAGTAATCAAACGTAATTAGACTACAGTTAATCCTAGCATTTTTCCATCGCTGTTCCATCCTATGAGTTCATCTTCTACTGTAAGAAGTGCTGGTCTTCTCTGAGAAATAGGTCTATTGCTTTGAACTTATTCATATTTGTTTAAATTTTCCAAAGTCGTCCAAACTGATTAATCTCCCTAGTACATCTATCTGTTTTTAAAACTGCCATATGTTTTTATTTTCCTGGGTAAATTATTAATAGACTAATGTAGTCTGCTTGTAATAAATTATAGTCCGGATACTCCAAAAATGATAGATCGACAGTGTACTGTACATTGTAAACAGTGTAGGTGCCAATACGTTGCACTGTGGAAATTAACTGAGTAAAGGAATTCGGGTTTAGTGTAGACTAGTTATTCAGTTTTGTTTTAACTGTTGTTTGCTCTCGGTAGTCGCAGAGAAGTTTTAAAAAATTACTGGCAATCCTAAATTAAAAATTTTGCATTGAAGGTTTCATAGCCATACCTTATCAAAGGCCTTGGAAGCGACACTCATAATTAGATAACTATGGTTCCCTTTTGCTAATCCCTGTACAGTTAGTTCTGTCACAACCTCATTTGCTTATGTGTCCATATGTTCCCGAAAACCAAATTGCTTAACATGATGTTTCCTATTGTTTTCAAGAGAGACTCAATTTATTCTTTATATTTTTTCTAAAATTTTCATGGACACCTCAAACAATGAAATGGGTCCATAGTTCACTGGGTCATGAGTTTCCCCCCTTAAGTATGACCTTAATTGTGGCTTCCTTATATTTATCCGGAACGTATCCCGAACACAAACAGCAGTTAAATATATCTACAGCACCAGGTAGATTAGGTGTTGATCGGCTAGAGTTATGAACACTTCTTTATTAATACCTCTGTCGCCTGCTGCAGTGCAGTTCATTTGTTTAATTATTCTTGTGATCTATGTCTGAGTTGTTGATCTGATCGAGGGATCATCTCTGCTGAACCATGAAAAATCTCCGTGATCAAAGGGAGTAATATAAGTATATCTAATTAATTCATTTACCCAGTTTCGTTTTCCTTGTCATATTCTTGTTTTTCTCAACAGAGCATCTGAAGCTTCCAGATATTTCTAAATAGATTTTTCTTGGTTGTTATCACTGGATTCTTTTTCCCAAGTTATCAGCAAAGCATTCATTATTTTCCGTTTTCTTTTTTAGCATCTTAAAGTTTTTCCGTTTTTTTTTTTTTTTTTTTTTTGGGGGGGAGGAGGTTCTGATCATCTATAAGTTGATGTAATCTTCCCCAATAAAGTCGAAGTGTGATGTCACGTAATCTTGACAACCGCCGTGGTTCTAAACAAACATCCTACATTGCGGCTTTTACAATATTGTCTCCTGTCTCTTTTTCTGGAAGGAAGGAAATCAATATGTAAGTGCGAAAACCATTATAATATGTTCACATTCCGACCATCATTTACTCATGGGTGTAATATTAGATAAAGTTCAGCCTAGCCTCAAAGACCACAAAATTAGCGTGTCTGGAATGTGGTAGGTTTGGCTACAAACCTTTTCTTCATATATACCTTTTCATTATTTTATCTATCTGTCTATCTATTGCCAGACGCCAGAACCCCGTAAGGGTTGGCCGTTTGACTCGAGTCAGTTGTTTTACGGGGAGGAGCACTAACCCTCCGCCAACCCACATGTTGACACGTAAGGAACACGTATGGGTTGGTTAAATGGTTACCAGCCAGGGCTGTAAATGGTTTCCGTTTGATTTGTCACTCAGTGTAAAGCCACCTGAAAGGGGATGAAGAGTAATTAAAAGTGACAGGAAAGATGAGAGAAATAGGAAGACAGGAGGGCAGACACAGAAAAATATATATACATAAAGGTGAAGTAAGAGTACCTGTAAGCAGCACTACATCGAGTGAGTGGATGATGGACGCCACCACCTACTACTTTTGTAATATTTAATTTACCATTGCTGGCAGAAATAAAGTTTCATTATGCAGTTATTTTATTGAATCAGATTCTAAATATATTAATTCGACATAATACCTGAAAGGCCCTTTAAATTGTTCTTCCGGTCCACAGTAAAAAATAGTTGTGTCAGTGAAATAATAATTGGCAAAAAGCAATCCAGAGCGCAGAAAACATACAAAAAGACAAATTTGTGCTTCAAGGAGTAAGATACAGTAAATATCAGCAGGCCCATGTCTCGGATGTTATGCAAAACTCTTGGTAAAACTGTATACAAGAGTTTAACACCTAAAGCAGAATGCAGTACTAATGATAGCACTGATTAAATCACTAATTATTCACCATACTACTAGCCTACCACTAAACCTAACCTAACCTAACCAAATCAACCTAGCTGACTAATCTAGACTACCGCTGGTGCTAACTTAACCAAATCAGATATTGATCTGACTAACAGACTCTCATTAGACCTAATTAACACAGACTGCTACTAGTCCCTACTAACACTGACTGCCATTAGACCTAACTGACACAGATTGCCACTAGACCTAACTAACACAGACTGCCACTAGACCTAACTAACACAGATTGAGATGTTATCATGCACTCGTAGTTGCAGTCGTTACCTTTCAGTTTAAAATTTCGCGGGAACAGGTACTCGAACTCGATTTATTGGGAGCAGACACATGTTGCTTTCCTATTAATACTTCTAATAATTTACTTTATCGGCAAAAAAATATACAATCTGAAAGCGCATCAAAACGTACAATTAATAATGAATAATAAAATGAAGTGATGAGAGAAAGCGTGGAGGAAGTGATGTCAGCGTGGCCCTCTGGTGGCAGCTGACACGTCCTCAGTGTTGTGCTGCCGCTCTGACAGAAAGCTTGTTGACTGGCACTCACTCTCGCCTAGTCTTCTGTCACGGCATCATGGCTAGTAAGTTCTTTTCCTATCATCTTTTTAACTGACTACGATCATTTGGTTGATAGTATTACAGTTCCAAGGTATACACAGTGCCATTATACCTATTAATTACATGTTGAGATACATAAACATGTCCCGGCAGGTAACATCGGTCGGGTATTCAGCTTTGTTTCACATTTTTGCTTGTGTTGTATATATATATATTTTCTCTCTGAATGTGTCTCACAGAGGTAGGAAGATCAAGGTCGAGGTAAAATTTATTGCGGAATATTGAAGGTAGGTAATATCTTGTGAAGTGAGAGGCTGACATGTTTACATGCTGTGTAACCTAGGCCAGCTGGAGCCTCCGTCGCTTAAGTATTCACGCCAGTGCAGACATTCTACATCCCTCCTAGGTCTTAGTATTTTATTGTAAATAATGGTGCAAATGGTAAACCTAAGCGTGCCTTAATTTGCGAATTGTAGAGCACCTCACTGCAGAACTTAAAAATGACGAATAGGATAAGTGGCACCGTAGATATTTAGCGGAAAACGCAAGTCGAATTAAAGATTTAAATGTTTTGGGGGATAGTATTTGAATGTCCTGTACTTTGCCGTACTGATTTCGGATATTGTTTGGATATCCTGTACTTTGCTTTACTGATTTCATTGCATTTTCCCTAATGTTATTTTGATCCATTGATCAAGAAAACAGTTATAATTTTGATGTGCAATTTATATTCCTGGTTCTTATTTAAACCGAATTCTGTTTCTTTGCCAAAATTTGCATGGTGGTGGGTACTGAGCCGAGCGGACCCAAGCTGTACTGCGTACACAATTTCCATTCTATCCTTATTTTCTATAAATATCACGGTACCTGTTGTTTATAAGAGGAATTGATGGCTTTCAAGATTGGATTAGGTTAGGTTATTTATATGTAATTAGGTCACTCGGTTGTTTTTGTTTTTAGCTGACCGTACATTAGCAACTGAACCTAACCTAATTGGGTATAAATATCAACCAGGAAAATAAACTGCACAGCCAAATTATATATAGTTTTTCTTTATCACTGGACCAGAATAACATTAGAAAAAATACTGGTAAAATGAGATCAGTAAAGTACAGGGCATCCGAATTTCTTGTAATCAATGCAGCAAATGGCATGTTGCCATTACCGCATTGAAATAATCAAGATACTTCTCAAATCGGTAACAGTATAATCAAATTTAAAAAAATATATCGAGCATAACCCATCAGGAGGAGGAAAAAGCAAGAGAAGAGAGGATGAAGATTTACAGGAGATAGGTATGTGGCTAGCTGCTAGCCAGATAAGATGGTGGGACTGATGTATATGATTGTATTGCCCCTTTTTTATTCCTTCCTTTTACTTTTTTATCCTTTGGATGTTACAGAAGGAATGAAAAAAAGTGAGTGGGAGGAAAGTACTGTAGTAGTATTCTACTTCAGTGTTGCAGCTAAATACCAGTACATTTGAGATTTTTCGAAACGGTAAAAGTGTAGAAGATCAGACATAAAAAATATCAGGTTTAATGTCAAAAAGAAGAGAAAGAGGAAATGAGAAGGAAAAAATAAATAAGGAGGAGAAGGGATGGGTAAATCCACTACTATACCTCATACCAATTAATTTGGCCGGGCATGTATGGCAACACTGTTCCTGTCGAGATTCTGATTGGCTGGAGGTGTTTGTTCAATTTCGTTGTTGCTTAAACCGATACTCTCTTTATTATCAGATGTGGTACTGAGTTTGTCGATAATACAGTCGTGAAAAACAATAAGAAATCCGTTATATACTTAACAACAATGAAATTTTCGTAGGAAGATAGAGATATTGAGTCAACAAAGTACAGTATTATGATAGTCTAAGTCAAGGTCAGCATTCGAACAATACCTTTAAATCTCCGACACTCCGTAATATAAAAGAAAATTAAGGAAACCTGCTTAGTATAAGCGTTGGTATAACACACATTTAAATTATAAGTCCGCACCCTTAAATTATGCCACAACTCTGAATAATTAAAAATTCTAATGAAAAGACAAGTTCTGCAGGGAGAGAGGTTTGAAAAAATTGTGAAAATGAAAGTAAGCTAAAGGAAAACTATTTCATTATATCTCCTCTATTATCACAATACAGACTGATCATAAAATTTAAATGTGTTATACCAACACTTTGATTAGGCAGGTTTCCTTAATTTTCTGTTATATTAGGGAGTGTCGGAGATTTAAAGGAATTGTACGAATTGACTTGGACTATCATAATACTTTGTTGACTCATATCTCTATCTTCCTGCTAAAATTTCATTGTTGTTAAGTATATAACGGATTTCTTATTGCTTTTGACAATTGTGTTGTCGACAAACTTAGTATCACATCCGATAAGCAAGAGAGTATCAGTTTAGGCAACAACGAAATCGAACAAACACCTTCAGCCAATCAGAATCTCGGCAGGAACAGTGTTGCCATACATGCCTGGCCAGATTAATTGGTATGAGGTATAGCCAGGTAAATCATGGTGATTTCTATAACAGGATGGGCTGTTTGTTATGCTGGGACAGGGTATTAAGAATGGGCAGTCATGGTAATGATATTGCAAACCAGGACATCACATAACTGATCCTTCCTGCACGGTAGTGTACTTTATATTGGCTAGTTTAATTAGTGTGAGTGCCAGTCTCCGTAGGGTAATTGAAACTTTGTTTGGTGGTGCCATGTAGAAAACTTTTTGTTTGAAATTAATGAAGGTTTCTCTTTTGTACAGTAAAATTTTTGGAGGTGATAAAGCCATTTTGTGCTGTATTACCGGAGATCCAAAAGCCTGAGCGCAGAATTCAGTTCCGAGAGAAGGTTCTATGGACAGCTATCACCCTTTTCATCTTCCTGGTCTGTTGTCAGGTAAGTTAAGGTGATAGTTGTACAACATTTATTTCCAGAGCTCAAGAAAAATGTTTGGTCAGGTCAGACACCTGTGTCCAGTGTCAGAGATCATGTACCTCCATAAATGAGTTTGGAACTAAGATATTGCTGTGTTAACCGGCATTAGATTTTTGGACTGTGATTCAAGAATATGAAAACATTTTGATTATATAGTGGATTAATACAACTGTTGCCTTTGTCCAGATCCCACTGTTCGGTATAATGAGCTCGGATTCGGCAGACCCATTCTACTGGATCAGAGTAATTTTAGCCAGCAATAGAGGAACACTCATGGAATTGGGTATCTCCCCCATTGTTACCTCCAGTCTTATCATGCAGCTACTTGCAGGTGCCAAAATCATTGAGGTCAGTATTCTCACCACTCACTTTGTATTTTCAGTAGTTTGCTTTCTTTTAAATGTAATTAATGAAAGGTACTTTTTCCATCCATCCATCCATCATCCAGTCCTGTGTTTCCCCATGAGGAGCGTAGGAGCCCGGGGCTAGGCAATTTGATCTTGACATATAAGATGAGAGTGACCAGCCTCACTTATCCGTGAGTGGCATTACAGGAGCAATAAACCCCACCCACCCCATGGATATAAACCTACAGTTCACAGGCTCAGTCCGATTGGATCATCTTAATACCCACTAAACCACCAGGTGCCATAATTTGGTTGTATTGTTACTACTCAATGTAGTAAATGGTTTCCAGGTGTACAGGAAACCATTTGGCTTGTCACTCATTGTAGAGACACCCATAGGCAAAAGAAATGGAAAGATTGAAGGAAAGAAAGACAGAAGAGGGAGTGTAAAGTTACCTGTAGGCAGAAGGAAGAGGAAAGAATGAAGGAAAGAAAGACAAAAGAGGGAGTGTAAAGTCACCTGTGGGCAGAAGGAAGGAAAGAAAGACAAAAGAGGAAGGGAAGAAGAGAAGAAAGACAAAAGAGGAAGGAAGGAAGAGAAGAAAGGGCAGACACCCAAAGCAGCACTAAATTGAGTGAGTGGATGGTGGGCATCCCCACTTCCCCCCCCCCCCCAATAGCACAGGTGCGGTATAGCTAAAGAGTATCTTGTTGCAATGGAGGCGAGTTGAGCTGGCCAGGAAATTAACCACCAAGTGTGATGAGGTCTCTGATCTTTATTTTTGCTGCCACCAGATTTTATTCAGCCTTGAGACCTTTGGCTTGGAGTGATTAGTGTTCTTTAGCTACTTCAGTAAAAGAAGACTAAGCAGCTTCTGTTATGGCTCCAGGCTTGTCAGGGCATGAACCCAGTAGACTAGGCTGAAAGCAGAAATTGCTCTCCTCCTGCAGTCCACTGTCCTTCTCTCAAGGGATAGAGTGGAGGGACGTTTGTATAACCAGATTCTTCTCCAGGATAGGAAGAGAGTTGAGCGACGTTTGTATAACTAGTTCCGTTTCCAGGACCAGAAATCTTTCCTAAATTCAGTTATTCTTTGGAAATTGCAGTATTATGCAGTGTAATCATCATACTCAGAGGATTAGACCTGAACTTGTAGAATGCCAGATCTATCTATCTATCTATTGCCAGACGCCTCAATCCCGTTTCGGGTGGCCACAAACAAATCGCCTCCAAGTTGCCCTGTCCCCAGCCATTTCACTGCCCTGCTCCCAACTCACACCCCCATCTCTCATATACCTCTCCACCCCATCCCTCCATCTCATCCTCAGCCTCCCCCTCCCGCTTCCCCCCTCCACCTCACTCACGTACACTCTCTTTGTCAGTCTTTCACCCTCCATCCTCTCCACATGGCAAAACCACCTCAGTGTGTTCCTCATAACGCTTCCTATCACATCCACATCCACACCACAACAGTCCATTATATCCTCATTCGTCAGCCTGTCTTTCTATGTGACTCCACAGGCTCCTCTTAAATAACTCATTTCCACTGCCCTCACTCTTGACTTGTGTCCTTCCAACAACGTCCAAGCTTCACTTCCATACGTTAGAGTTGGTATCACAATACTGTCATGTTGTAACTTTTTCACATCCATTCTCACTTCCCTGCCAGATGCATTACAGTAAATGTACTAATAACTGCTGATGGAGCCAAAACCTGTACGAATAAGTGAAATATATATATAATGTAGTACTAACCCCCAAAACTCCCAGAAATGGCCCAAAATCTTCCTGTCCTAGAAAAACACTGTAAATTAACAATGAATATTAGTTACAGTAATCCCATTTTATTTTTGATTTTTTTTGCATCTCTCTCTCTCTCTCTCTCTCCACTATATATATACTGTATATAATCTCATCTCAGCCGTTTGAGTGTCCACTTCAGGACCAGCCTATTCTGACCAAAGTGGGGATGATACAGCCAATGTATCTCTACCAAGTGGCTTAGGCTGTCTGGTAGAGATTGTATGTAGGGTGAGAAGCACTTATGCAGTAAGTGTAATTGTAATGTTGGAGTGGCTTTGGATATGTGTGTAGTCTGTGAACCAAGTGTAATCGACCCACACAAACTGACTGGATGCAAGCATACTTAAGTGTAAGCGACACTGGTTCAACTACAGTACCTCTTGTGTCCGCCAACGCAGTATGTGGCCAGAAGAACGCTCCCAAAGTTTATTACCCTGGCAGGGCACGAAACTTCGTTCTTCAGTGTGCAAGAATGCACACTTTACCACTGTACCACAGAGACTCCATATATATATATGTTTGTGGTAGGTGATGGTGCTCACCATCCACTCACTTGATGTAGTGCTGCTCTCAGGTGTCTGCCCTTTCCTCTCCATCCTTCTTTCCATCCATCCTCTTCTGTCTTTCCTTCATTCTTTCCTCTTCCTTCTGCCTGTGGGTGATTCTGCACTTGAGTAACAGGCCAAATGGTTTCCTGTACACCAGGAAACCATTTACTATGCTGTGTGGTAACCATATAACCAGATTTTGGCGCCTGGTGGTTTAGTGGGTATATGGCTCTCCAGTCGGATCGAGCCGGTGAAGGTTTATTTCCAAGGGGTGGTTGGGGTTTATTGTTCGCATAATGCAACTCAGATGAGTGAGGCTGGTTACTCTCATATTATAAGTCAGGACCAACTTGCCTAGCTTACCATTATTTTTGTACAAGGGTACAATCACAGCCTTTTTCCACTCAGCTGCCCTAATGCCAACTAAGGGTACAGGGGTTGGGGCTGGTGATAGAGTGGTCAGTGTTTCTGGAGGAAGGCCTGTGGATGCCTCAGACACTGCAAATGGTGACAGGATACGAGGTCATGCTACTGGTGTAAATGCCAACCAGCTAACTTGCAGGCAGTTTAGAATGCAGGAAAAAAATCATTTTTTGTATTATGTGGATAATACAGAGAAGTACAATTAATGGGTTATTTTAGCCAATTTATCACTTCATACAGACAGTGCACTTACAGGTATTAGAAAGCACACTGTACAGTAGCCCTTGAGTTACACAGTTCTGAGACACACAGTTACTAGGTAGACACTCAAAACTGTACCAAAGTACCAAGTACATGGTTCAAACAGAGGCTGAGTAAAAAAAAAAAAAAAAAAAAAAAAAAAAAAAATCCCCCCCCCCCTCCCCCAACACATCAGATTTGTCATGACAATCCTCACCCCATGAAAACATAAAACACAAAAACTGTAAGACAGTGAGTGACATAAGATAGACATGAAGTGACTTTAAGGGGTTTCCTGTCAGTGGAGAGGAGCTGAAGGCTAACCCTGGCCTCGACTCTGCCTCGTATCCTCTCTCAACAGCAAGCCAGTAGTCATCTGTCAAGGTAAGTAGGGTAAAATAGGGTAACTTCCCTATGGAATAATTTCACCACAATGCCAACAATTCCAATTCAGAGGCCTGTAGGTCCCAAACTGTTGCATGGATTTGGCTTCTGTCATGTGAAGCTTTGATCCATTGTGCAAAAAAAATGGCATTGGAGAAATGAAATTTTTACTGAAAATTTTCAGCATTTATTGCATCACTAGAAACTTGAGAAAAAGTATATTTTCCTACTATTTACATATTTCTGGTTAAAAGTGATTCAGAACTGCATATTTCACACACACACACACACACACACACACAACAGCACCATGCCATGAGAGTCCCTCCAACGAACTTACCAACCATGCAGCAGTCAGTGAAACAACAATGGATGCCACTGACATAGAGTTTGCCCAATGCATGGCATAAACCCTACTGTATGGTAGTCTAGGCTACCAAAGCCTAATTATAATCAGTTATGATATGTGGTGTGGTACTATAACAATGATAGTGATAAATACAACAGTAAGAACAACAAATGGGTCATGGCGAACTTAATTTTTTCAATCTGTGGCGTGGGAAAAAATAATAAATAAATAAAAAAATAACAAAAACTTTTATAGGTATCTTAAGCAGAAGGGCTGAATGTATAGATAAAGCAATAAAAATGTCAGTACTCCGTATGTGACAGTTTGTATTTGGCAACAACCACCGTTCACGACGAGGTTACCCCGCTTTACCGTACCACAGTTTGTAACTTTGTTTCTTAACCCCTAAAGTACTAATGGGATTGATAGATGCTTTTTCAGAATTTCGCTTGATGCCTAAGAGGATCGATAGAGGAGCCTTTGTAAAAAACTGGGGACACTAGGCTTTGGCCCGATTGTGGTGTATATTGATGCAAACCAATGAGAACTAAGTCCTGAGTAGGGAGGGGGGAGGATCCAGGCCCCTACCCATGGTGGGGGTGATTCCCCCACCGCCCTCTTGCCATCTACCTCTACTACAAACCTTTTGTTCCCTCACTTGTGACTGGAATCACAGCTCACCCTAGCAACTCTATAAAGCTGATTTTTTCATGCCACAGTCCACCCCACCATCCTGCCTCATTCTCCCCCCTCCACGCATTCATACTCCCTCCACCTCCAGCTGCTACTTTCCTGCTGTAGCTACATGGTAAACATTTGACATATGAGAATATATACATTTTCCAGTGTGTAAAAATCAAGATCTTTCATTCTTTAATACCATTTTTTTTTTTTTTTTTTTTTTTTTTTTTTTTTCATATGCAAGGATTGCCATTGTCAATTTTTGATGATCTTTGACAGGCTATAGCTCAGTAACCAGTTGGTCTAGAATGCTCTGGTTTGCGGTATAAGGTGTGTAAATTCAAACTCTAAACCTTGGGCATAACACTTTTTACTTCTGTAAGAGTCGAAAAATTGGCTCCATATACTGTACAGTACAGATTTTCACACCGGTACGGTGAAAAGAACCCAGGCCTTCAGGGGTTAATGTCAGTTTTAAGTAGGGTATGTCATTAGAAAGGATATCAGTAAAAAGGTTTGGCCATAAGTGGAGGTCAGACTGTGATGCGTTTAACCTTTTTATGACTACTTTCAATGGCTCAAGATACACGGTTTCAAGGTGTGTTGTACCATTGCAAACATATTGCAGTAACCCATAAACCATGGTTAGAATACAGTAATACCTTGATATATGATATCCCTGGATGCGATACCCTGGCTTAACGATGGGGGTAGAAATACCACCATACCCTGCTTAACGATGGCCAAACCCCGGTTTAACGATAGGTTTTAATTTTTTTAAAGATTTTTATTATATTTTAGACAAATTGTGTGTTTTGGTTGATTTATAAACTGTTTTTAGACTAAGACTAATGTGTTTGTCATAGGTGGCATGAATATTGTCATTTTGGAGTACAGTTTACTAAACTTGATTTTTTCCAGACATATATATGATGATTTTCAGATTTTAATTGTTGGTTTTAGTGAGTTATTTACAGATGTTAGGCTTAGATTAGCTTCTTCTACAGCTGTAGGCCATTTAGATTGGCTTTAAACTTGTTTTTGGGCTCATTTGGATGGGTTTTGGACTTGGTTGGAGGGGAAACCCAAGGCTGAAAAACACATCCCACTACTTTATATGTTAAATCTACCCCAATATACAATACCCCGCCTTACGATGGGTTTTTACCTAACCAGCTGCATCGTTAAACCGGGGTATCTGTACGGGTACCCTCATACTTGTTTTCCATGAGGCTGTGGGTGGAGTACTTTACTAGCACCTTCACAGTCATTTGCTTTGAGGCTGCAGGTGGAGTATGGTCCTATTTAATATTGATTGTGGCTGAAAATCTCTTTACAAGATAAACACAGACATTCAAATCTCTGTAGTTAAGGGTAAACCACGGGGGTGGGGGGGCACTGTACAGTTACTTTAAATAATTTTGATGTTCACTTTTTTTTTTTTTTTTTTTTTTTTTTTTTTTTTTAGCTACAAATGGAGTAAGACTGAATATGTACTAAATTAAATTAGTTCATGTCTATTGTAACTAAGCATTTTGTTGTTCACAGGTAGGGGACACCCCCAAAGATCGAGCCCTATTCAACGGTGCCCAGAAGTTGTTTGGAATGATGATTACTATTGGTCAGGCCATTGTATACGTAATGACTGGGATGTATGGTGACCCCTCAGATCTTGGTGCTGGTGTCTGCCTCCTTATCATTATACAGCTCTTTGTGGCTGGTCTCATAGTCTTGCTTCTTGATGAACTGCTCCAGAAGGTACCTGCTCATGTTATTTGATTGTGGTTGTAATATTAATTTTTTTTTTTTTTTTTTTTTTTCCGATACAGAGATCACATAATTTGTATACTGTTGAACTTACAGGTTTTTAGTAATCCTGTCCCTTCAGTAGGGATTCAGGTAAGTGGAATAACTGAGATAAAATGGTGGACTGTGACCGAGAGGCCTACTATGTACCTGTATTTCCGTTATTCGGCTTTAGTGATTTCCAAGCATTCTGTCAAAGTTTTGGGAATGTTCAGACCCCTGTGTATCCCATGACTATTTCATTACTTTTGCTACTATGGTAAAACCTTACTGTAATGGACTAATTGGGACCCAAGCTATTCCGAAAAAAGCAAAATTCTGATAGAAAGCGACATCTGGACTTCCTTCTGCTAACGCAGACTTTTTCCAATAGATCAGAGTTAGTCTGGATCACACCAAAGGTTTTTAAACTGTTTTCACTACCATTGCAGTACTGTACTGTATTATACATTCACTGCTATAATCAAATGGTATAATTTTTTATTTATTTTTTAAATAACAGAACAGAGGAAGGAAAATTGAATGAATAAAAAAATAATCCATACACCAAATTACTGGCATCCTCCATTCATATACTGTACTGTAATAATACTGTACTGTACACTTATAGACGTGTCATTTATTTACCATATTGTGATGAACATAGCTGAAGTGGTCAGGTAGTCCAGACTGCTTCTGGCTTTATCAGACTTTTTCTGATATGCTGTACTGTACAGTAAGACCTCGATATAAGGGATTTCAGTGTACTGAAATTCGCTTTTATCGGAATTGAAGAACTACCGAACTAAATTCCTATATATCAGAAAAAGTTCAATAAAGCCAGAAGCAGTCTGGACTACCTGACCACTTCAGCTGTGTTTACCACAGTAAGGTAAATAAAAGACATGTCTCTCAGTATACAGACAGTATTACTATGTTATACCATTTGATTATTGTAGTGAAGGTATAATACTGTACAGTCTTGCAATGGTAATGAAAACAGTTTAGAAACCTTTGGTACAATTCAGTCTGATGTCTGATATATCGGAAAAAGTCCAGGTTAGCAGGGGAAAGTCTGGATGTCGCTTTTATCGGAATTTCACTTTTTTCTGAATGGCTTGGGCCCCAATTAGTCTGTTATAGTGAAGTCTTACTATAAAATGATTCGTGAAAGATGGGGTGTGAGGAGGTCTGTGGACACCAGAATCAAAAAGAGTGTACTGACTTGGTATGGTCATGTGGAGGGAATGGATAACAATAGTTGTGAAAAAGGTATATCTCTGCAAATTTGAAGTAGGGAAGAGGCAAGGTAGGCCAGGGAGAAGATGGAGGGATATGGTGGATAAGTGTGTGAGGATGAGAGGTACGGAAGACGGTGAGGCTAGGGGACTGACAAGAGATCGACGTGGCTGGATGAACGTTGTGAGAAGAAGTGCATGATCAGGGATTTGGCATCCCATTTATCGTGACAGTTTTTGCATTGACTATTGGATACAACAGCATTTGCATTGACTATCAGATACATTTATGTGAAGCTACAGAATGTGGTGAAAGCTTTTGGCATATCAGATAAAGCCAGGATTCCAGGGGCTAGAATGATGAGCGAATGGAAGTGTGGCCTTTTGGATTGGGCAGACCTGAGGCAGTCTGGATGTGGCTGCTCCTCACTCTGCCCTAAGGTGGGAAGGTCATGATGATGATGATGATGATGATTTCTTTACAAATCGTTAGTTCACTAATACTGCTCAAGATTTATTTCTTTATTTTAGTTTTTCATGGTTGATGAATAAAATAATGAATACTGTAATAGTTAACAAAATGAATTAATCTTGTACATTTTGTACTACTGCAAGACACTGTAATCACATTTGTTTAAGAGGTTGTTTCAAATAGAAAACATTAGTGTGGCCCTGGATACAATTGTAATTGTATACACTGCAGTGATATATATGTATATGAGTATACTGTATATCAGATATCCAAGAGAGATTGGTAACTGGGAAGGCAAATCCTCAGTCTTCCTGGTTAATTGGGATTATACTGTAATTTGTCTAGTCATAAGTGCTTGACCCTTTTTTTAAAACTTGACTACAGTAAAACCTCGATTTAACGACATTCATTCTAATGGCAACCCCAAACTACCGGCACAAATCTCCCGAGGAATATTTATGCCAAAAAAAATTAAAAAATCTCCCAAAATGGGTAAAAATTAGAAAGAAAATCAAATGCGGCGGGCGCCGCTTGCATCTCGATTGTCTGTTTGCAGTTTCCCACCAACTAGGTGTGTTTATGCTCACCCAGTCCTCATCCCGCCTAGCCTGACCCTAAAGTGAAAAACCACACGGCACTTCAAACGAGGTTTGCTGAGGATGCGATGGTAAATTGGAACGGTAACGTGGTAAAATTGCCGATGATACCATGGGCATTTGGAATTCATCTGGATGGATTCCTGCCGAGGATACGACTGGCAAAACAGTGTGACCAAAACCCAGGCGACTCAACAGAGAATGTATCGTACTACAGCACTGAACACTTAGCCTAACACTGAATACTTATTAATATTTTAGAATAAATATCAGTCGTTTTGAAACCCATATAAAGAGTTAATATTTCCTATACCTAGGAAACTGTGATGTCGATAAAATAATCACTTGTTTACAACTGAGGACTCCACTGCAGCTAGACGTACTGCAACCAGTCGCCACCTGAAAACATCACAACAACAACAACTGGATAATGTGATGTGATGTATACTTCTCATCGGCGTGTGTATCTGTTTGTAAACGAAGTTGCCTCTCCTTATTCTCTACTGAGTCAGCGACAGCGATCACTTTCCACAGTTGCTAGACAGGTCTCTGGCAACAGTGTGAGAAGCATGTCCTGTGCCGAGGATACGAGGAACGTTTGTGATAGCGTCCAAGTTTTGTTCCACTTAAATCTTCCTCGGCCGTTCCTGATACGAGGTACCATGTGATACCCCCTTTAAACTTACTTGGATTACTGTACTGCACTTATCTAGAGTACTGTACAGTTCAACACCACACCTACGTGCTTTCTTTTGTTCTAAATATAAAATTTTTTTGATTTTGTATGTCTGCACATGTTTATATGCTTTAAAATGTGTTAGCGTGTTCCAAGGGTATCGATAGGTGTAAGCCCTAATCTATTGGAATTTCATTTTTTTTTTAGCATGCTCAGGACCCCCTAGGGTGCCGTTAAATCGAGGTTTTACTGTAATCAAGATTAGACCGGTGTATTAGAATAGTCATTGTGGTTAATTTTTTTCCCTTAATGTCAGCCTGATCAAAAAATTAAGGTTTTGCATCATTTGCTACTTAAAAGTAAATTACTAAATGTTAAAGTGATTATGGGGAACATGATACGGTGTTATTGCTAGAGGGAGAAGATGATTTACCCAAAGAATGCAGTTTTCCCTTTGATGTACTCCTTTTGAAGGTTAGGCAATGTCTGTAGCAAGAGTCCAGAATAGACCTCATGAAAATTGCTGCATATAACCCAGTATTTACTTAACAGTGCATTTTGTAACTGGCCATCCACAGCAGTTTAGCATGGAGGATTTACAAGCAGATTTCAGTGTATACAGCAACAATAATTTTACTGAAACTGTTGTGTTAACTACTTTTGAGTACCAGTATTATAGTTCTTACAGGGATGTCTTATTGCAGTGGGAGCGATAAAACTGTGCAACTTTAGTGCCTGGTTTTATATTCCTTATTAACTTCTCTATCCCCCAGATACAAGATGGTGGACTGCAGGAGAAGGACAGCATCAGTTTACTGTTCACTGTGTTACGTTCAGATGAGCTTGGGGTTGCAACAGCAACAATTTTAAAAAGTGCATTTGCTTATATTGTTTGTTTTTAATGAAAACAGGGGTACGGTTTGGGATCGGGCATTTCACTGTTCATTGCCACCAACATCTGTGAAACCATCGTATGGAAGGCTTTCTCCCCTGCCACAGTTAACACTGGTAGGGGCACAGAGTTTGAAGGAGCTGTCATTGCTCTCTTCCACCTCCTGGCAACTCGGCAAGACAAGGTGAGTGCTATATCTACAGTTCTAGTACAGTCAGAAAAACTGAAAAAATTTTACCGTGCAGGCTAGCTGTTGCTGTATTTTAGGGATAGGTATTACAAACCAGAGAACTTGAGGCAGAATGATCTGGCAGCATGTAATTGAGTACTGTACTGAGTGAGTGTCGTTGACTTGGAAAATGGGGTTCTTCATAGTTAACTTCAAGTAAAGTACCCATGCATCTTCCGAAGCATTGGGGCTGGGCATAGTACATTTGAGGTTTCCTGTGACCAAAGCCAGCAAATTACTTAACAGTGTTGTGTGGAATGTTCTGGAAAATTAACGTGTGTACTAAGACAGGTTAATAGCATGAAAATATCAACCAAACTTCTAACTACAGTAGACAAATTTCCAGTCAAAATTGTTTAAAAGTAGGATATTTGTAGAAGTAAAAATTACTCTGAAAATTGCTGTGCTAACCTTGTCTGTTCTTTCTTACAGCCATATCTCGCAGGTTGCATGTGTGACAAGACATTTAGTTGCAGTTAGTTATTACTGTAGGTTAATGAAGGATAATCAGTTTTTTTTTTTAAATAACACATTACTTCTTTCAGCTTTGTGGTAGGTTGGGGCGCTTACCATCCACTCACACATTGTAGTGCTGCCCTCGGACGTCTGCCGATTCCTCTCCTCCATCCTTCTTTCCTTCCATCCTCTCCTGTCTTTCTTTCCTTCATTATTTCTTACTCCTTCTGCCTACAGGTGACTTTACACTCCCTCTTCTCTCTTTCTTTCCTTCATTCTTTCCTCTTCCTTCTGTTTGTGGGTGACTCTACAATGAGTGACAAGTGAAATGGTTTCTTGTACACCAGGAAACCATTTACTATGTTGGGTGGTAGCTATATAACCAAATATTGGCGCCTGGTGGTTTAGCAGGTAATTACGGCTCTCTAGTTGGATTGAGCCAGTGAAGGTTTATATCCAAGGGGTGGTTGGGATTTATTGCTCACATAATGCCACTCAGGGATTAGTGAGGCTTGGCACTCTCATCTTAAATGTCAAGACCAACTTGCCTAGCCCTGGGCTGCTACACTTCTCATGGGGCAGTGTAGGATTGGATGATGGTGATGATGATGACTTCTTTCAGTCATTATTTATGCTGTACATGTTTTTCATCTCATCCAGTCCTCATCTGGGGGGGGGGGGTTCAGGATGATGATTGCATAGCTTTCAATGTGTATTTCTTGACATTTTTGTCATGTTATGCCATTCATCTGTGAAATCTGTCCAAATTGTTTCCAGTTGGATGTATCAGGACTTGTACCCATTCTTTCCATGCAACTCAACCAGATACCATTCTTTCCTAGTCCCATTTCATGTACATATTTTCTTCCCATTCACTATTACTTAAACATATACATAGTCATTCCAGCTTGTCCTTGCCTTCAACTACATAGTGAGGTGTAGTTTTCTGAAGACAGGTTTGTCAAACAGAACATTGCATCCTAGGAAAAATTTGAGTAGGGATGGGTTCATATTGGTCTGTTTATGGTGGCTACCCTTTAAAGGATGCAGGATCTTTGTACTTCCCCACCTCCCAACCCATTCCCCATTTCATTTATAAAGGCTCCAGCATGCTTGCATGTGATGTGCTTGGTCACCTAATGACAGCTACCTCTGCTGCACAGTCTGTAGCAGCCTCCTATTCAGTCCCTTTTCCCTGAGGACCTGGTCCTTAATGGGTTTGCCTTTTGCAATCCTTCCCTCATTGTTCACACCTATCATTCTGCACCCATTTGCCATAATTCTCTCTCTCTCTCTCTCTCTCTCTCTCTCTCTCTCTCTCTCTCTCTCATTGGATTTTAAATGTATCAAATAATATACAAAACCCAGTTAATTGTTTTCATAATTCTCAAATTTGTATTAATCATACAATAATACTAAATTTCTCTCAATTTTCAGTATGGTTATTGAACTTTCAAGGTGGCATTTGAGAAAATATTAAATATAGTATGGTACAGGGAAAGGGTAGAGTCAGTAACTGTATTTCACATCCTGTTTTGCAGCTGATATGAATGTGGTAGCATTAACTTTGTTATCTTAACAGGTGCGTGCCTTGCGTGAAGCGTTCTACCGCCAGAATCTGCCAAACCTCACCAACCTCCTAGCTACCGTCCTAATCTTTGGCATCGTCATCTATTTCCAGGTTGGTAGTTCCCACAAGTCTAACCTTCTTGAGCTTTTACTGTACAGTTTATCAAGGGTCTGTTGGCACATTGCTTTTTGAGAGGGGTATGGCGCGTAGTTCTCACAATGTCCATCTCAGCAGTTACTTCAGCAAACAAGGGATGAGGCAATGGCACACCTAGTGTCTGACTTGGCTCATATCTCTGACTATTTGTGAGTACGTTTAAGTACTTGGGTAGTGTGATGAGTAAGGATGGAGGTTTGGAGGGTGAAGTGCTTGAAAGGGTACAGCAGGGAAGAAAGGTTGCTGGTTCTTTGAAAGCAGTGATAAGTAACAGGGAAGTTAGCATGGAAGTGAAAAAGTTACTACATGACAGTACTGTATTGTGATACCAACTCTAACGTACGGAAGTGAAGCTTGGACATTGTTGGAAGGACACAAGTCAAGAGTGAGAGCAGTGGAAATGAGTTATTTAAGAGGAGCCTGTGGAGTCACGTGGAGAGACAGGCTGACGAATGAGGATATAAAGGAGCATTGTGGTGTGGATGTGGATGTGATAGGAAGTGTTATGAGGAACACACTGAGGTGGTTTGGCCATGTGGAGAGGATGGAGGGTAAAAGACTGACGAAGAGAGTGTATGTGAGTGAGGTGGAGGGGGGAAGAGGGAGGGGGAGGCCGAGGATGAGATGGAGGGATGGGGTGGAGAGGTATATGAGAGAGGGGGCTGTGAGTTGGGAGCAGGGCAGTGAAATGGCGGGGGACAGGGCGACTTGGAGGCGATTTGTTTGTGGCCACCCCAAACGGGATTGAGGCGTCTGGCAATAGATAGATAGATAGATATATATATATATATATATATAGTGTACAGTATATGTATGTATGTATGTACTGTATATATTGTATATGTATGTAGCTATACCCCTTTATGCGATACCGTGCCTTAGCGATGAAAGAAAATTAACATCCTTCCCTGCCCAGTGATGGCTAGGCTCCGGTTGTGATGGGCTTTTTGTGTGTGTGTGTGTGTTTAGGTTGATTTTTAACATTTTTTACTTTGATTAATGTGCTTCAGTCATAGATGGGGTGAACACTGTCATTTTTGGGTATAGTTTACTAAGTTTGTTTTTTGCCAGACATTTTTGATGATTTTCAGATTTTATTTTTGGGTTTGGGTGAGTTATAAACTGCTTTTAGGCTTGGTTTTGCCTGTTTTAAAGCTCCTTGGGAATATAGGTGAGATTAAATCTTGTTTTCGGACTCTTTTGTGTGGGTTTTGGACATTATTGGGGAGGGGGGAATCCCAAGGCTTCCAAATGTATCCTCATATTTTCTGTGTTATAACATCCCCATTTGACAATACCCCAGCTCAGTGATGGGTTTTCTCAGACACATCTCATTGTTACAGCAGGGACAACCTGTAAGCATTTTGATGAATTGGAAACTTGAAACCAGGGTGTTTGCTGTTCATACGACAGATAAACTGAGTCTTCTTTTGCAGGTGTCATTTAAATGTTTCTGTACTTGAGTACAGTATGGCTACAATTATAGCATCATAAGAATTGAGTAATGCTAAAAGTAGGATGGTTAGTAGTAAGCTGTAGATATTTTTAGGTATGGTTTTAAAATAAGTAACATGTTCTAATATGACGGAGGAGAAATTGAAGGATGGACTGAAAGTGTTATAATGGTGATAGATATTAACCCCTTCGTGCACCATGACTCAAAATGAGTTAAAACGGTGTTAGTCTGAAGAGGAACCAATGATGCACTCGTCAGTGTTGGTCTGAAGGGATGCCAATTAGGCAATTCTGAACAAAAAATCAGCAAAAATTATGTTTTAGCATGAAATGCATCAATATTTGGTGCATCATAGGGGAGGGTGTCTATTTCCAGGCCAGCGCTCTCAAATAGTCAGCATTCTCTCGGTTTTTGGTCGTGGAGGGGGAGGCTTATGATTTTTGGAGATTTACGCGAAAACTATTGGTCATATCAGAATTCCAACAACACCACGTGAAAGCTCATGAAATTCTGCTTCTAGAAACATGCTTAGCTCTTGCACTATGCATGCTAAATTTTGTGCTAGAGTGTAGGGCAGTTATTTTCACTGTTGAACAAGTGTATTCTCACCTCATTTTGGTATTTTCACGGTACTTTTACTCATCAGTTTTTGTGTTTTTTATTAGCTTATCGGATAGTATAAACATGAGAGAAGATGATGTTATACAATTTATGCCATTGTAACCAGTTTCTGGGGCAAATACATGGGAATGTTTTCCATTTTGCACGAGTCCAGCCTGCCATCTTGGCCTTTTCTCTGATCATGTCACACACACTTAAAGAAAACGTACAGTACGTGAGGGGGTTAATTACCACCTTAAGCAATTTGATTGTGTTGGTACCTACAATTGAGTCTTCAGCAGTTAGGATTACAAATGAAGAGTTGAGAAATGTCATCGGACTTGAATGTATGTGTTGTGATGAGAAGGGGTAGATTGAGATAGTTCAGGCATGTTGAGAAGATGGAGGAGGACTGCTGCATGTGGAAGGTGAGGGATGCAAATGTTGGTGTTAGGGTTGCAAGTGGCAGACTGAAGACAACCTGGTACATAGTTAATGAGTATGACCTCAGGGATAAGGGATTGAATAGGGAGCCTGCTGGAAATCAAGTAGTATAACCAAGGCCAACACATGCAAACATGTTGGAGCCTTTACAAACAAAGTGAAATGTCATGACCAGAAATTTGATAGAGACTACTAATGTATTACAGGGCTTCAGAGTAGACCTACCTATCAAGTCTGCTCGCTACCGTGGCCAGTATTCTTCCTACCCCATCAAACTTTTCTACACTTCAAACATTCCCATCATCCTACAGTCTGCTCTTGTTTCAAACCTGTATGTCATTTCACAGGTAAGGTTATTGGTTCATTGAGCCAGGTTACAGTATGATGTTCACAATATAAATTAAGCGCACATGAAATCTTTGAATGCTGTTATTCTCAGATTCAGCTTTTCATTGTTTTGTGTTTTGCTCAGCCTCAGTATGTATAATTTGATTGATTCATGAGAATGAAAAGCAAGGAAAGTAATGGCTATAAACAATCCACAAAATCAGTGAAATAAGTAAAATACCACTCAAATACAGTAGCTTATAAAATCAGTATGCAATTTTAATCAGTACGTTCATCACCATTACCATAAACTTACTCCCACTGATCTGGGTTTGATAGGCTATAGAAGTAGGAACAGGAAAGTTCATAAGAATTAATCAATGGGTCTGTATGTGCAGCGGTTCACCATTGATATTACAGCCTTAATTTGCATTACAGAAGAGTGGGTAGGGTCCATTCCCTGTGAAATGGACCACTGCAAAGGAAGCTGTCCTCTTGTGGTTTAAAAGATTAAGTTCTGGTTACGTGTGTGGGGTAGAGACCATTCCATTGATGGTCAGGTAAAGAGATGCAACTCTTTTCATCCACATCTCCCACAGTATCTATAATGAGATGCCTTAATTTGGAAGGGGATGGCAACAAAATTACCATGTCTCTGTTCTCTTTCAGGCTTCCATTCCATATTGATATAGCTCTCCACTTCATCAGTCTTCCACTTATGTGATATTCATCCATTTTGGTTTTATTTCCTCACCTCCCATGCATCACCCAGTTATATACCCATATCCAGGCATCTTTTATGGCCTTTCATGCTGGCTTTCACCATCATTTATGTGCATAAATCCCATCATCATCATCATCATCATCCAGACCACCCTTCCCACCCAAGGGGAGGGTGAGGAGCAGCAATGTCCAGACAGCCCAAATTTGCCCAATCCAATGGACCACGGCTCCATTCACTCATCATTGAAGCCCCCGGAATCCTGGCTCTATCAAATATGCCAAAAACATTCACCACGTTCTATAGCTTCACACAGACGTTTCCAATAGAGTCAATCCGGATGCTGCCACGTTAAAAAGGGGTGCCAAATCCCTGCTTATGCACTTCTTCTCACAGCATTCATCCACCCAGCTTGAACTCTTGTCAGTTCCCTAGCCTTACCAACTTCCAAACCTCTCTTCCTCACACACTCATCCACAATATCTCTCCACCTTCTCCTTGGCCTGCATCACCTCCTTCCTCTTTCAGATTTGCTCAGATGCACCTTTTTCACCACTTTGTTGTTATCCATTCTCTCCACATGACCATACCATCTCAGTACATTCTTTGACTCTGGTGTCCACCGACTTCCTCACTCCAGATCTTTCACAAATTACATTATTTCATATCTTATCCACCCTCTGTACTTCACATACATTCCTCAGCAGTCCCATCTCCACTGTTCTTACTCTTGACTTTTCATTTTCATGCCGCACCATAGTCTCACATCGTTATGTTAAATTTGGCACTCCTTCATGTAAGCCTCATGCAGCTGCAACACTCAAGCCTTTGTTTCTTATCAAGGCTTTCATTGCATCAGCTACTTTTCTTCCTTGTGTCACTCTTTCCATTTCTTTTGTACATTTTCCTCTTTTCTCTCACTATACCCAGATATTTGAACACTCTCACCAATTCCAGTCTTTCTCCATTAACTGTAACATCGCACTGGGAGTCATCTTCTGTCTCAATAATCATCACTTTACTCTTTTCTGCATTTACTGTCAAGGCACGACGCTCACAGACATCAGCAAGACTCTGCCCTAGCCTGCCAAGTTCATGTCTGGTATCTGCAAGCAGTACTGCATCATCAGCATACAACAGATATGAGATATTCCATCTGTCACCATTCATTACCAGCACCATCTCTCTCTCCCCATTATTCGTGTTTTTACTTCTCTCATCACCCCATCCATATATATATATATATATATATATTGAACAACCATGGAGACATCACACTACCTTGTCGCACACCCACATTGGTCGTGAATGTTTCACTGAGTTGCCCATTAACCCTTACACATGCTTCATTACTATAATAAAAACTCTTGACGGCACCTAGTAGCTTACCATCTGCACCGTACATGCGCAAAACCTTCCACAATCCTTCTCTGTCTGCTTTGTCATATGCTTTTTTCAGATCCATGAATGCCATAAACACCTTATGCTCTTTCTCACAGGCCTTCTCTGCTATCTGTGTCGCGGCAAATATTTGATCCAAACACCCTGTTCATCACTCACTAGGACTTCTGATATCCTATAATAAGTCCCTGTACTTTCCAGGGCTCTTGCTAACTTCCGATGGTTGCAAGCCATTTGGCTTCTAAGGTT
Organism: Coenobita brevimanus; assembly: GCF_032717465.1. Taxonomy (NCBI): domain Eukaryota; kingdom Metazoa; phylum Arthropoda; class Malacostraca; order Decapoda; family Coenobitidae; genus Coenobita; species Coenobita brevimanus. The sequence continues at coordinate 61,175,867 of NC_137008.1, forward strand.
TCAGATTTATGAGCCAAATAAATTTTTAGTAACCAAACTGACTACGAGGCGAAATATTTTATGAGCAATAAATATATTTAATTATTTACACATTTTGATTATTAGAATCATATAATGAGGTTTTGAACATTCACAGTGCCGACAAGGAAAGACTTAATAATCAATCACTAGTGCTTTCTTGTTCATTTCAGTTCAGTTTCGTTTTTAAAGGCTCCAACATGCTTGCATGTGTCGGCCTTGGTCACCTAATGGCGGCTCTCCACGCTACACAATCCATTGCAGCCTCCCTGTTCAGTCCCTTAACCCTGAGGTCGTAATGACCTCGTCCCATGTCTTTCTCGGACTATCCCTCATAACCCCACCCCAAGTATTAACACTTCTCACCTTCCTCACCCAACTATCATCCCCCATCCTCTCCACATGTCCAAACCATCTCAATCTACCTCTCCTCCTCATAACACCAATACACTCCAGTCCCATCCTACCTCTCAACTCTTCCATTGTAAACCCAGCCCCTCCAGGCCTTGGACGCAGGGACGCACTGCACATCCAGCTAATCATTGTCATTTCTGTACGTCTGAGCTGGCGGATATCTTCCTCCTTCACTGCCCAGGTCTCACTACCATACTGGGTTTTGAAGTGGATGTATTTTCTCCTCACCAAAAGGTGACTTTGTTCGCTGAAGGGAAAAAATACTCGTATTTGCGAGCTGTGGCTCGCCAAATAAGAGCCCTGCCTTCCCTACCACACTCAATAAACTTGGGCCACAGTAATTCTTGCACTCACTTCACTCACCTTTATTTTTGTGCAGGAGTACAATCACAGCCTTTTTCCATGCTGCTGGCAATGTTTCACACATCCATGCCTTCTTACATATCTCCAACAGGCACTTCATTCCACTCTCTCCACTACACTTAATCATCTCTGCATACACCTCATCAACCCCAGCTGCTTTCCCATTTTTCAGCCGCTTCACAGCACACTTCACCTGTGTGAGTGTCACGTCTCCTGGCACTGCATTCCTTCTCTGCACACCCCCACAACCAATCATGTTTACAGCCACTCTGTTCTCTCTATTCCCATTCATCAGGCTTTCAGAATATTCTTTCCATCTGGTCCTTACTTCATCTCTTTGGGTTAATAATCTACCACCTGCATCCTTCACACCATCACATTTCTTTCTGCTTTCATATCTACATTTCTGTTAATAAAGAATTTTTGCACAACTGTGTATAGCCAGAAAAAAATAGATTCAGTTGCTGTTATTGTCAGTCTGTTGCTTGATACCATATTTCTGTAAGGGGTGGCCACAAGTAAATTGGTTCCATGTCACCCTCTCCTCTGTCATCAAGGTCCCCTCTTTCCAGCATAAACCCTCCACTCTCATATCTCTCCACCCCATCCCTGCATCTCGTAACAGTAGACTTTACTACTTCACTGTTGTAACAAGTTGCAGATAAAATTTTAAATGACTTGACAAGTTGCATAATCCCAAAATCACCCCACCTTGCATGTTATAACTTCAGAAGAAACATTGCTATGTTGAGAGTACATAGTGCAAGGTTGAGAGCAGAGAAGGCCTATAGATAACATAGTTTGTTCACTCCTTTCTGCATGCTTCTGCCATTGCCACATTCTGTGGCAAATTTTTTTTTTTTTTATGCAGCACCATATCAGTTCATGTGTACCACACTTTTACTATTATCATTCTTGGTCATCAGTTTTTTCAGTGCAGCCTTTCCATCTGCTGCTTATTTCTGTGTTCCATTTATCATCATTCTTACATTTTAAGGTTTATTCACAGCCTTTTTACAGGTTAAGTTTTATCTACACTCTTGTATACAGTTTTCTTTGATGGTTTATTATTATTCAGGAAATTCACATTAACACTTTCAGCTGTGTCCTGTGATATACTATGTATTTCTGTAAGGATTCAAGTTCCACCACAAACTATGCCACAAAGGTGAAGGGATTCAGATTCAGCACTCATAAAAAATACACTTTGTATTTTGTGCTTGTCTGCCTTAAGTGTTGTCAAACCAACCTTGGAACTGCTCAGGATTTAGCTCCAAAGCTCCTTCTCTCTCTCTCTCTCTCTCTCTCTCTCTCTCTCTGACACACACACACACACACACACACACACACACACACACACACACACACACACAGAGTTTGAAGGTTTTAATTTGCTTCAATAGTTCTCTCTCTCTCTCTCTCTCTCTCTCTCTCTCTCTCTCTCTCTCTCTCTCTGACACACACACACACACACACACACACACACACACACACACACACACACAGTTTGAAGTATTTGCATCAATAGTTCTCACTCTTCTCCTTCAGTATTTTCTTTCATTATCTCAGTTCTTGAATTCTCCTATTACTGTAATTTTTCCTTCCTCATCTCTTTCTCCCTCCGGATCTCATCAGTTTGTTCTTTTCTTACCAGATAACACATTGGCAATCCTCCTTAAAAAATACAACTTTCCTAAACAGGCACTCTGTGTTTGCAAACCCAGATTTTTTAAATATCCGTGTTCTGTTTAATTATTCAGTACACCTCCCAGTTTTTCCATGTTTTTCATATACTTATTAAATTATGTGTTATTCTTGTTTAATAGCTGACTACATTATCTTTGTTCAGATGCTGGCAGTGAAATTCCAAGGGAACTTCTTCGTTGGTCTGCTGGGGGTTTGGGCTGACACTGGATCTGGTGGCCCTGGACGTGCATCATACCCAGTAGGGGGCTTGTGTTACTACATGTCCCCTCCAGAGTCCTTTGGCCATATTTTGGAGGACCCCATCCATGCAATAGTCTACATTGCCTTTATGCTTGGATCTTGTGCCTTCTTCTCAAAGACTTGGATTGAGGTCTCCGGTTCCTCCGCTAAAGATGTATGTACTGTATTTTGCTTGTTCTGTATAGTTATCATACATTAATAGGATTTAATGTGGTGATGTTTAAAGTTGTGATATTTAAAAAGGGGCACTCACCATCCACTCACTCGATGTAGTGCTGCTGTGGGTGTCTCCCCTTTCCTCCCTTCCATCCACTTCCATCTTTCATTGCTTTATTCCTTCCTCTTCCTTCTGCCTACAGGTGACTTTACACTCCCTCTTGTGTCTTTCTTTCCTTCATTCTTTCCTCTTCCTTCTGCCCATGGGTGACTACACTGAGTGACAAGCCAAGTGGCTTCCTGTACACCAGGAAACCATTTACTATGCTGGGTGATGACCATATAACCAAATTATGGTGCCATGGGTTTTAGTGGGTAATTAAGGCTCTCCAATCAGATTGAGTTTGTGTAGGTTTATATCCAACCAGTGGTTGCGGTTTATTGCCCACATTATGCCACTCATGGATGAGTGAGGCTGGTCACTCTGATCTTAAATGTCAGGGCCGATTTGCCTAGCCCTGGGTTCCTGTGGTTCTCATGGGGCAATATAGGCTTAGATGATGAATGAATGAATGATTTTCTAAAATACAGTATTAAGGTAACTCTCAATGATTGTTTTCAGTACAGTGCAGTAATATGATTTGTGAAAGGTGCAGAGTGAGGAAGTCTGTGGACACCAGAATCAGAGTGAGTGTTCTGACCTGGTACATTTATATGGAGAGAATGGATAACAACAGAGTGGTGAAAAGGTATATCTGAGTAAATTTGAAGGAGGGAGGAGGAGAGGTAGGCCAAGGAGAAGGTTGAGGGATATGGCGGATGAATATGTGAGGAAGAGGTGTACAGAAGTCGGTGAGGCTAGGGGACTGACAAGAGATCGAGCAGGCTGGATGAATTTTGTGAGAAGTCGTGCATGGTCAGGGATTTGGCACCCCTTTTTAACGTGACAGCGTTCAGATTGACTCTGTCAGATACGTTTATGTGAAGCTGCAGGGTGTGGTGAAAGTTTTTGGTGTGTCAGATAGAGCCAGGATTCCAAGGGCTTGAATGATGAGTGAATGGAAGCATGGCCCATTGAATTGGTCAAACTTGGGCTGTCTGGACATTGCTACTCCTCACCCTGCCCTAGGGTGGGAAAGGAGGTCCTGATGATGGCAATGATGATGACAACACTTCCGCATTTTAAATAAAAGAACTTTGTTCTTTGACTCGTACTGCGCTAGGGACATAGATATACGTCCGCCCCTAAACTGCCAGCGACGTAGGTCTACCTCCTGCACCGTTGAGAAGTCACTGCAAGCAACCAAAGTAAAATGGAGGGTAATAATGTGTCTCGCTAACTTCAGACATTTTTCCACTATGCTTCCTATGCTGATTTAGGAGCATGGGAGGCGAGTGACAGCCTTCCCAGGCTCGCAGCCACTCGCTCTCACAGTAACCTCGAAAATTTCAGAGGTTGAGTGGCACCAACCTGACTCAGTTCAACTAACTTTCTGGCTTTGGTGATTACTTTTATTAATGCCATGGATCTTATATTGATGTATTAAGCCCATTTAGCTACAGAGAAAAAATACAAAATCAGTTCACAGGCTCACAGCTGCTCTGCTTTCTCGGTAACCTTGAAGATTTCAGGGGTTGAGTGACACCAACCAGACTCGATTCAACTAACTTTCTGGCTTTGGTAATTATTTTTATTAATGCCAGGGATCTTATATTGATGTATTAAGCCCATTTAGCCAGAAAAAAATAAAAAAAAAAGAAAATGAGCTGACAGAGAGGGGTATCTCCCCATCCCCCCCACAACACAGTGTAGGTTAAAAGAACTCCTCAGCCTAGTCACACTCTTACCCTGTCTTTTTGCAGTTCTCCCTGTCATGTGAACATAAGAAACCAGGTTAGAGGATAACCAAAGCAGTGTTCATTACGGAAGACTATGTTATACCCAGTTTTTCAAAACAGGTTGCCAAACAACTGAAGGAGCAGCAGATGGTGATGAGAGGCCACAGAGAGAAGTCCATGATTCATGAACTGAACCGCTACATTCCTACAGCAGCTGCTTTTGGTGGCCTGTGTATTGGTGCACTGTCAGTCTTAGCTGACTTCCTTGGTGCTATTGGGTCAGGCACAGGTTAGTCATCGCTCGCCATTTTGTTTTGAATAGCTTTAATTTTAACATTGGTTTCCTCACTTCAGATGTTGAACTAAGGTTTAATGTTGTAACACATTGATGGTGTATCCTGTGTGAAAGTTTGCCTTTGCTGTCACATCTCGCAGTTTATTTTACCTACATTCCTCATTCCAAGAGTTTGATTGCAGCTTTTTGTCACTCCAGTGGTACAACTTTACTCATCCAGAAAGTTTCTTCCCTAATTTCATTTTTGGCATTAATTATACATTTGTAAACACTGACCTATTTTCAGAATTTTTTGTTTTCCTTCCATCTCAGCAGTCTGTTTTCTTTCTGTTGATGTACTCCTTGTTTATTCCCATTTTCTTAGCATCTAAGCCTCTTGCATTTTCCCTGTCACTTTTTAAGTCTTTGTTGTATCACACCATGTTATTCCATTCCATTATTGTTAGCTGATATGCTAGCAGTGCCATGCACATCTTCAGCATCCTGGATCAAACTACAGTATATTTATGCATGTTACTGAAGTGATGTAGTGCTAGATGGGGGCATTTATCATCTACCAGTTCAATATAGTGCCATCTCCTGGAGACTCTTCACTGAATGACATGACTAATGGTTTCCTTTAACCCAGGAAACCTTTTACAACACTGGGTGGTAATCATATAGCCAGATAACATGATGTGGAGCCTACTTTGGAGCCACTCATGATTGGTTGGAGGAATGCAAATGTGGCCTTCATCCAGGAACCAAATCTTCACACACTCTCCTGCACCTTATATTGGGGAGGCACTGTCTGCTGCAAACGAACATCAGTTCACTACATGGGTTGGCCTTGCAGGAGTGGGTGCTTGCCTCTGTTTGATTGGTCTCCTTGAGCAGACAGATCATAGTTGCTCTGTTATCACTACCAAATTGATGATTTGTAGTATTGTTTAGCGCCCCTATTTAGGGCAGTACTCCCGAGGTGCATGGCAAGCTGGTGATAGGGAGAGCTGGAGCTCCCGTTTCACCAGCCCTCAGGACTTGATCCTGACCATCTCCCTTTGCTGAACATTTTCAGTGCATTCATTTACACAGAGAGTAGGCCAACATGCTCTCATAATACCTCTGCCTTCAATTGTCTACACCACACCACATGCACATAACATACCACACCTTTTATTCACTCTCCTTAGCAATGGCCACTGCAGTGTTACTATCAAATGAGGTGGTACCTCGGATTGCCACCACCGGCAGGGTAGGGCTGGTGGCACGGGGTTTTCCCGGTCGCCATCAAGCGACTGTGCCAGCAGCGACTCTTGCAATTTCCAGTGATGCTCGTCAGCGTAGAAGTGAAAGTGCGGCCTTATTTTTTACCAACATCCGTGGCCTTAGAACAAATTTAAACTCAGTTCATTTTTTCCTTCATTCCATATCCCCTCTGGCCCTTTTCCTCACAGAACCACAAATCTCACCCTCTACTGATATATCCCCATTTTGTTTTCCCGGTTACCATCTCCTCACAGACTCCAGTAACAAGGGCAGCACCTGTTGTTATATCAAATCCCAAAATGCAGTTGATAAAGTTATAAACTTCACTTCATGCAGTTTTGATTACTCATTGTATAAACTAAATTGTCAAAATATTACCAAATATATCTGTGTAGTCTATCGCTCCCCCAATGCTTCTTCGGAACCCAGTGTATTTGATTCCATATCCACACAGTTGAGTAACCTTAACCTTGCCCTTAGCACTGAAATTACCCTTTTGGGTGATTTTAACATACATAATGTTGAATGGTTATTGCACTCAGACAGGACTGATGACACTGGTCTAGAGTACGAGTTGTTTGCAGAATCGTTTAATCTCACCCAGCAGGTAAAGCAACCAACCAGAATACCTGATAATCCTGACCATAATGCCCATCTCTTGGATTTATTCTTGACAAATAATCCAGATCAATACAGGATAGAGGTTCTGTCACCACTTGGATCCTTTGACCACAATCTCATCAAAGCCTCATTAGTAAACCCCCCCACACCTCCCCGTTCTGAACCTGTCAGGATGACCCGATGGCACTTTGATAGGGCAGACTGGGATGAATTTAGAAATTATCTTGCTGACATTCCACGGCAGTCTTTCTTCTCTAGTGATCCCAATTCTTCCCAGTCCCGCATTTGTGACTTAATACTATCTGGTGTGGATTTATTCATACCAAGTCAGCAGTTCACTAAAAGATTAAACTCTCCAAAATGGTTTGATGGCAACTGTGCCAGAGCAATGGCCAAAAAGTCATTAGCGTATAACTCTTACTTAAAATCAAAAACATCTGCATCACCCTCTGTTTAAAATTGCTAGAAATCATGCCAAAGCTGTAATAAATCTAGCTAAATCTAACTTTCTTCAAAAGCAAGCATCAAAACTACTTTACAACCCTAATGACAATAGAATATTCTGGTCAACTCTTAATTCTTTCAATAAAAACTTTTAACAAGTCATCATCCATTCCCCCACTAAAATCTTCAGATGGCAACATTGCAAATGACGTGTGTGCAAAAGCAGATATTTTTGCCAGTACATTTGCCAAAAATTCTACCATAGACTTTGCCAGCCAGAACGTCCCAGTACTAGAACTTCCAAAATTGTTCCACTTAAAATACAGACAAGATACATAAAATCCATCCTAGACAATTTACCTACAAATAAAGCTCCGGGCCCAGATGGAATTCTGCCAGTTGTTTCGAAAAAGTGTTCCCCTGAGCTTGCCGCTGTTCTAGCTAAATTATTCAGACTATGCATACGTACTTCTTCATTCCCAAATTCATGGAAAGTAGCCAATATCCACCCAGTTCCGAAGAAAGGAAGTTCCTCTGACCCCACTGATTACAGACCAATAGCAGTCACATCTTCTCTTGGTAAGGTATTTGAAAATTTAATTAATAAGCACACTGTTAAACATCTTGAATCCAACAACTTAATTAGTGATAGACAACATGATTTTTGCCACAAAGATCCACCATTGACATACTCAATCTCCTAACTCATACCATCCATCAATCAGTTGACCTACATGGAGAAACTCATGCAGTTGCCCTTGATATTTCTAAAGCTTTCGATAGAGTATGGCACCATTCCCTGCTGTCCAAACTCCTTTGCTGTGGACTAACGTCTTTTGTTCCTTTGATTTCCTCATACCTTAGTGACAGGAAAATAAGAGTAAAAGTAGATGATGTATATTCCAATTTCCACTCAATTAACGCCGGCGTGCCGCAGGAATCAGTTCTGGTCCCAACCCTGTTCCTGGTTCATATTAATGATCTCTTATATGTCACCCACAATCCCATCAACTCATATGCAGATGACTCAACACTACATAGTTCATTCACACTTGGACATCCATTTACAAAGTCTAATATCTCTACCTCTCAACTCAGTACAACCATCTCCAAAAATCAAGACCTATCTACGATCAGTGAATGGGGACAAAACAACCTTGTCTCATTTAATGCTAGTAAAACTAAATATATACAATGTACTAATAGACAGATATTGCCAGATTCATATATTACCTTCAGTACTACTAATATTCCCATCTCCAAAAGTATTGAAATTCTCGGCATCTCACTTACCAGTGCCCTCAGCTGGACCTCTCATGTTAGATCACTTGCTAAAACCACTTCAAAGAAACTTGGACTAATGTACAGAGTCCATAACTTCTTCACTGACGAGCAGTTAGCTGTAATTTATAAGAGTCATGTGCGCTCTTAGCTTGAATATTGCTCACCCCTGTGGAATGGATGTGGAGAGGTTGCATTAAAACAATTAGACAAAATTCAGAACAAGGCTGTTAGAATTATTAACAACCCTGCCATTACAAATAAACTACCTCCCCTACAAGTAAGAAGGAATGTTGCCTCCCTTGCATTATTTTACAGATATTTTTATGACAAATGCTCAGACGAAGTTGTGTCCATGGTGCCATCTCTCCATGCCTTCCCTCGTGCTACATGGGCATCTGGTAGGGCTCATGACCGGAATGTCACCCAGCCATATTGCAGAACTTCTGCCTATCAGAATTCTTTCATTCCCCTTGCTGAATCTCTTTGGAACTTACTTCCTGAGTTGTTTCCCTCCAAACTTCATCCTACAGCTGTTCAAGTCTAACTGTTACAGATATTTTATGAACAGAGGACACCAGTAATCTGATTTATAGATTTTTTTTTTTTTTTTTTTTTTTTTTTTTTTTTTTTTAAGGCCATTTGTATGTTCATGCTGGGATTCATAAACAGTAGAATATATCTCATGTACTATTATGACTACCCATGGTTAATTAAGATTTTTTAACCCAGATGCAAGAGATAAATCTGACAGTATTCTTTTAGAGAAAAAAATATGAGCTTAACTGGAAGTGGAAAATGTGTAACAGGTACTTATCTGGAAGCATTGATGGGAAAAGGATGTGTGTCTGCATCTGCTAGGATTTCTTCAATAAGTATGCATCTTGAGAGCATTGATTCATTATCCAATCCTACGTTGCCGCATGAGGAGCGTAGGAGCCCGAGGCTAGGCAAGTTGGTCCTGACATTTAAGATGAGTGTGACCAGCTGCACTCATCCCTGGGTGGCATTACATGAGCAAAAAATCCCAACCACTCCTTGGATAGGAACCTGCACCAACTCAATCTGATTGGAGCACCATAATTACCAACTAAACCACAAGGTGCCATAATTTGGTTATATAGTTACCACCCAGCATAGTAAATGGTTTCTGGTGTACAGGAAACCATTTGGCTTGTCACTTAGTGTAGAGTCATCAATAGGCAGAAGGAGAAGGAAATAATGAAGGAAAGACAGACAGAAGAGGGAGTGTAAAGTCACCCATTGGCAGAAGGACAAAGACAGAATGAAGAAAAGAAAGACAGAAGAGGAAGGAGAGAGGGAAGGAAAACAGGAAAGGTCAGACATCCAAGAGCAACACTACATAGTAAAGTGAGTGGATGATGAGTGCCTCCACCAACCACGTGCCAAAATAATTCATTTTTTCATCAGTTGCATTATAAACTGTTTTCTCTCTCCAAAATCATCATGGTAAAAAAAAAAAAAAAAAAAAAAAAAAAAAAGGCTTTTGCAGAAAATGTTGTCCTCCCTTGATGAAGAATGAACATGAATTATGAACCTGTTGTATGTTCTGTTTTCACATACAAATGAAGCTTACAAATGTTTCTTATGATTTAAGAATTATTGTGGATGATCAGTCATTTCTAAAAACTTTTTATTAGGGTTGGAAAACTAATGCACTACAATCCCGGATATCTGGTATCCAGGTAACCGAGATTATCAGACAACTGAGAAAATTTACGAACTAGCAGATATATAAAAATATATATATATACCAGTAACAGTATGTGCCACTTTGAATGTCCACCCCTCACAAGAGACAGAGTGAAGTCAGGAGACATGAAAGAAAGGCATTTCTGGTCAAGGTCATTTCATAGGTAATCCTCTTCCCAGCCCTCCTCCCCCCTCTATCACCTCTAATCCAGCCACCCTCCACACCTCTATAAATCACTAGTCTGTTTACTGCTTCCAGTCAGTAAACAAGTACTGTCACTGTTGTGTTTTCATGTGATACAGTGATTTGTACACGGTGATGCCTAAAGTGTAGACTAGTCTTCATTGCATGGTGCCTACCTTGAAACAGAAGCAGAACATCTGCAGTAGACATGAAAAACACTGTATGAACATTATAAGACACTTAGGTGGGTGGGGTCGCTCACCAGCCACTCACTTGATGTAGGGCTGCTTTGGGTATCTGCTCTTTCTTCTTCCTTCCCTCCTCTTCTGTCTTTCCTCTCTTCATTCTTTACTCTTCCTTCAGCCTACGGGTGACTTTACACTCCCTTTTCTTTCTTTCCATCATTCTTTCCCCTTCCTTGCATCTGTGGGTGATTCTACACGGAGTGACAAGCCAAGTGGTTTCCTGTACACCAGGAAACCATTTACTACTCTGGGTGGTAACTACATAACAAAAATATGGTGCCTGTTGGCTTTGTGGGTAATTAAGGCACTCCAGTTAGAGCCTGGTAGGTTTATATCCAAGAGGTGGTTGGGGTTTGTTGCTCATGTAATGCTACTCAGGGATGAGTGAGGCTGATCACTCTCATCTTAAATGTAAGGACCAACCTGCCTAGCCCTGGGCTCCTACCCTCCTCATGGGGCAACATAGGATTGGATGGTGGATGGATGGATAAGACACTTAGAACAGAATTTAACTTAGGAAATACCAAGGCCCAGGGACCCAAGCACAAGGAATTAAACTAAAGAAATAAATCTTGAGCATTTATTGGTGACCTGATGATTTGGAAAGAAGTGTTGTATGTTTTGCAGATGATAAATACATGGGAATTGCAAGCACAGTAATTTTATCCATCAAAACAAACCTTCATGTCTGTCAGCTAGATTTTATCTTCTCTGCCAGTGCAAATGCATTCAGAGATTAATTTATTGCTACATCTGAGAATGCATAGCTCTTGACCTAGAAGGTAAAATCTAGCTGATAAAATGAAGGTTCGTTTTGTTGGATGAAATTACTTTGCTTCAAATTCGCATGCATTTATTTTATTACTGTATTTACAAAACAGCTGAATGGAGTGAATGAGGGGATGGAGTGACTGCAGTCAGGTGAGGAAGAAATAGGTGGGCCCTGACAAGATGCACAATTGTGAGCAAGAAAATCATGAAAATTCTAGTGTACAACACTTCTTTCCAAATCATCAGTTCACCAATAATTGCTCAAAATTTATTTTTTTAGTTTATCTTTCCATGTTTTTATGAATAACGAACAATACTTCACAAAATGGACTTAACGTGTGCATACTGCATTAGTGCAATCCCGTGTGTTATGACTATCGGATGTGTTTAAGAGGAGGTAATGTTTCAGATGGAATCTGTTAATGTGGCCTTGGATGCAAGTAGTAGTATATATACTGCAGTGATACAGCCTGTTTATAAGAGTATATATCAGATATCTGGGGAAAATTGGTAACCAGGAAGGCAAATTCCCCTAGCTTCCCTGTTAACTGGGATTAGTACTGTCTTTTACTCCAGCACTAGGTAGGGGGGCGCCGTAGCACAGTGGTAACGCACTGGACTTGTGATCTGGGGATTGCAAGTTCGAGCCTCGCCCGGGCTGCCGTGCCGGGAGGGGTAGCTCCCTCCTGTAACCCTAGCGGGGCTGTATAGTCCAATACAGGGCTTAGCTCAGGGGAACTCCATTTCTCCCATTTTTTCCAGTACTAGGTCAAAACTTAAAGTAAGTCATAATTGCAAGAGCCCATTTTGAGTGTCCTCTTTTCTGATGAAAATTCAGCTTTTCAGTGCTTTTCATGATGTACTAACTTACATGAATGGTCACTCATCTATTTGGGATTCCCCCCCCCCCCAAAGTAGGTCAGAATGAATAGTAATTATTAGTAGAGTTATATACCATTTAGATTTATCTCCAGAATATATACGGGCTATTTGCCAAAAAAGTTAATGAATTGGCAGTGAATGCCACTTTTTGTAATGTTTTGACAAGGTTAGATAATGCTGTGCCAAGAAATTTGGTGCTTTTTCTCCATTGAGAACTGAATTGTTTCACAGTGAATCTCCATTATGCTAATGTATATGCTTGTGGTCAGTGGGGGCACCCATCATCCACTCATTCAGTGTAGTAGTAGTCTATTTCAGGGTAATTATACATTGAGTGACAAGCCCAGTGATTTTCTGTAAACTGGGAAATCATTTAATACCCTGGTTGGTAACCTTATAACCAACCAACAGGTGTTCTCTACGTTTAAACAAATAGGTTGGCAGAGGGTTAGTGCCCCTCCCTGGAAAATAACTAACTGAAAATACAGTACAAACAAGAATACTCAGACATGAAGGTGATTTGTTTGTGGCCATCCTTTATGGGATTAAGGCATCTGGCAATAGATAGCTAGGTAGACTCGTATGTAGTAAGGGTTGGAGTGGAGAGGTATACGAGAGTGGGGGATGTGCAACAAAATGGCCGGAGACAGGATGACATGGAGGTGATTTTTTGTGGCCACCCCTTATGGGGTTAAGACATTTGGCTAATAGATAGATAGATAGAACTGATAGACTTGTAAATAATATGTTCTTCATTTTTCTGTGTTAAGAGAACAAACTAAAGCTTTTGTGAGTAGTTACTAAGGTATATTATTCATTATTCTAAAATTTACTGTCTCTGTTTCAGGTATTCTTCTAGCCGTGACCATCATTTATCAGTACTTTGAAATATTTGTGAAGGAGCAGAGTGAAATGGGTGGCATGAGTACACTTCTGTTCTAAGCTTGCATCTCAGGAGTTTAGTTGAATATATTGTGGAGAGTGTGTATGTTTGTACATGTGACACGAATGAGAGTGGTGTATCCTTGGTGGGTCGAGAGCAAAGGAATCATTGAGAAGAACTTGGCAGTTTCATATTGCAGACTGTATTCTGGGTAAGTAATTACTGTTGTTTGGGGATGATAAAAAAGGCTGCTCGAGATGGAGTGGTTCCCTTCTCTCCAAGGTTTCACAATGTATAAACTTTTATAAAGTGTGTACGGTATGTGATTTTTGTTGAGGTTTCAAACCTTGTTTTTTTTTTTTTTTTAATTTATTTTTTTATTAAATGAATATTTATAGAGCAGGTTTGTCAGATAGACCTGTTAAACATGTTAACTACTAATTTATGTCTGTTAGTGTTAATGGAAGACGTGAGGCAGTCTTGCACTAATGATAGTGCTCTGACTCTTGGGGGGGTGAGAGAAAAAAAAAAAAAAAGGCAAGTTTTTCTGATGTTTATACTTTTTACATGTATGAAGTAGTGTAAGAACAATTATGGAAAAACATGAAACTTCTATCAATGTTGCCTATTTCTTAGCCCTTTGAGAAGAGTACTGTGAAATGACTTATTTTTATTATAAATATATATATATATATATATATATAATATATATATATATAATATATATATATTGAACTGAAGGACCAGTCAGAGCCAGGTGTTTAAGCTTTCTGTACAGTTTTACCTAGTGGTGAAACATAACACAGTAAGCACAAATGTTGCTGCATTGTTTTTTTAACACTTCATGAAAACCATTTGTCTGGAGCATAGGTCAGTCTTCAACATGTAACTGATTGGACCTATGTAGGCTAGTCTGAGGCCCCTACACCTTGATTGAAATGGGATTGGCTAACATTTTACTGCTTGAAGAACTCTCTACCAGACACATGTAGGAGTACTTATAGCTGCTAAGCATTCCATTTATTACCTAATGCATTTCAGGTGGGGAGATGTAAAAGTTAGACTGGTCTCAGGGGTAAAGAAGTCTGGTGTGCTTCTGACTGGATATGAATGTAAAGGGCATACAAGTATATGATTGCAATTAAGGGTGGAAAGAGACATTAGTAGATCAAGAAAATAGCTAGATGTATTATATGAATAAAAAAAAACAAGAGCTATGTTGGTGAAAGGAGAGGTTTAATTTGGTGGGGGTAATATAAATACTTCAGTGCAGAAAAAAAGGGGGGGGAAGTGGATAAATAAATGAAGTTAAAGTAGTATTGCATGGGGATGGAAGGTGTCTGGTGCTATGCAGGTGTTTATAATAAATGGTTGGCTTGAAAACAGGCTGCAAGAGGATTGCATGTGACTGTGACCACAGTAACATTTGGAAGGAGAAGGAAGGTGTCTGGTGCTATGAAGGCCATAATAATAAATGATGGGTGTGAGTATGGAGGCTGCAAGAGGAATGCCTGTTGTGACTGTGACCATAGTTACATTAAGGTGGGAAACTATGTGGCACGCAAGTTAAAATATCGGTAAGAGTGGTGCAAGTGGGATATATGTACTGTATGCGGAGTGCAAAGAGTGGATGGGATCAGAATAGTGATTTGCGAAAATTTTGGAGTAGGGAATTTTGTTGATAACGTGGTGGAAGTGAGGAAGTCTCTGGACACCAGAATTGAAGAGAGTGTACTGAGATGGTATGGTCATGTTGACAGAATGGATAACAATAGAGTGGTGAAAGAGGTATATCTGAGTTAATTTAAAGAAGGAAAGTGGCAAGGTAGGCCAAGGAATAGGTGGAAGGATATGGTGGATGAGTGTGTGAGTAAGAGAAGTATGGAATTTGGTGAGGCTAGGGAACTGACAAGAGATTGAGCTGAGTGGATGAAAGAAGTGTATGATCAGGGAAGGCCAAGGAGAAGGTGGAAGGATATGGTGAATGAGAGTGTGAGTAAGAGGTATGGAAGTCGGTGAGGCTAGGGAATTGACAATAGATTGAGCTGGCTGGTCGAACGTTGTGAGAAGTGTATGATAGGGATTTAGGCACCCCTTTTTATTGTGACAAGCGTCTAGATTGAGTCTATCGGATATGTTCATGTGAACCTACAGAATGTGGTGAATGTTTATGGCGTATCAGATAGAGCTAGGCTTCCAGGGGTTTCAATGATGAGTGAAAGGAAGCATGGCCCATTGGAGTGCACAAACTTAGGCTGTCTGGACGTGCTGCTTGACATCCTGCTCAGGGGTGGGAAAGGAGGTCCGGATGATGATGGTGGTGGTGGTGAAAGTGTGTTTGCTAAGACAGTATGGTCATAGGAAGAGAACAGATGAAGACAGCATGGTGGAAGGTATATAGGAGAGCTTGAAAGAGGGAGGAGGCATGGAAGGTCGAGGAGGAGGTGGGAGGTATACTGAATGTGTATGCAAAAGCAAGGTAGAGAAGTTAATAAGGTAATGAATTGTTAGAGCTTGATGGTTAAATGATCTGCATACAGAGGAGCAAATGATAGAGTAGTGAAGTAGAGCAAGGATTCTGGGGGCTTGACAGGTGTCTGTATGGTTGTCAGACCACTTTAACTGGGCATCATGTTGAAAGTTCTTACACTTCTGTATTGTCGTTTTAATGTTTGTTGGATCTACCTCACCACAGCCTTTGATGGGAAAAAAGTCCAGATATGACGTGTGAACAGTAAGATGTGTAAGTTGAGGAAATGAGGACTAGCAATGGAACTGGATGGTTGAAATATGTACATGGAACAGACAAGGGATGCACTCCCCTTTTAGCTCTTATTTCATTCACCCATCTTTGAAAATTTGTTCAGCAAGTATGATGATGGTGGTGTTGCCCCATGAGCGAATTAGCCCAGGGCTGGGCAAGTTGGTCTTGACATTGAAGATGAGAGTGACCTGCTTCATTCATCCCTGAGTGGCACTACATGAGCAATAAACCCCAACTACCCCTTGGATAGAAACCTGCACAGGCTTAATCCGATTGGAGTGCCTTAATTACCCACTAAACCACCAGGCACCATAATTTGGTTATATGGTTACAACCCAGCGCAGTAAATGGTTTCCTGGTGTACAGGAAACCATTTAGTGAAGAGTCACCCATAGGCAGAAGAGGAAGAGAGTATGAAGTCACCCATAGGCAGAAGGAAGAGGAAAGGGCAGGCATCCGAGAGCAGCACTACATCGAGTGAGTGGATGGTGAGAAAAATAATTTCAACTCAGTGCGCACGCACGCGCGCACACACAATTTAAAAAGTAATACAGGAGTTTACATGAAAGCACATCAAAGTACAGTAACGTGTGTGTGTGTGTGCTACAATATAGGCTATGGGACTTTTATTATTAATTGAAATGTATTTGTTGCTGAGGTATATTACAACATTTCACTCCCATTCAGTTACTGTTTAATGCCAAATCATACCGTCTCCTTATTAAGTAAAAAGAATTCAGCTAATCCAAGGCTTACAGTAGTCTACTGTTTGTGAAGTATCTGATGTATCATTTTATTGTATGATGTGGCTTCGATGAGAGAGAGTACAGGCTTAACTGAACTGAGAGAGCTACGGCCCCAGACTCAGTGGTGCCAGTTGTATCCATTCATTGTGTTTGTTTAACCACTATAACGTTAGTTCACGCCGCAAAAAAATAATAATAATTTCTTATGACTAACAAGTGACGCATTTTCGTGAAGATCAATGCTGTCAGATTTAACAATCGCAAGATATGTTTTGAAAACTGGCACATGAGCGTCTACGTGGCATATTGCGTAACTGTGACGTCAGAGGTGCGGAGAGGCTGGGGTGAGGGTGAAGCGAACTCGTCGAGCTGACGCAACTTCCTACGTACCAATGGAGGATTTTCCCGTATCCCTGGTTTTTCTTGAAATTCCCCTTACTCACACCATGAACTGAGTAGTTACCAGGCTAAGGCAATTCCGTATTCTTTCCCTTCCCCTTGCAAGCAGTGTCACTCTGAAAATTAAGATAACGATTAACATCCATCCATCCATCATCCAATATACTACGTTGCCCCATGAGGAGCGTACGAGCCCAGGGCTAGGCAAGTTGGTCCTGACATTTAAGATGAGAGTGACCAGCCTCACACATCCCTGAGTGGCATTACGTGAGCAGTAAACCCCAACCATCCAACCATCCCTTGGATAATTATAAACTTTCACCGGCTCAATCCGATTGCAGCGCCACAAGTACTCCAGGCGCCATAATATGGTTATATGGTTAGCACCCAGCATATTAAATGGTTTCATGGTGCTCAGGAAACCATTCGGCTTGCCACTCGGTGTAGAGTCACCCATAGGCAGAAGGACGAGGAAAGAATGAAGTGAAGAAAGACAGAAGAGGAAGGAATGGAGGGAGGAAAGGAAAGGGCAGACACGTGAGAGCAGCACTACATAGAGAGAGTGGATGGTGAGCGCCCCCACCTACCACCTTAACGATTAACACTACGATTAACAATGATTAAAATCGAATTCCTAATAAATCTCTCCACGTTATGTAGTTCCAAGGCTATCAGGTGTATCTGTATCTTGTAAAAGTCCTTGAATTGAGTACGCAGCATAACAGTCGTCGTACAGTAAAATGGTATAATACAGGCATACCTGATGCTGTTAACAATTTGGCCAGATCTTGGCGCAGTAATAATGAGAGACCGTTCATAGGTACTGGTAGGCTACTGTACAAATCTGACAGGTAGTGGTCCAGTAATAGTGGGGGCATGCAAGTACAGGTATAGTTAGAGAGTTAGTGTGAAATAATAGTGAGGCCTTGCGAGTATCGGTACCAATTAGACAGGTGCATTATGTTATAGAATGGGCTTGTGGGTTCTGATGCCAGTTGGAGAGGTGCTGTACGTACCAGTAAAGTAGCGGGGTCATGCAGGTAGTGGTACAGATTGTCAGTGACGAATCCAAGCAGTGGAATACAGGGATACTGTACAACGATCCACAGTACTCAAATAAGTAGTGTAGCTTAACCAGTGACGCAGCTATGGGGGGGTGGAGGGATCCGAGCCCCCTTTTCAGACCCTCGGTCCCCATTAAATTTTTTGTATCATTCAATGTATACACTCTGTACAAAACTGGGCCCCCATAAAACAGACCTTGGTCTGTCCGTTTATGGAGACCTGGCTAATGCTACTGAGCCAAGCCTACGAGTTTGTGGGATGTCTATCAGAAGGCTGGCAAATTCGTACTAATTATAACTACTAGGAGTTTCTCAGCAGAATGAATTCTTTTGGTATTATTCTCATAATGAAAAGTTTTGGAAAAATCTTTTATTATGAACCCTGGAAGACAATGGTGCAGTGTATAGTGATGCTTGAAGTTATAAAGTAGTGCAGTAGCTCATTATTTAATCTGGGACTCCGAGTACTGCTGGTAAAAGTTGCATTGGTTGTTCTAGAAAGGCAAGACCGATCTGTTGTCAGGTTCGAGTTTATCTTTGACCAGTATACAGTACAGTATACCTCAAGATTTCGCAGTGCACACCGTAAGGCAAGCTACATGCCGTGTGTGTAGTGTATATATATCTATATCTATATATCATATATCTAATATATATATATATATATATATATATATAGATAGATAGATAGATAGATAGATAGATAGATAGATAGATGGGTGGATGGATAGATAGATAGATAGATATAGATATATACTGTAGATAGATAGATATAGATATAGATATATACCGAGAGAGGGAGACTGGAATACTGCATATATTGGTCTGCCTCCAGTTTGTCACACCAGCCCTTACACGCATAGGTCCATCACTTTTTTTTTTTTTTTTTTTAAGCATTTTATTATAGGCTACTGTTCCTAGTCACCACCACTCTCACTGGTCTTTCCTTAGCCACTCCCTTTTAAAATGAAAAGGTTTCTCGTCCTTTTCCCTATAGAGGTCTACCCTAAGCTCAGCAAAAAGGCGTGATGGTAGCAAGAATGAAATACCAAAGCGTCCTCGTACTGACAGAGTTAATGGAGATTGTTTCTAACTCTTTCACTGCGAGATTTCTTCCATAGGCTGAACATATTCTTTGGGCGGTCCCAACAGTTAAAACAAAATTACTTGAAGTTCATGGAGTATCGTACTGTAGACTGATATGCCTGATATGCACGGAAGGCTACCTTGATCAGGAGCAGATCCACCGTAAAACAAAGGGTTAGGAAATAAATAACTTACTGATGAGTCTCGATGTTACCCTTAAACCTCGGGGGACGAAGCATTATAATACCTTTTTAACTCTGGCAGTTTAACGTCACTGGGAAACCTGAATTAGCTCCCGACGTCTGAAGGTTAAAAAAAAAAAATAATAATAATAATAAAACATTAAAAAATGTACAGTCAACGCAGTTTGGTAAGGCAGCCATATACATGAAAGATGTCTCAGCTGGATCATAAGACGTCGCAATAATAAAAGTTAAAAATTTATGAACTGGATTATATTCTTGTACAGTGTCGCGTGAAATGGGTGCCATAGTTTAGGAGGCTACTCTTGAGCTCATTCTGAGAAATGTCCCCAACTGGAGGCCCCTCCACGGGGGGAATCACACCAGCCCCGAGCCGATACATATCTACCCCGGCTCGGAATATGACCTTGACCTTGACTTACTTTCACCAATTTCGAACTCGAAGCAGATTTTCATCCCTACTACGCACCTGTAAAATTTTGTGATGATACCTTGAGCGGTTGCGAAGTTATCGTGGTAACAGGCACACAGGCAAACTGAAAATACTCGTAGATTTTCATCTCTACTACACACCTGTAAAATTTTGTGATGATATCTTGAGCGGTTGCGAAGTTATCATGATAACAGACACACAGACCTTGACCTATACTTTCTCCAATTTCGAACTCGTGATTTTTTTTTTCCCCCTTTCTACACACCTGTAAAATTTTGCGATGATGAGTGGTTGCGAAGTTATCGTGCTAACACACACACACACACACACACACACACACACACACTGAAAATACCAGCTTCACTATCGCGGTCGGTAACAAGAAATTATTAACAGTACCTAAGTGAGCTGGTAAGGAAGGGGTACCAGGAAGCCTTCTAACGAAAATATAATGGCTCACTGTCTATATGGGGCACTTTCTCATTAGCATGTGGGACTAGGTACAGCGTCTCCCTTCGCAATTTCTATGCGTATTACACTCGAACTCCATCGCCATGTTGACGCTTTTTTTATTCTTGCTGCCTTCCGACGATTGAAGGCTATTATATTCAGGAAGGATGTTTTGTACTGTAAGTGATGGATGTAGGCAATATCTAACTTTTCCCTTTCGAAAAATCTCTTATAAGCGAAATGGAATAATCTGGAGGTGATAAGTTTGAAATACAGAATACATCATGGAAGTGAAGGGATTATCTGTAATTTACATTTACTCCTGCTACCACCAGACAGTTTCATTCAGTTTCGAGGAGATATTTTGAACTGGAGAGGATCGATACAACTATCTTCAACCCCTCCACTGCTAGAGGTGCTTCCTAACTCGAATATAATTACTTTATATGATAGTAGCAAAAATATCCAGTAAATAATGCCCCCTCAATGAAAGGGCTGATATTCTCTTGCATAATATTTAAGTCACTAATATCGACAGAGATATCAAGGAGTAAAATCCAAAATAACTGATGATGTAGGGGCATTACAAACTCCCTCCAGACAACTAGAGATCGACCCTGTGGATATTTTACTCACCTCAAGGAGGACGTGTTGCTGTATGGTAAAAAAAAAAAAAAAAAAAAGTGAAGCTCTACATTATAATATCCTTGAGAAAAAGTAAATAATTACCGTCTTTCCTACTCTGATTATAATCAGACTAGGAAAGGAGGCTCGTAGCATAGGAATTGAAGTCTGTAAAGTTGGGAAGTGGTGTGACGCCATATTATCAAAACAGAGATGGTAAAAGTATTTCTAAGATGTTTCTGAAACTCATGATAGGATCCACACATTTGCAGTATTGCTAGGTGTTACAATATATATATATATATATATATATATATATATATATATATATATATATATATATATATATATATATATATATATCAGAAGCACTAGACACACTCGGAGGAAGAAAAGTACAAAAACAACAGATACCGCACATCACAAGTGATTTAGTTGACACAAGAAATTTACGGTATCTACAAAAACAAAAGATACCGCACATCTCAAGCTATTTAGTTGACACAGAAGAAGAAGTTTACGGTATCTGCATCTTCCACATATAGGCCTAAGGTTACATTCCACCATAGGCAGCCACACACACACACAAAATGCACCTACATCTTCAGACTCCCATTCCTTCCTTATTTCTTGCAAGAATTCAATCACCTCCCATCTCATGTACTTAATAGTTCCTATATTTAACGTTTTAAAACCTAGAATTATCACTCGTTAGCCTATATTCCTATCCCCAATCACCCTTGCAAGGTCTCCGCTCACTCTACAGTCAGTGAACAGTCTTTTCAGGATCCCTAAATCAAGAACAAGAATTAGTTTCAGAAACTGGAGCTCGCATGTACTTTCATATTCTCAGTTTTATGAATAAGGCTGTAAATTTGTAGGGAAGTGTGTTGAGAGGGGATGGTTAGGTGAATGAGCAGGGGAGGAGACCGTGCAATAGGGTAAGGGCGCCGTCACACGAAGGCCGGAACCAGACTTATTCTGACGTGAATTGTCTGATTATGTACGTTAAGAGGAATGTTGGAATAAGAACACCTGGTTTCACTGTGTCAAATTCTGACCAATCTATTTCACACTGTTAGACATGATGCAGGTAACAGTGAGAAGCATTTGGTTCAAAATGTGACCCAGTGAAACCAAGCGTTCTTCCTCCAACATTATTCCTTACGAACTGTACATAATCGGGCAATTCGCGTCAAAATTAGTCTGGTTCCAGCCTTGGTGTGGTGGCGCCCTAAAGCCTTGTACACACCGAGATACAAAGTCTAGAGACAGTCGAGCGACTATTTATCTCGACTTTTGCGAGACAATCCAGATACAGACGGGCGACAGTCCAGAGACACTTTGGAGACAAGGCAACTTTGTCTCTGGACTGTCTAGAGACTGATGCGAGACAGTCTCTAGACATTTCTGCTTCTTTCTCGCTGGTCTGTTGCTAGACAATCGAGAGACAGTCCATAAGGTGTATACGGTATATATATATATATATATATATATATATATATATATATATATATATATATATATATATATATATATATGAATAATTGCCAAAACCAACAGAGGAATCACGCCATCCATCCATCATCCAACCCTACGTCGCCCTACGAGAAGCGCAGGAGCCCGGGGCCAGGCAAGTCGGTCCCGACATCCAAAATGAGAGTGACCAACCTCACTCATCCCTGAGTGGCATTACATGAGCAATAAACCCCAACCACCCCTTGGATAAAAACCTTCACAGGCTCAATCCGATTGGAGTGCCGTAATTACCCACCAAGCCACCAGGCACCAAAATTTAGTTATATGGTTACCACTAAGCGTAGTAAATGGTTTCCTGGTGTACAGGAAACCATTTTGGCTTTTCATTCAGCGCTGAGTCACCCACAGGCAGAAATAAGAGGAAAGAATGAAGCCTTGAAGGAAAGAAAGATAGAAGAGGGGGGGTAAAGTCACCCGTAGGCAGAAGGACGAGGAAACAATGAAGGAAAGAAGGACAAGAGGATGGAAGGAAAGAAGGACGGAGAAGAGGAAAGAGTAGATACCGAAGAGCAGCACGACATCGAGTGAGTGGATGGCGAGCTCCCCCACCTACCACTAGGGGAATCACTAAAGCTAATAATTATGTCGTGACAACCATATACGTACATAATTATTCAAGGATGTATGTAAAGCGTGTTAATATACCATAATTATTATATGTGTGTGTGTGTGTGTGTGTGTGTGTGTGTGTGTGTGTGCGTGTGTGATTTTTGTTTCTGTTCCGTCCACTCCATTTAATATGTACAGTATATAGGAATATGACTTAAGGCGAGGGCGATCTCTCTCTCTCTCTCTACCTACCTACCTACCTACCTACAGTACCTATCTGCCCGTCTATCAATCTCTGTCTTTATCTGTCCATCCATCCATCTCTCTCTCTCTCTCTCTCTCTCTCTCTCTCTCTCTCTCTCTCTCTCTCCAACAGAGTGTAGGCCCCCCAAAATAACATCGAAGGGATATACTGTAGTTGGGGTTTATTGCTCACATAATACCACTCAGGATAGCAACTGATCGCTCTCCTTAAGCGTATATATATATATATATATCAATTGATAGGTCTATTTTTTTAGAGCCAGATACACACCACGATGAATGCTTGACGAAGCGATCATTGCATCAGATGCAACCTGCATAGTCGCAGGAGTGGGATGTGTGTACAGGTTGAGAGCAGTGATCTAACCTCTCGGGTATGTGAACGCACTCTTTATGGGGCATGGATGGTGTCTGGGTAGCCAGTGAACCACTGTCACTCAACCCCTCGTCCCTTGACGGCTAGAAATTCTCACGGCAGAATGAAACTCATTTGGGGTTAGCTGAAATAAAATACTTGTAGCTATACCAACAACAGAGTAAGTTACTCAAGAGAGTTAGGTGTACCAGTAGTAGAGTAAGTTACTCAAAGTAATTTTTAGCTTTTAACTGCTAGGATTTCGTACATTTGAAACAAGTTCTGAAATAAAATATCGAAATACACCGGCGTACCGCAAGGAAAGGTTGCATCTGAAAAGTGAAGGACGAGGAGGTGCATAGTATAAGATTTAATAGTGTCCATTCAGCCGAAAACTGGCTGGAATGGTTGTGAGTGGGACAGGGGTTGGGCAGAGTAGCTAATTAATACTTTGAAAATATTGCAGTATAAAAAGGAGTAAGCACACGCTGCTCTCGTATGTTTCGTCTTGCGGCCGAGATGCAAAGGATATGATTTGTTGATTGAAATGTAAAGGTATTGAGTACACATACAACAAACTTGTCACGCACCTCCATCAGCACGTACTGTAGTTAGGCCATAATACTGTACAACATATATTAAACTATATCTTAATTACAGAACAAGGCAGGCCAAAAGTTTACACGGTACTGTATATGTTTATATCTATTTGTCTATCTTTGTATCCATGTATCTATGTGTGACGACTGCAAAACCTAATATTTTGTCTCAGGATCTGAATAAGTGTAGCTTTGTCTAAAGAGAGAGAGAGAGAGAGAGAGAAAGAGAGAGAGTACCAACATATGAGGTCGAAATAAATGTTGATATGTGTACTTGAGCCGATGGCAATAATTAATATTCGAGACTGCACTTAACTCTTCAGCCGTTAAAAATGTCTTTCAGCTATTGAAGATCATCAGTCTCCAACCCCGCAGAAGGAAAGCATCAATGGATTCAAGGGTAACATGGCTGAAGACGTTACGCAACAACTAAACCATAATTCTGGTTCTGTATTGGACATTATGAGCTCTCTCTTCTTGCCTTTTGTAGTCCATAGGGCAATAAAGAGTAGCCCAGCTGTGTGTAATTACAAAATATATTTGAACAATTTTTGAAGAATATCGTTGTGGATTTAGTCATTTTAGACTGCCTAGCCCTGTCGCATATCAATATCTGTGAAGTTTCTCGGTGCAGGTAACTGCTGCTACACATACTGAACTAGAGCAACTAACTGTGCCGTTTCAGTTCTTTGTACTATAACAATTTAATGTTAAGAATCTGCAATACTTAAGCGCTTGTGACAATTCAATTGTTTCTTTTACGGTTGCCATATACGATATATATATATTAATTAAAAGAATACAAGGGTATAGTTAATTATTCATATAGCATACCTGAAAAATGCAATATATAACTATCTTTCCATGGCTTCAATCAATTAATCGAACAAACTATCTATACAGTAGAAATATATTTTTAAAACGTGTCAACAGTCAAAGAGGATTGGGACGACGCCTGGCCGCGCAGACACCCCGTACGCTCTTTCTACGCAGGACGCTGGAAGTGAAGGTTGTGGGGGCTCGGTTCCTCGACGTTAAGTTATATTTTGTTGTATTTAACTAACTCCTCGTACAAAGGAGCGAGAAACCAGTGCCCACATAGATATTATTATCTTCACCAGCTAACACAGGAAGGAAGAACTCCAGAATGTCTTACAGAAGTCGCAGGTGAGTGGAGTGAACAAAGTGTCAATATGGCGATTCGGCCAGTCTAATCGATATACTTACAAAACCTATATGCTTTGAGTCCTTTCTTTATAATGCGTTGTGCAGAGTCTGTATAATTTTTGGAAGATCCTGTTATCAGGTAACTTCATTTCTGGTTAATTTCTATGTATTAGAAAGTGGATGAGAACCGATAAGAATTGTGTAGGAAAAAGGTAGCAATATTCCGTCGCCATTTTGTTGCGCCTTTGTAGCTACGTGGCAAAGGAGATTATGGTGTATGAATTGTATTTGCATCGTCAGTTTTCTGGGTTTGGTCGTTTAGTCGGTTGACCGTGGGTTTATAGACTGATAAGGTGTGAGTGGTTGTGTTGCAGCTTCATACCATGGTTTTAATTGTTGGGGTGTGTTCAAAATTTCTAATTCCTTTGGTGGGATCGTAAAATAGATCAGCTAACGTAGGGGGTAGCTTACAAACGTACTAATTTAAGTATAAATTTTTGGGATGAATACATTATTTCACGTGCTGTAAGTTTGAATTGGATATTATGGATCTACTGTTCCCGCTGCTACTTCCACCCACCCAGGAATTTCCTGTACGGTAGGCATTTCCTGGAATGGCGGGAGTGAACATTCACCATGCTTGGCTGTGGAAGCTTACAGACGTGGGTTTTTAATTTGGATCAGATATCCTCTTTGCATTTTACTCCGTGTTTAGTGTCGAGAGTAAGCTTGTGCAAAGATTGCTACTGGTAGTGTCTGGTGTGGCTAGAGAATGACTACAGCAAAATGGCAGGTTGTTGAAATATATTTCTCAAGGACAGTATTTACATTTGTAGTAAATGCAGGTACAGTATACCATTTATTGATGTTGCACATTGTGTTAGTGGGTTGTATGCTAGATTTGGTATACCAAAAAATTTGCTAATCCTGCTGTAGACCAGTGTTTCTAGATTACTCAGATCTTATAGTGGATAATTATTGATTATAGATTACACTAGGTGGAACAATGTTAGTGGGCAGGCACGTTGGTTCATGTATTCCATTGATGTGCAGTTATTTGTTGTTCTATCTGTG
Source organism: Coenobita brevimanus (assembly GCF_032717465.1). NCBI lineage: Eukaryota > Metazoa > Arthropoda > Malacostraca > Decapoda > Coenobitidae > Coenobita > Coenobita brevimanus. The sequence continues at coordinate 61,202,487 of NC_137008.1, forward strand.
CAACTTATGGTTGAACAGCATACATAAGGGTGACCAAGGGTGCTGGTTGGCAAGTAATGGAGGGGGGGGGGATTTGACCTTGGAAGATGGTGAGAATTATCCAGTGTATGGTACCTGTAGTATAGCATGCAACTGTTAAGAGGGCACTCCTTTGATACTGGCATTGTGTGCTTCACCTGTAGTAGTTTTTTGTGATCAGACATAATCAGTACATCAAATCAACTGTTAACCTAACCTGTTGGTATTAGGCTAAAATAGCGCCCTTCATTTAGGACTTGAATGTTGACTAAGATTTTAAGGGAAATAAAGCTGATTTGCCAGACAAGTGTAGAGAAAATTACATACACTGCATAGTAGCTATAAAAATAAAATCCATGAATGTACTTTACAAAAAATATTTTCATGCTGCTCGATCTCTAGCAGCTTCCCTTTTCAGTCCCTTATTCCTGAGTGTGACTGTTAAAGAGACTGAATAGGGAGGTTGCCAGAGGTTGAGCTGCATGAAGAGAGCCGCCTTTAGGTGGCCAAGGCCGACACATGCAAGCCTTTATTAACCAAATGAATTGATTGTTGTGCTGGAGTCTGAGGGTCATTTACAGTACAGTATTTACATTGCAAAGTTGCACTTAGAGATACTTTTTTTCACTGTCTATGCCTCACTGTATTTCCTAAGATTAGTAAATAACAAATAGATGTTTTATGTTTAGAGCACAAGAAACTTGTTAACCTCTTGGGAATGATGAATGTACCCAAACATGTCAGTATCTGGTCATTTCTCATCCTTGTGAGTTTGGAACAAATGTGCCTCACAGTATTCTGGGGAGAACCACATTTCTTATTATTTTCCGTTAAAATTGCCTTCTTAGTACAGTATATGCTACCTATATATATATATATATATATATATATATACACACACACACACACACACAAGGCAGGACCACTTTTAATGAAGAGACGAGCATATTAAAGCTATGATTATCTACAGTTCGAAATATTTGTTAAGAGCACAGTCTGGTGGTGTCAAGAATTAAAGGGGGGGGGGGAATGAGACTGACAGGAAGCCACCGTAAGTTAATGACCAATAGAATGAATTGAGCATTGTTGCATACACCGCTGCCTAATTGTGTATGCAAGACATCTGTTCTGTGATTTATGTTTACAGTAGCAACACGTGAGTTATTGGATTGTTTAAAAGATAATTAATAGAAGCTGTCAAACTTAGACCATTTCTTATCACTGCAGTGAATGCTGGTAGAGGATATGCTGTGACTAGCTAGTTCACTGTGGTATGTGAAATTCTGAATGCAGTACATTTAACATTATATGGAAACTTGCCAACTTAGCTACATCTTCACATTAAGAGGAGGATAACTGCAGTAGGCCAATTGGTCCATGGTATGCAGCTGTAAGTGTGACTAAACTACTGTAATAAGAAGACAATGATAGCAAAATTAAGTTTGCCAATGGGATAATTTAAATTTTGCAATAACGTCTTACTACTCTTGAACAATAATCTATCTTCATATTAGTAATTTTAAGCCAAGGAGGAGGGCTGAACTTGGAAGTGGAATTCACTGTAAAACAGTATGGCAATGGATCACTTTGTAGTAGAAAACATTAGTCTGATTGAATGCAAACCAGAGCATTTTAATTTATATGGTACAGTATCATTGATGATAGTGGAAAATCATGATTGGTGACTACAAAATTTTTTCAGGTACACTTTAAAGACATCACAGAAACGTGAATAATGTCTGAGTGTAGGCTTTAAATCCATCTCTGATTTGGCATCACAGATTTTTTTTGTGTTGTGTTCTGGGGAAGTATGCCTGTTTCCAAAGAGGTTGGAAGTTGAGTGTTTTTCAGCCTCTGGATTTATTTTTTATTTCTTTATTTTTATTTTTATTTAATAATGACTAACGATTTTGTTTCAGGTTCATCTATAATTAGTTAATCCTAAGATCCCCTTTTAGGTCTCGGTCCCGTTCTCGTTCTCGCTCTCGTGACCGCGATCGCGATCGGCGCCGTGACCGTGATAGGGATGATTGGGGTCGTGGAGGATGGGGCTCTGGTGGTGGAGGTGGTGGCCGCCCGTCGCTGAAGGGTCGTCAGCCAGGGGAGCGTCTTCGAAAGCCCAGATGGGACCTGTCAAAGCTGACACCCTTCGAAAAGAACTTCTATCAGCCAACTCCAACTGTACTCAACCGACCAAGTTACGAAGTTGAAAAGTACAGGCAAGTAATTGTGGTAACCTTTTGTACCTTTTGACTATTTCATTCATTAACATATTAGTGTCTTTTTGTGGCACTGAAATATGTACATTATATGTAAAGAACAATTTAATGGTCTCTTAATATGTTATTTTTAGATAGTGATATTGGTAAGGTGCCATGTCAGTAATTTGTTACCAGTACATCATGGTGTCATGATGACCAGGCTGATCATTTTATTATAAATATTTGTTCCTGGTTAGGTGTAGCACTGTAAAATAATAACTGTCTAGCCCAGTTTGTACTGGAGATATTTACTTTATACAATTTTATTCCCTCAAATATTAGCTACACTATTGTAGAATTTTGCTTGAGAAAACTTTAGGCTGAAGAAGAAAATATCCTCATTAACACCTTCAGACACTGACAGCATTCCTAAGTATGGTTATCAACGTGAATTTCTACTTGAGCTCTTAACCACCATTGCCACACTTTCTAAACTACGCTTCTTGAATGGCGCCAGTGGAGAGATTCCCCAAAAAGAACCACAATTGTAACAGTAGACAAAGCTTTTGACAGTAAAAAGACATGATCAGTATCCTGAACATAGATAAGCAAGACAAATAACAATTAGGTAGTTGAATTCCTCAACTCTTATTATTTATTTTTTATTTATTATTAGCTCGTGGCCCCCTTCTGGGGATCATTTACTTCTCTGGCCCTCTCTTAATTGCTGTGAGTTAAACGGGGGGGGGGGGAGTGGTACTGCACCATTTGCTACTCTTGGCTGTATTATATAGTATTTCAATTAGGTACCAAAAAATGACCAGTTTTGTGCAGACAGAATTCAGTAAACATAAATTGTTTGGTAGCAGTGTTACAGCATAAATTGTTTGATAGCAGTGTTACGGCCTTCTGATGCAAAATTACTCTAATACAGTCTATCTATTTTGCCAGATGCCACAATCCCGTAAGGGGTGGCCCTTTGACGTTTGAATTATTTGTTTTTTGGGGAGGGGCACTAACCCTCCACCAACCCACTTGTTGACACGTAGGGAGAGCACGTATGGTTTGGTTATGTGATTACCACCCAGCGTTGTAAATGGTTTCTTGGCTCTTTTAAGTAGCAAAGTTCTTTTAAGATGTCAGTGTACAGTAGCAATGTAAGGTTTGTAACAAAAGGATCGATACTTTGTTTTTTAAGTTGCAGGGAAAATCCTTATACATTAAATATATAGTAGCAGTATATATAATGTCTACTGACAAAAAAATCTGATTGGCATAAAGTAAAATTCTATAAAGACAAAATTCTTAGTAACAGCATATGGTCTTCTAATGAAAAGTATTCTAATGGTCAGTACTTATTTTCAGATAGCAAAGAAAATTCCTGATGACAAATGTATAGTACCAGCATAAGATCTGCTAGCAAAAGTTATTCTGATATGGAATTCATTATGTTTGCTGCTGAAATTAGCACAGAATGAAATGTGAGGACTGAAAAAATGATCATGAACTTGGTTTGGGTGACCCTCTCAGAAACTTACTGTGATCACCCCCTCTTTTTTTTATTTTATTATAATTATTATTTTTATTTTTGAGGCCCCCTGGAAATATTGCATGACTCCCTGGGTGGTCACATGGCTCAGCGTTGGGAACCTCTGTGCTAGTGAGCTTTTTCTCATATTGACAGTTCATATTATGCAATCAAAGCTCTCAGATTTCAAACACTTGTGACCCACAGTCAGAGTACTTAGTCCCCTGCCCTCAATAACATTTTCCTCAAACCTACTAACTCTGGGATACTATGGTCACATCAGAACTGACTTCATTGTGCTTTTTCCCCAGATACCTCTCCCAGATAATGTACTGCTTTTTTCTGTTCCACATAGTCTTCTTCGACTAACAGTACCCACATTCATAATTTCAAAGATATTCTTTGGCTCCTTTACGTGTTCATTCTTTTAGGTTTCATATTGTCTTTGTATTCCCTTTCATCCACCAAATAATTCCATGTCACATTGCCCTCAAGGACAACCTAAATTTTTGGACCTGCATAATGTTTTCCACTTGCATTGTCATTGCAGAGGAATCACTACTTTGCAACAGAAGGAATAATTGAAGTCTGCAAACATTTCATTGTAAGCCCAAGCTGGGCCCTTACCATAGGAACCACAAAAATACTGTATACCAGTATGTTGAGATTATACAGAGTTGAGTAACCCCAGTCTGTCTGGCCAAACAGGCAAGCAACTGCCATGAAAGTGGTTATCCCTTGCAGCAAGCTGATGTTCCCATTTTAGTAGGTAGTGCAAGGTATGGGGAAGTGTGTAGAAGTTTGGTTCTCAGGTGGACTCTCTCTCTCTCTCTCTCTCTCTCTCTCTCTCTCTCTCTCTCTCTCTCTCTCTCTCTCTCTCTCTCTCTCTCTCTCTCTCTCTCTCTCTCTCTCTCTCTTACACACACACACACACACACACACACACACACACACTACTAGGCTCCACATACCTGTTAATTCATTATATGGTTACCACCCAGTGTTATCAGTGGTTTCCTGGATTGTCAGATTATCACCATGGAGCAAGAGTAGTCAGTCAAGGACCACATGAACATTTAGTCAGTTCATATAGTTTACTGCTAAAGCACAGGATCCATCCCATCCTTTTAATTTTCATGCTTTATTGCTATCAAAGGAGGATATATTCGCTATGAGGCACAAACGTTTACTAGTGCAGCCACCATCAAGGTAGTATATCAAACTGCATCAGACTTCACCTCATGTAAACTGTCCATTCCAAAGAAAAAGTGAAGTTAGTAGTGGTGTTAGTTGGTGTTAATGGAAGAACAAAAGAGGCCATTATATCTAGAACAGGTTGCTGATTGATGGTCTTAAGCAAAATGGTTTATATTTTGGGGTTGCCATAAGTTAAATTATGGCACATACTTGCATATATGGGAAACTGAAATGCTGTTCCAGTGATAAGATCCAGAAACAGCTTATCCTTTTCCTTAGGACCGAGAAGGAAATCACTCTTCGAGGAAGAAACATCCCCAACCCCATCCAGTACTTCACAGACTACAACTTCCCTGACTATGTAATGGCAGAAATCAGACGTCTTGGGTATGAGCAGCCAACTCCTATTCAGGCACAGGGTTGGCCGATCTCTCTCCAAGGAAGGGATTTTGTAGGCATTGCACAGGTAAGCATTGTTTGCCATGGATTTGTGAAATAAGAAAATTATAGATAAGCAAGATGGAATTTTTAGAAAGATGAAGTCATGTAAGCATAGATGATTGAAAATTCATTATATGAATTCTGTTGTAGCGGTTTCATAGGAGAAAATTGTCATTTTGCCCACTGTTGGGTGTGTTTGCACGAACTGGAGTTTTTGAATGCATGTTATATTACACATTACCTACACTTAGATTCGATTTACCCATACTGTTAAGGCTGTAACTTTCCTGAATGCGCTGTCAGTGCATTCCAGAATAGGACAGAAGTTATCAGTTCAGAGGTGCCAGGTCTTTCTCCCTATTCAGTTAATCATATGATTACTAAAAAGTAAATGCTGGTAAAGTTCCTTCTGTGAGTAACATTATGTATTATATAATCTGTACATTTTTATACTGTAAGTTTGTGTATGGTATATTCTGTACAGATTACGTACGTAAGTATTCTTTTGGTGACCACTTTAATTATTCTTAGGTTCATTTATTTTTCATTAAAAACAACCTGAGACGTAATATTTTGTAGGTATCCCTTGCTTGACAGTCATTCACTGTAATTATTTTATATCTATATCTATCTATCTATGTATATACTGTGTATGTATATATATATATATATATATATATATATATATATATATATATATATAGAATACACACAAACCTCGATTTAAGGGACCTCCATTTAAGGGACCTCCATTTAAGGGATTTCGTATTTATGGGACTTCATATTCTACCCGACGAACGGACAAGACCGTTAAAAAATGATACAAAATGTCTGGGTTATATACATTAATGTGTTTCTTTATACAGTACACACAATATAATCATATAAGTAAGTTAAGTGAAACAATCATTGCATCTTATAATAAGATTGTCTTTATATGTGGTAGAACAACGGACATTTGCAAGTAAAGGACACGTTGATTCCCCATTTAGTCCCTTAAATCGAGATTTGAGAGTGTATGCAGTTCATGCATGTGGGTCTTGTAATAGATGTGGTGGAAGATGCTCAATGGAGGATTGCTCAGATAGCAGAAACTCGTATAATGGATTAAAGGGGGGGGGTCATGACACATAAGAATACATAACTTAGCCCTTCCACATACAGTAAGTTTAGGTAAGTTTTCTGGATCACAGTGTTATTACACCCCTCTCGTGCCTATGAAAACATGTACACCAAAGGGGAAAATGTGAATTTTACAGCTCCTTCATTATTCCCCCCACACACACACAAAGAAACTATTCACATCGTAAACACACCTGACTCATTTTGTCTGATCGTTTGCATATAAGCTCCCACACCACACGCCACTTTGTTCAATAATTTTACGTTTTCCTTTGGAATAAATGCTTTTCTTGTGTTCATAGCACCTTTAGGGTGTTATAACTAAAGTTAGTTTGGAACCATGTGCCCAGAGTTCTGAGAGGAAATGAGGAGCAAGGAAATAAATATACACTTATCACAGCAACGATACACACAACACAGAGGCAGTCAGTGGCAGATGGTATGGGATATGGGTTGTGTGGGTCAGGTCCGGTCGAGGAAGCCAATCAGTGACCGACAAAAGCATGACATGAGTTACAAACAAAAGCACTCATCTGGAAATCCATTACCGTAACACATCCACTTACCACCCAGTTTCCCTCGCGCATTTGAGTGAAATTACCGTGCTATTAAGTAATTATGGGAAAATAAATGCCCATGTTATTGTAAGATCATTTTCTTTGTCTTAAGTTGTGACTCTACTGTATATATGTATAGGTACATATCTACGTCTATTTCTATCTATCTATCTATGTATATATACCACATACATATATATATATATATATATATATATCTGTATATCTATCTATCTATTGCCAGGCGCCTCAATCCCGTTTGGGGTGGCCACAAACAACTCGCCTCCACACACACTCTATCCTATGTTGGGAATTAGAATCTAGATGATTGGTTGGAATAGTAGTAGTATTTTTGTAATGAGTATTTCCTTGAAGTTAATTGAAAGTTTGGATAGTGGTTGAAGGCATAAGCTTCATTAGTTGATTAATTATTTTTCAGACTGGGTCTGGGAAGACACTTGGCTACATCCTGCCAGCAATTGTTCACATCAATCACCAGCCCTATTTAGAACGTGGAGATGGTCCCATAGCACTGATCTTGGCTCCTACCAGAGAACTTGCACAGCAGATTTTAACTGTTGCCCAGGACTACGGTGCATCATCAAAAATCAGGTCTACGTGTGTTTTTGGAGGCGCTCCAAAGGGACCACAGATTCGAGATCTGGAAAGAGGAGTAGAGGTAAGTTTGAAATGTGGTTGAAGGCACAGATTACTTTGGTGAATGTAATTTGTGCATGATTAATGATTGCACTGCCCCTGAAGGTTTGGACTTAGTTGCCAACCCCTGGTTCCCTTTACTCATGGTGCTTTAGCAGAGGATTGGAAGATAAGTTGATGAACATTGCAAGCAAAGTTCTAGACTAAGGAGAGCTGTGAGTTTGGTTGGAGATGGTGGAAAAATACACATTCATTGTACTCAACCATCGGTCCTACGGCACTTATGTTCAAGAGTTGTACGCTGATTGCCTCTCCCCACACCAAAACCATTTCCCCCGCACACATGCACATTATTATTATTACTGTATTATTGTTATTATCATTATTTGAGGTGATTTGGAAATAAACCATTTAAAATACTATCCTGCAACACCCATTTCTGTAGGGAATACAACACTATTAACCCCCAGCACAAGTGCTTACCTACTTTTCAATCCATCCCACCCATTCCTTTGCTCATGATCATTTCTTTCCCCACACTGCTTCCATTCTAGGACGATAAAAATTGAGAAATACATTCAACCCATCATTTCAACTGCATCTGTTCCCACAGTGTGAACATTCTTGTCCCAGCTTCACCACCCACAAACCTTTTAGTCCATCCCACCCATGCCTTTGCTGACGACTCCCATTTTTGTAAAACGTTGGCAGTTTCGTGATTCAATCATGCCATGCTGTTCATGAACACACTTGTTCTTTTTATGGCTTCAGATACTGATTTATACATTGGCCTGTTTTCAGATTGCAATCGCTACACCTGGGAGGTTAATTGATTTCCTTGAAGCTGGCAAAACCAACCTTCGACGTTGTACATATTTGGTACTTGACGAGGCTGATCGTATGCTGGATATGGGCTTTGAACCACAAATCAGAAAAATTGTAGACCAGATTCGTGTAAGTATTATTAAGGTTCTGATGATTTTCAAACATATGGTATGTTGGATGAGTGTGTGAGGAAGAGAGGTTTGGAAGTCGGTGAGGCTAGGGACTGACAAGAGATCGAGCTGGCTGGATGAATGTTGTGAGGAGAAGTGCGTGATCAGGGATTGGGCACCCCTTTTTAACGTGGCAGCATCCTGATTGGCTCAGTCGGGTACGTTTATGCAAAGCTACAGAACGTGGTGAATGTTTTTGGCTTATCCAATAAATCCAGGATTCCGGGGGCTTGAATGATGAGTGAGTTGATGCAGGGTCCATTGGATTGGGCAGATTTGGGCTGTCTGGACATTGCTACTCCTCATTTGGCTGTCTGGACATTGCTGCTACTCACCCTGCCCTAGGGTGGGAAAGGAGGTCCGGATGATGATGATGGTATTACTTCTGACAGAAGTCAGTTGGGCCAGGAACTAGGGTTCCAAAAAAAAGCGATATAGTTGATTTCTATTTACAGACTAAATTCCCTTGGCCACAAACTCCCAAGAGTTGCTAGTGCTCATGTGATTACTCAGTTGAAGTTGGTCACCTCTTCTGAGCTCACACTGTTGCATACTTTCTAATATCCATTCCATGATAATTAGTGAACAGTACATACATTCTGCGAGAATTCATCATTAGTTATTATACTGGTTTTCTGGACATGATTTACTAAGAAAAATATTGCAGAACGGCTACAAAAATACATAAAATGACAAGTGGTGCAATAGCATTCTCATATAGTGTTACAAGTCTCACTGCATATTTATTTTGAGTGCCTGTCATGGAGTTTTCAAATAGATTAATGCTTCATCTAGCAGTTGCTGAAGTGAATGTAGTGAATGTTACTGAAGAAAAAAGGATAATTTTCATAACCTGATAAATGGGAAGATGAAATAGGAGACCGAAATCACAGGCGCTGAATAAACCTAACATATGGCATGTGAGGTTGGTTCAGATGATCTTAAGTTGATCTGTGCTGATATTTTGCATTCATACAGCTTTATGTTGCTTTTGTACATAGATATATGAATGTAAATTTTTCTCATTAAAATAGTAAGGAAAGAATACGAGTCAATGGTTAATTGTTGTTAGAGCTAAGAAAAATATTCGTCCTGGAAGTGAGACGGTATGCTAATGTTTGCACACCAACCACAATACCTTTCGCAGGATGAGAACATCATTGCTTACAGGCTTCACCTGAGGTCTGCTAACAACTTGCAATCAAATTACTTTAAACCCATATCTCGTCCAGTTCTATGGTGCCTTATGAGGAGCCTGGGGTTAGGTGAGTTAGTCTTGACATTTCTAATTAGTAACCAACCTTACTCATCCCTGAGTAGCATTATGAGAGCAGTAAACCCCAACCACCCCTTGAATATAAGCCTACACAGGATCAATGCAATTGGAGCACCTAAACTACCTACTAAACCACCAGATGCCACAATTTGGTTATTTGGTTACCACTGAACGTAGTAAATTAATAACCGTTTAGCTTGTCACTCAGTGTAAAGTCACCCATAGGCAGAAGGAAGAGGAAAAAATGAAGGAAAGAAAGACAGAAGAGGGAGTGTAAAGTCACCTGTAGCTAGAAGGAAGAGAAAAAAATGAAAGATATAAGAGGAAGGGAGAAAAGGGCAGACACCCAAAGCAGCACTACATAGAGTGAGTGGATGACGAGTACCCTCACCTACCACATACGTTATTAGTTTCATATATACTGTAGATATAGGGATAGGATTTTTTCATTTCATTCAAATAATGTGAGAACATGAACATCGATGGATTGAGCTAACTTGGTCCCAGACATGAGACTGTATGCAAACTTACTTTGGTGATTTCCTTTTATTTATCATAATGGAGCATCTTCTCCTCATTATAGTGAGTAAATATGTTAGGTAATTGTTACTACAGTGATACATGAAGCACAAAAGAAAGTAGTTTAGTTGACCAGCTTTAATGTATTCAATTATCAGGTAGGAATTGGCAACTTTTGGGGGTATGTGGCTAAGGCAACTGGGTGGGAAGCCTGATTTGAAAAAGCTGATAAGCACATGCTTAAAAATGAACAAGTTCAATAACACATTCAAGTACTAAAAATGAAAACTATACACATTTTACACTAACAGTCCGTAATTATGTCCTTTTGTAGTTTATTTCACATCCTTGTCATTGCACTTATGAGACATGTATTGTGCCCCATTTAATGAACTTTGTTCATAATAGCTGACAGAAGTGTGATGACATGGTAGTGTGTTAAGCCCAATATCCGGTCAGTGTAGGTTAATCAGATTAGGTTTGCTATTGTATATCTCTAATATAGCTGAATAGTGTCTGGTCCATTTTTAACCTGTGGGCTGTGGCAAGGGGTCATGCAGAAGTCCTCCATGGTGCGGCAAAATGACAATTTTGGCCACTCTTACAGATTTCCATGAAGTGTATATCAGTGGCTAGGAAATTGCATTGTGCCGGTACCCAGAGAATTTTTTAAAATTGAAATCGGCTTAGTTTTTGAAGAAATAACAGTCAGAAATCACATTTGTGGCAGAAACATGAAAACTATGCTTTGAGAGAAAGTAATGCATATGTGTGCAGAAGAGACAGGCTGTAAACAGGTTTTTGCCAGTCTCCCCACTTACCTGGTGGGTTGCCAGATCGCTCTGCTTGCTGCAGTACGAGCCTACTGCGCTACTTTTACACTCACTATTTACCACCCTGCTTCTGTTCCATACCTCCTATTGACCTTACATTTGATTTTGTTATTGTAAGCAATTTTGTCACACGATTGCCTTTCGTGGGGTGGTAAAATTGTGGAAGATGCATTATACTTTTGGGTTATTGTTGCTGGTGCAACAGGGGGTGGGATTGAGAGATACCAGTTACCTTAATACCCCATAAATTTTGTCATGGTGATCCTTCTAGAACCTTTTTGGTGTGTTGATGAAAATCTCGCTCATAAGGGGTACAGTATGTTGCAGCTTTACGAGACATCCCCAATGAGGTACAGTATATCGTAGTCCACAGGTTAGTTGGACTTACTTTTAAGGATTGACAGTAAATTGAAAGTTTCATCATTATGAATCCTGTAAAATTAGGATTGCAGAGGAAGTGTTTGGAGTGCAAAAGAACAAAAATTGCCTAAAGATTGCATATGCCAATTGCAGAATTAATGAAAAACATTCCTAGTTGTAGTGATAGGTGGTAGTGCCCATTATACTAATGATGTAGCACTATCTTTAAAGGGAGTGACAAGGCAAATGGCTTTAGTGGCCCAGGGAGCCATTTTTTGTGTTGGATGGTAACCAAGTTACTGAGTGGACAGGTGGTAGTCTAATGGGTTACCTTTACAATGATGACATATATTATGGCTATTTCAGCATTTTATAGCATGGTAAAGCAAAAGGAAAAAGATGCACAATTTTTTGAGTTGGCCAAATATTTGCTTCATGATCTTTTTCTTTGATCAGTCAATGTAAATACACTTTCCATGATATGACGCTGATTGTGGTGTTACTTTGAAGCTGAAGAGTTGTACTTTATCATAGTACCATATATTCAAGAAAGGAAAGAACAAAAAGTCAAAATGATGAGTTGAATTTAGGTGAAAACCAAATATTTTATTTCTTGCTGTAGAGAAATATTAAGCAAAAAAAAAAAAAAAAAAAAAAAAAAAAAAAAAAAATAGATGGCATATAAGTCTGGTTTAAACCATGCAGAACTACAATAAATTACAATGATGTATAGATTGTTTTTTTCTGCATTTCATTGCATGGTAAAGCAAAAAGATAAAGATGCGCAATTTTTAATGAGTCTCGGCAGCATATTTGCTTCACGATCTTTTTCTTTCATCAGTCAGAGTAAGTACTCGGTTGTGGTGTTATTTTGAAGCTGAATAGTTGTCATCATCATCCGGACCTTTCCCACCGTAGGGCAGGGTGAGGAGTAGCAATGTCCAGACAGCCCACATTTGCCCAATTGAATGGGCCACACTTCCATTCACTCATCATTCAAGCCCCCGGAATCCTGGCTCTATCGCAGGGGTTCTTAACCTGGGGTCCATGGACCCCCAAGGGGTCCATGGATGAGCTTCAGGGGATCCATGAAGGTCAGAATAATTGAGAACAATTTCATGATGTTGTTTGGCATCATTAACTGACAAAAAAAAAAAAAAGCGAGACTTGAAGAATTCTGGTGTTCATTGACACAACCCTACCCCTGTCTGGCAAAGCGAGCTATGGATGCTGTGATTCCATTTGCTACTTCATACCTTTGTGAGTCAGGGTTTTCAGCACTTGTTTCTATCAAAATGAAAAGTCTAACTCAACTGGATGTCAACAATGACATGCGTGTTTCCTTGCCATAGACCCTCCACAAATTCATCTTTTTATTCAAGCCAAACAACAAACACTGAAATGAACTTCTGAGCAGAATTAATGTTTTGTTTTGATCAGTTTGCACACGTTGAATGTACAGTATTTCATTTTTTCATCGAGTGGCCATTAGTTTTTCCATGAAAGAGTGGGAAACAGTTCTTTGTAAAGACAGTTTTACACACTGCGTGAGGCAGTTTTCAATAAAATAAAGTACATTCATTTTATGCAAAATGCTGTGTGTGTGCTTATGTGGATTTTTGTAGGGAAGGGGTTCATAGCTTTCACTCGATTCGTGAAGGGGTCTGTGACTCAAAAAAGGTTAAGAACCACTGCTCTATCGGATGCGCTACAAAACATGGTGAAGGAATAATTGTACTTCGTCATAATACTTTCAAGAAAGAAAGTTGAAGAAAATAAAAAATCAAAGTGACGAGTTGAATTTAGTTGGAAAAAAATATATATATTATACTGTACCTTGCCTTAGAAAATATTCAGCAAGATGAAAAGATATATAAATCCAGTTCAAACTATGCAAAAGTACAAAACTACTGTCTGCCATGCACAGAGCAAACATTCTGCAACATCATGCCTCTCTTATGTCATGTAAATGTGATTTATGGTGAATATTATACAAAACTTAAAATACCACATAAATGAGTCACTGGAATCTGAGGTTGGATTTGAAATGACTCTAAAATGAGTTGTCTGAATCTCAGATTCTTTAAAGTTGTTAAAAGGGAGAAAGGTAAATCAGTGCCTTACGACCTGTGTTGTAAAAGTGCGAGCAGTTGGATTTTTTTTACCGAGCCCTCGTGGATGAGGGTTAATAATCGCATGTGGACTCTTCCTAAACTGAGATAGACGCAAATGACAACCTTCCATTTCTGTTATATTGACAAATAAGCTATATTTTTCTCTAGTATTATACTGTATGTAGATAAATCAGTTAATATCCTATATTCAGTAAAGTAACAAAAATTGTTTAATAGAGGTACTTCAAGTTGACCACATGCGTACTTACATCTAATCTTGTGTTGCCTCATGAGCTAAGGAGCCCAGGGCTAGGGAAGTTGGTCCTGATGTTTACGATGAGAGTGACCAGCCTCACACATCCCTTAGTTCCCTTAGTGGTATTACGTGAGCAGTAAACCCCAACCTCCCCTTGGATGTAAACCTACACAGGCTCAGATCAGTTGGAGTGCCTTTATTACACAACCACCAGGTGCCCTAGTTTGGTTACATCATCATCATCTAATCCATGATTATGCTTGCATTGTACATTAAGTTATCAGGTGAGCAGTGGCATCTTTTTCCAGTTTGTGGAGGCTCCTATTACTAATTAAGGACTCGTGAGTTTATCACTCAGCTTGCAGACAAACTGAACACAGACGGGAAAACAGGCTGAAACTGAGTGTTGGCACTGGTGTTGCCGTGGTGAGAGTTTGAATCTTGTAGTGCCGGAATGAATTTGTGTGTGTGTGTCATGAATGCTCACTCATGGGAATATTTGATGGCTGTCACAAAAGTACGTTTTGCCAAACTGGATGTTGCAAAACCTGGTGCCCAACTGTACCTGTATTAGGAGTATATGCAGTATAGCAATGTTTCATTAATTAGAAGTGAAAAGCATTGCTTTATTGTATACAGTTTGAGGTATGGAGGGGAAAGCTGAGGTGCCCTATAGATAATCTGCACATTTGCATGCTTACACCTGTCCATGGTTTGTGATGTATAGATGATTGCCTGTGGCATTGGTCTTACACAGTCACCCATGGATGCCAATAGCAGTGAATTGGTTAAATGACTGTGTTGCTCCTGTCATTTGGTGTGTTACTGGTCTCCCATCTTTGTACTTTTTCTTATGCATGGATCCTGCCTACTCTTGTTTTTAGAATGCAGTAATCTTCATAAGACCTTAACTTTGACACTGTAACTATGACTTTAGCCACAAAAGAAACTGTCCAGAATCATAATAGGTCAAGCTCTGTGCTATTTTTTGGGATAACTTTTTTACTTATTCTCATTTGCAAAAGCTGTATAGAATGTAATGTGTATTTAAATGCTGTGGTGCAAAGACGTTTGTTGGTCAGGTGAGTTCTTAGGTGGTTTGATCACAAGAGAAGGGATGCAAAATCTGTGACAAAATTCATGCAAGCAAGTCTGTGGGTGAGTGATTGGTCATTTAAGTAATTGTGAGGGAGGTATAATTGGAGGTAAATGAATCAGGTCTTTTGATAATGTTTTGAATATGTAGGAAATGGATATGAATGTTTGCACACTGTTTTTCAGCTGGGCCTTTGGCAGTGATTTCTCTCTCATTTACATTGCAAAATGACTTAATCTCCCAAGTTCATAAAAAAGTGCCTGCCTTTTAGCTGAGAAGTTGAAAGGTTTGAATATTTAATTACGGCGAGCTAATGGGTGTGTGGGCTCTTTCATTGGGCACTTGTAAGTCTCCTGTTTCTGGATCCCAACCATTGGAGTTGTAAGTGATAAAAAGCAGGGGAGGATGAATTATAGTGTTTTCATTTTTAGTGGTAGGTGGGGGCACTCACATTCCACTCAGTGTAATGCTGCTCTCGGGTGATTGCCGTTTCCTCTCTTCCTTCCTTCTTTCCTCTTCTGTCTTTTTTACTTTATTTTTTTTCTCATCCTTTTGCCTACAGGTGACTCTACACTCCCACAACTGTCATTGTTTCCATCATTCTTTCCTCTTCCTTTTGCCTATGGGTGACTCTACACTGAGTGACAAGCCAAACGGTTTCCTGTACACCAGGAAACAAGTTACTACGCCAGTTGGAAACCATATAACGAAATTATGGCGCCTGGTGGTTTAGTGGGTAATTAAGGCACTCCAGTTGGATTGAGCATGTGCAGGTTTCTATCCAAGGGGTGGCTAGGATTTATTGCTCACATGATGCTGCTTAGGGATGAGCAAGGCTGGTCACTCATCTTAAATGTCA
The DNA here is from genome assembly GCF_032717465.1 of Coenobita brevimanus. NCBI lineage: Eukaryota > Metazoa > Arthropoda > Malacostraca > Decapoda > Coenobitidae > Coenobita > Coenobita brevimanus. The sequence continues at coordinate 61,218,516 of NC_137008.1, forward strand.
AGACCAACTTGCCTAGCTTCGGGCTCCTGCGCTTCTTGTGGGGCAGCACAGGATTAGATGATGACATTTTTTGTTTGATACTTGTTTTCTAAAAAGAAAAATATTTCAGCCTGACAGACAAACGTTGATGTGGTCTGCAACCTGGCCAAAGGAAGTAAGGAATTTAGCAGAGGACTTTCTGAAGGACTATATTCAGCTTAATGTTGGCTCATTGTCCCTGGCTGCCAATCACAACATCCTCCAGATTGTTGATGTGTGCCAGGAAATTGAAAAGGATACAAAGTGAGTAATTCTGTTATTTTAAGATTTCTTTATCGCCTCAGGTTTGATGCCGTTACATATATTTTTTCAATGTAATTATCAGTTGTACGGTACTAAATTCAAATTGTCACTTTTTATTAGTTTTTAAAAATGGATTTCATACATAGCTCTTAGTTGGTTGCTCAGAAATAAAGATTTATGATTTGCCTTGTCCCATAGACTCCGGCAGCTCCTTGAAGAAATCATGGCTGAAAAGGAAAGCAAGATCATCGTGTTTGCTGAAACCAAAAGAAAGGTCGACGATTTGACTAGGCGAATGAGACGCGAAGGGTAAAGAAAATGCACTTGTACAATAGATCCTAAGGATCTAGGTGTCATTCTTCTACCTGAAGCTACCTCAGGCCTTTGGGACACAACAGACTTTGCATTTTTCTGATACTGTAGCCTGTTTTATCTTGAGGGAATATTTTCCCCAACACTTCTATATTATCTATTGATTAGGTTTATGTATCCTAAAGAAAGCAAAGTCTGTAATGCCTGTGTGAATAAATGCGCTTCATCCCCCTTTCCTTGTTTTCTGTAGGCTGCGCCAGTTACTCAATGAGATGGCGCAAGAGAGGGCTAGCAAGACTATAATCTTTATCGAAACGAAGAGGAAGGTGGAGGATGTTACTCGTGGGTTGAGGAGTACTGGGTAAGATGAGAGGCATCTTGCATGCTGTCATTTCAGTCTAGATGCCTCCGAAGTGTCGCTGGTTACCAGCTTAGGAATGACTGGTTATGTAGATGTTGAGGTCTTTCCCCATAGTAAAGTGCTAAATTACATTGCTTTAATGAAGAAGTGTCCCTTAGGTCTGCTTAATGTAGCTAGCTTTTGAATTACATTGTAAACATGAACTATATATTATAGATTTTAACTGCTGGGCATTAACTAATTTGCATTTTTGTTCAGGTGGCCAGCAATGTGTATCCATGGAGATAAATCTCAACAAGAAAGGGACTGGGTTTTGAGTGGTGAGTTTTTTTTGCATCACATTACAACCAGTACGGTATGATTTTGTTGATATATTGCATAGAAGTGTTGTATTATGTTCATTACTTAAGTGATTCTGAATTTCAGAGTTTCGATCAGGGAGGGCTCCCATCTTGGTAGCCACAGATGTTGCTGCTCGTGGCTTAGGTAAGTGTTCTTTCTTTCATTAAAAGCTTGTGGAGTCTATATTATTGACATTAGGGTTGGGGCACCAGGATTAAGTCCAGACTGTACATTTAGTGGTTTCATTCTGTGGGAAAAAGCCATTGGCTTAATCATTACTGCAGGTGATCACGTATGCTGACAATGGCGCCGCTTTGCACCTGCATGATGTAAGACGTGCTCCACACCTGTGGCAGTGTACAGCTTCTTAAGGCTCTGGAGTGTTAGTCTGGTCATGATGCAGGTGTAAACATGCATCATCGTCCAGACTTGCTGTGACACCTATGTGTGAATATACAGTACTCTTTATCCTATTTCATTCATATGTCTTTAACCCATTCTGCTACAGTAATACAGTTGGATGAACGCAGTCAACCCAAGTTATTGCTAGATCCCGTAGAATATGAAATTTTGTGTAAGCTAGAAATAAAGTTATCAAGGTAATACAGTACATTGTCCCAATTCATTTAACTACTGATATTGGTTAAAAAGTGAAAACAAATATATGGAATGGAAAATAGTCATCAGCTAGTTATCTGGGGTGTAATGAAGTGTGTGATGATGAATTTTAAAGATTTGGTAATTTCTTATCCTTAATATTTCTTTTGAACTGTGCAGATCTCACTACGTGTATAGTTATTTTGTGGTACAGTTTTAAAGTCTCATTTGTGTGAAATTGCTTCACCCCTGGCTAGATATCTTAGTGTAGGGCATATATTTGTTTTCAGCATTTTTCTTGTACTTAAAATAAATTGTTTATGCAAGTTGTATCAGAGTGGGTTAAATTTTCCATATTTAGGAATTAACTCCACAGAGGGAGACAAGGTGCTTTGCCTTTATGTAAATGATTAACAGTTAGTGAGATGTGCAAAGCTGAGGGTCTCCCTGTGAAGGAAGTACCAAAATGTGGATTTAGAGCTTTAGGATATTTTTGAGTTAATGGGAAATTGTTCTAATGGGTAAAAGACACCATTGAATTCATATAGTCTAAGATATATAGGTGCATCCAGAGGGTTAAGGAAGGGCCTCCAGAGGTTAAGGAAGCAGTTCCCCTTACATGGAGCCACTGTTAATTCAGTCTGGTCTTCTCTTTTGCAGAGGCACTGATAGAGAGATAATGCACGGAGGATGTTTCGTTGCATTAGGCTCCGGTGCCTCTGAGACGCATCGTGTATCACTGAGTGCGAATCCTCTTTGGTGCCAAGTGTCCACTGGTGCCTAACTGGTGGTCATGTTCCTGTGGCCATCAGGAGGCGGCAGAGGTCAGCGCTGACCAAAGTTTGCGGTCGCCTGCAGCCTGTGTTGGTCCTCTTCGACCGACTCCGGCCTGCAGCAGTCCGCGCTGGTTTCACCTGGCGTGCCCACCCTGGAACAGCCAATTCATTCACTACTGTAGCATCGACAAGCCCAAGCCCCTCCTGACCTGTGGTTAATGGGGCCCACGCAGGCCCTTGTTAGGCTCCGCCCCCACACAAAGGGCCCTCAGCCCAGGGAATGGATGTCCTTAGAGGTCCACCCCGGCCCCCACTTGCCGCTGCCTCTCCCGCTCTGCCACACGTAGGTATCTCTGCGGGAAGCAGTGGTTGCTGGGGGCATGTGGGGTGCATGCTCGCAATTATTTTTAGCTCTTAGTGATAAATTTTCTCAGTCTTAAATTTTAATTTTTAAAAATAAAGTAAAGCTATAACTGGAGTGTGCACCCATTGAGGGCTCGTGTGTATTCGGCCACAGGTGGTTGTGGATGAGGCTTGTTTAGTGAAAATATGATGCACAGTTCAGCTTCCATAGAATATATTTAAGGGGCCATTTCATTTAACTTCTTATCCTCTTATGCATGCACTTTTTGGCTTGTTCTGTCTTAGTACTTTGAAAGTATTTTATTTGCTAATACTGAAATGGCCCAAAGAACTGCCAAGTTTTCAATTTCTTAATATCCATGAACCATCTTGCAATACTGTACTTAACATTTGTATTTGAGTATCAGTGTTTGTCTTATTTAAACTTGGTAGTTTTTAAAATCTTATTGGAAATTTAAAATGTTTTAACGCTGCTCTCATCATCTAGATGTGGATGATGTGAAGTTTGTCATCAACTACGACTACCCCTCATGCTCTGAAGATTATGTCCATCGTATTGGCCGTACTGGTAGATCTGACAAGACAGGTACAGCCTACACATTCTTCACAGCGGACAACTGCAAGCAGGCAAAGGATCTGATTGATGTGCTGAAGGAGGCAAACCAAGTTGTTAATCCGCGACTGTATGAAATCATGGATATGGCACGAGGTGGTGGTGGCAAAGGTAATTACTGGGGGGCCAGTTTTTCTTGCATGGAAAGAGTATTGCCGTGTGAAGAGATTGAGAGTAGAATTTTTAATTACTTAACTGATGGGTATCTTCTAAGCTGAATGAAGTTGGGAAGTTGTTGGTACAGTAGAATTAAATGACTTAAACCCTCGTGGCTGATTATGTGTAAATTATTAGGACCCACTGGCTGGCCCCAGGGCTGATTTCTTAAGTTTCAAAAAAAAAAAAAAAACATTGAAGAGGAACATCAGATGCACCCTGCATTGCAATTTTGAGCATCCTAGACCCATCCTGAGCCATGCAGTTGAACATGGAAGTTGTGTACTTGTGATATCTTTCCTACTCTATGATAATTCTCCCTTGTACTTTCCCCACAATGCTCGGTAGACGTATGCCACAATAATTCTTGCACTCACCTCACTCGCCGTTATTTTTGTACAGGAGTACAATCACACCTATTTTCCACCCGGCTGAACAGTTTCACTCATGCTATCTTACTTATCTCCATCAAGCGCTTCATTCTGCTTTCTCCACTACACTTTAATCATCTCGGCATACACCTCATCAACCTCAGCTGCTTTCCCATTTTTCAGACGCTTGACAGTGTTCTTCACCTGTGCGTGTGTTGCATTTCCTGACACTGCATTCACTCTTTGCACACCCCCAAAACCAGTCATGTTTACAGTTGCTCTGCTGTCTCTATTCCCATTTATCAGACTTTCAGAATATTCTTTACATCTGATCCTTACTTCATACCTGTGGGTTAATAATCTACTGCTTATATCAGTCACACTTTAACATTTCTTTCTGCTGTCACTTCTGCATTTCTGTACCACCTTCCAGAATAACATCCTATTTTCAGAGCATTTTTTTTTTTTTTTTTTTTTTTTTTTTTTTTTTTTTTTTTTTTTTTTTTTTTTTTACCGAGATCATCATTTACCTCCCCTTTTCTCTTCACTAGTCTCTTTACGTGCTTCTTGCTGTCAGTATATTCGTTTATTTCAACTGAAGCCCTGTTCTGTAACCACCGTAGCCACTTTTTCCTCTTTTGCTCCAGTGCTCTCTTAACCCGCGCTGTCCCGGCGACGTGAATAAATGTCCGCACGTGATGTGCACTCATGTCCCGGCAACGTGAATTAACGCGGCAACATTGCAAGGTCCCTAATTTGCACAATTTTCAATTTTTGTGAGTGATTTTTGGCACGTATACACGGGACACCTTCCTCTATTCCTCTACAAGATGCCAAGCAGGGACAATGCCTTACACTGCATAACCTCTCCTACCCCCCTTCACGCCATTGTCTCGGCAATTTACCTGTTACCAGTGACCTGGCCAATAAAGACATTCAGGGCCAGAGTGATTCCCCAGTCGATGACAATGTGGAGGACAAAGTTTACATAGCATTAGAGGAAGAAACAGTCAGAAATGATTATCAGGTAATGTGGGCAAAAAAAAGGTCATGAATGGTGATGAGTTAGTGAGTGAAACAATGCTTATAATGCCTATATTACTGTTTGAAAACCAATATACTCTTGTACTACATATAAATTCGTACCAAGTAAATAAATAAAAACTGTTTATGAGTGGATAAAATAGTTACCCTCCCATAGAACTCGTTTTCTTTGGTGCCAGCCTGTTAGAAAACCCAGTCAGGTAAGGAAGTACTCGTACCTAAATCGAGTACTTTAAACCTCAGGTGAGCGATTTTTCTATGAATTTTTGATGTTTCTCACCAAAAGTGGATGTTTGAGCAAAAAAAAAAAAAAAAAAAAATGTCGGGACTGGGGCGTACCACTGCCCAGAAAACGTCGGGATGGGGCGGGTAAACCTCATCCCACCATCCCGTACCTTTCTTCTTTGTTGTTACTCTTACCACACAACACACCACTTTAACATTCCTCACTAGCAGTCCTTATATGCATTCCACAGGCTGTCCAGATCCATTTCATTCCAATTCCTTCCCTACTTAGGTCCTGTATTCATCTGCCATTTCTATGATCCTCAGCTTCTTGACTCTTTCTCCCTGACTGCTTCCCCCCATCCACCTCACTCCCCTCATCTTAATCATGCATACCTGAAACTTATGACCTGACAGACCTTCACATTGTCCCCTCACGGCCCTCGTATCAGCAACCTTTCCCAGCATTGACCTCTCTATGAGCACATAATCAATCAGGCTCATTTCAACACGATCCCCATTCCCTGTATACCATGTATATTTATGTGCATCTTTGTGTTTGAATTACGAGTTGCAAATGCACAACAAAGTAGGTTGTACAGTAAATATGATTGGGAATTAAATCCAAGAAGATGAAGTTAACTGTGTCTCGTATTGTTGTACCCTCTTGGCCTAGCAAGGATTGTATGAATGAGCTGATCTGAATGAGTCATTTTGGTAATAACTCAGCAGAAGAGGAGGTTGACTGACTGAATGACTAATAATCATTAGGAATGTATAATGGTGTTCTTGTAAACAGATTTAGTTTAAGCTGTGACTTCTCGCATGTTACATCATAAACTTTGGGACCAATGTATTAACAAGGCTTGGAAAAGCTAATTTCAGATATCAGAACTGGTTTTTGGAAGACTTCATGACAGTAGAATTTACCCAAAAATTTAACAATAATGAAAGAGAGAAATTAATCTTTTCAGCTTTTGATAAAGTACTGTGTGTGTTGATGTATTTGATGTTAAATATATCCCAGTAGATCTCAGTAAGGCTTGATGCATGGGTGAGACAAGTAGCCATGATTTGTGGGTTAGGAGGGCTCATTAACTGAACTCTTGGCAGGGTAATATTCTCATTAGGTCTTCAGTAATTTTCCTCCCCTGTTAATTTGTCAGCTGTTGCTCTATGTTGTCTTGTTAACTTGAGACATTTACTTATAATCTCAGTTGAAGGTCTTCAGTAATTACTCTTCTTTGTTTGTCAGTTTGTAACCTGTCTTCTGCTATATGCTGTAATTTAATCTGGTGGCTTAAAAGACAATTCCTTCATCCCCAGGTCGCAATCGTTGGAGGGGACGTGATGATGACAGGAGGGGAGGATTTGGACGTGATCGTGATCGCGGCCGAATGGGTGGTAGTAGTAGTGGTGGTAGTGGTGGAAGGAACGGCTACAGCAATGGAAATGGATATGGTACGTCACAAATGCTTGGAAGAAATGACCAGTTTAGAGGCGGAGGCAACAGCAATGCTGTGCCCAATGGGTTGGGTACTGGCCAGTCTCGGCTCAACGGGCCACCTCCACTCATGGGTGCTGGCCCATTGAAGGGCTCAATGGGCCAGGCAAACACTCAGGGCCATTTAAATGGTCCCCATCGTCCACCCGTCCAGAATGTGGGAGCCAACATGGCCATGGGCATGTTCAACCAGGCAGCCTCCGTAGCTGGTTCTGTTGGTGGCCTAGGGATGATGGGGGCCATGCCTGGTGCACTGTCATGGCCGCGGCAGTGACCTCGCGGCAGCCCTAGTCAACTTCCTGCCTCCTGCTCTCCAACTGGGGCCTTGCCAAGTGGCCGCCTCAACTCATGCTTCGGCGACTCATCACCGTAACAAGCGTCAAGCGATCCTCTCAGTCTTCATAAAAAACTGAACTGATGATGGGGCCTCACTTGGCAAGGTTTCTCATCTTAGGTGTATCTAAAATATTTCATGGCCTTTAGTAATTATGTATGCACAGAATTGGAATTTCCCCATTCCAACATGCTGATGTAGTCTGCTAAGTAATTTATTATGGCATGTTTGGCAAGTGAGGTGTTCTATTCAGTAGATATCAGTAGTTAGTTTTTGGTTTACTATTGACGTGTTGGTATCTATTACAGCTTACTGAAGCCCGGACCGGAGGTGACTGCTTACCACTGCACCATCCCCTTTCTAGGAGATTAGAGGTTGCGCACGTTACCACTAAGTACTTGACAGGCCTGAATGTCAAGGGTAGGGAAAGTTCGGCTCCCATAAGTGCGGATCCCTGCTCCATTCCTCCTTGTCTACGAGACTGCTGTCAGCTAAGCCAACGACGTCAATGTTAGTAAACCTCACTGTCCAAATGCCGGTTGAGTTAGTCAGCATGTCGTTTAGTTTCAAATATATTTCCTTTTAACCAAATATTCCATTGTACTTTAGGTAGCATTTCTCATTTTCTTTACACAAAGATATTTTTCATTATCATTTTCAAGGAATATGTTTATGGACCAAAAACATTTGTAATCCTCTAAATAAAAAAAAAATAGCTATTGTGTTTTCCTTAATTCAGGTTAGCATGCTGTACAGTAGAGTAGGATTTCGAGTTTACCGTATATCTAGAACTCGTAGCATAGCTTGTTCAAATCGGTTTTACCCATTTACTTCGTCGCTTCATGCCTGACTGTTCAGCAGTGGTGGTATATACATTGACAAATTATGAAACTGGATAACTTCGTCGCTTCATGCCTCGGACTTTGGCAGTGGTGATCTACAAGTTGACAAATTATGATACTAATGTGCTTGAAAATCAACCACAACCTAAGCAGTTGTGGATGCTGTGTTATCATCTCTGCCCTAGTGCTGAAAATAGGGGGTAGTAGGATGTAGAAGGAAGTACAGAAGTATGGCACCATCAAATGGCAAGCCTAGTGTATTGGGCCTCACTAATGAAAGTCCTGACTTCAGTGTATCTGCAAGATCTGAATGTGAAGTTGTTGCAGCACTGAACTTTATCCTTTTCATTGGTAGGAATTTCCGAGATCCGAATTTATTGTACAGTACTAATTAGAATACAATGTGATTACCAGCGAGAGTTAAACCTTGCGGCCCTGGGAGGTCTTAAACTGAAGTTAGCCAAACCCCACACCTAAGGATAGTAAAACTAAATAGAGCTTGGCAAGGTCCAGTATCTTACGGGGCAACCTTTGTTCCTAAGGCACTTCGTGAGATTAGGGACAATCTGACAGGTTCTGGAGGCGTACTGGTCCGTATTGTTCCAAAGTTTCTACACATCCCTCACCAGGAGTGGGTCTGAGGAAGTGTCAACTCTTCCTTGATGGGGTCTTACAAGTTCTCCATTGCTTAGTTTGGAGAATCACCAGATCACTTATCCAGCACCTCAACCAGAATCCCTGAACTTTGAGCCAGGTAGTGAGATCTCGACTGTGTGGTAAGGGGCACCGTCATCTTTGAAATGCCTGGCAACATGCAAAACAGTTGGGAAGGTGTCCACACAGCAATCCCAGATAGTTGCATCTATTCATTACTACACCGTTATTGTACCACAGCAAGATTTCCCTATCCATATTATCTGAAAGTGCCCCAAGCCATCACACTGTCCAGGGATTTAATACTCTCGGGTTGAGAGTTGATGGGTCTCTGCCACATCTGCGATAAGTGTTGCCACCTCGGATCTCTGTCACTGTGAAGGTCAGCTCGTCCATCTACAGCTTGTGCTGCTCCCATCCAGTATGTGTGAGGCAAAACTCGACCGTACTATGCAGATGCTGACATGTGAAGATGGTTCAGTCAAAGCAGTGATACCCAAGACCTTGGCAGATTATCTGGAACATTTTTTACACGACAAAATGCAAAGGTCTCTAGCCTGCGTTTGTGTGAATACACGTGGGTTGGCATTTGGATGACTGCACGTAGTGTACCGTATGCTCAGAAGTCTTGTGCAGTTTACCAGTCTGAGAAGAGTGGGCCAGAACTCCGTGGCCGCGAAGTCTTGAAGGTTGATTACAAATTTGTATCGTCAGCACAGCAAGTGTAACAGCTCTAATTGGTTACTTCAACTTCCAACCATCCGACTTCAGCACTTAATATGAAGGCCCTAAATAGCCAACAATTGCTTTCGAGTTACACCCGATTGTGGTCACAGTCGGTAGCAAGCCTGTTAGGCAGCATTCCCAAGGTTCCCTCTCAAACCGAATGCGTTGCCAGCAGTCTGAATAATGGAATTTAAGTTCTGTTTTATAATTTATAGCTATGTTACAGATATATTAATTTGTTTATTTTTGTTATTGTTTACAGTTTCTCTTTACTGCGAAATACAGTTTGCAACTAAGGATGCACTCGTTTTATCTCAAACCTAAGCCTACAGCCTGTTTTTATCATGCTAAATGAACGGCGTGCCGTGATTGTGATGTGCAGTTTCATGCTAGTCATGACTGGTTTATGTGGTTTAGAAATCATTTTTCCTAACATAACAACTAGGTGATTGGTGAGGCTGCTAGTGCCGATGTGAGGGCAACTTAAGTTTTCGTAGATGAAAATTTTTGTTATTGCTGCTCCTCACCCTGCCCTAAGATGGGAAAGGTCCAGATGATGATAACAGTTATATGCAAGACTATTTGTTAGAGTATTTGGACATGTTTTGTTAACGTGCACTGTATATCTGACTATTGTGTATGCATTTCAACTTACAGCAATCATCGGAGTGCAACCCCGTCGTAAGTCAAGGACTGTTTTTATAATAATTTCTAACTCACCTATGCTGTTAGTAGAGGTATATTACGAGGTAATGATTTTGTGTGTGCGCGGACGTCTGTCGGGGAGAGCATGTGGGGGTTGTCAGGTGTGAAAGAGTTGATCTTTCTGGCGAGTCCCTGGAGAGTGTGGAGTTTATTTGGGGAACATACGTGCTGGTGGTGGGGCTGGTCTGTGGTTGGAGGAAGTTCGGGGAGCTGTTGCTTTCCCTGACAGTAGGAGGGCTCTCCCTCTGTGATAGGTATCATTGTATGCGGCATGTGTTAGGAGTGTAATGCTGTATGCTAGTGTGACTAGGGCAGTAGAGGAAGAGGATATTCATAGGCTCATGTACAGAAGTGACTGATTAGATGGATGTGTGGAGTGTCCTTGAATGTGAGGCTTGGTGAGGCTAAGATTGCGATTGAAGAGAGGACAGTGGGACTTTAATGTACTGATATGATGAGGGGTAGATTGAGGTGGTTTGGGCATGTTGAGGCGATGGAGGATGACAATTGAGTGCCGGAGGTGAGATGTATAAACGTCGAATGTAGGGGTTCGAGGGGGGGGGGGAATGAAAAGACCTGGGATGTGGTTATATTACGTGACCTCATGGATAAGGGACTGAATACGGAGGCTGCTAGAGATCGGGGAGTGCGGAGAGGTGCCGGTAGGTGACCAAGTCCGACGTATGCAAGCATGTTGGAGCCTTCATAAACAATACGAATTTCACATTGCCATCACCCAAAGGTGAGCCCAGAAACGGGGGTAATTGCTACTGTGAAAAAAGAGCATGCACTTCCTGATCTATTTACCATGGCATTAGCATCAGAGGAGGTCTAAACCTATCCTAGAAAAGAATTTATGATAAACTGAGCGGGAGGCTGTCTGACACACTCCCACATGCTCTTTACTGCATCTAAGGCCTGCTTCACGAATGGATTTTTTCTGCGCGGAAGCTTGGTAAGAAGTCCACTTTTTTTTTCTTTTCTTTTTTTTCCGCGTGGTCATTATTATTAATTCATGATAATTATAAGTAATAATATGGTCTATCTATTGCCATTATACGGGGTGGCCACAAACAAATCGTCTTCACATCACCTTGTCCCCCGCCATTTCACTGCCCTGCTCCCAATTCACACACACCCCATATATCTCTCCACTCCATCCTCCATCTCATCCTTGGCCTTCCCCTCCGTCTCTCCCCCTCCATCTCGCTCACATACACTCTCCTCGTCAGTCTCTCACTCTCCATCCTCTCCACATGGCCAAACCACCTCTGTGTTTCTCCTAACGCTTCCTATCACATCCACACCACAACGCTCCTTCACATCCTCATTTGTCAGTCTCTCTCTCCATGTGACTCCACAGGCTCGTCTTAAATAACTCATTTCCACTGCTCTCACTCTTGACTTGTGTCCTTCCAACAAAGTCCAAGTTTCACTTCCATACGTTAGAGTTGGTATCACAATACTGTTATGTAATAACTTTTTCACTTCCATGCTCACTTCCTGTTTCTTATCACTGCCTTCAAGGAACCAGCAACCTTTCTTCATTGTTGTAGGGGAGGGCGGTGATAGTTGGGACATTTAAAAAAAATATATAAAAATTCAGGTTTAAGCAGCAATGTAATCTGGTTTATGTTAAAATGTTGCCACATCATTTTGCTCATTAGGTTGATATGAAATTCTTAGCTCTTCAGCTCTAAGCTATATATATATATATATATATATATATATATATATATATATATATATATATATATATATATAATATATATATATATATATATATAATATATATATATATATAAAATATATATATATATATATATATATAATATATATATATATATATAATATATATATATATAAAATATATATATATATATATATATATATATATATATATATATATATATATATATATATATATATATATATAATATATATATATATAAAATATATATATATATTATATATATATATATATATATATATATATATAATATATATATATATATATATATATATATATATATATATATATATATATATATATATATAAAATATATATATATATTATATATATATATATATATATATAATATATATATATATATATAATATATATATATATATATATATATATATATATATATAATATATATATTATATATATATATATATATATATATATATATGAACTGAAATACGTATATATATGTATATATATATGTATATGTAAACTGAAATAACCTTCACCAGAATTAAAAATAAATGACAACCTCTTCCTGCCACAAAATTATGCATAATTAGCCTCTCTCTCTCTCTCCCTCCCTGTCTGAAATATTGACTTCATTTTTCACTTTCTAGGCCTTATTTCAGAAGGACTAACTTAAGACTTTTAATGCATATTGTAGCCTGCAAAACTGAAACAAATTGTAATACCCCTCCCTTCTTTTAACGCTTTGAAGAATAGGTTAAACAAATAAAACTATTAATATATATTCCCTGATAGCTATTAAGAATGGTGTTTCACTGTGTTCAAATATAAATGATCAAAAGTAGCGTTATAATTTGATAAGGTCATGACTTGGTAGTGGTTGAGGGATAGGAATGTCCGAACCACCCCCCTCCTCAACTGTCCGAATCATCCCGAACCTACAGGTATGTAATTAATTGACGGGTACTCTCAAGTTTCACCCGAGCGAGTTTAACATTCGTTTTCCATAGCAATATGTTCTACATGCAACACAGATTCACCCTGATATTGCACAGTTCGATGCTTGACATATTCATTAAGTAGAGCTTACGATATACACTCAAATTATAACATAGGAGATGCAAAAAACATAAAATCTGACCTGCATCAAAAAGTGAGGGGTTTCTAGCTGGGAGGCTCAGTGTGGTCGAAGTAAACAAACTCTCCCACTTTCACACAAGATCACACGGCCCTAGGTCCCATACGTTTCTCAGGGAATGCACTGTCCAAACCATCACCGCCCTCCCCTACCCTTTTAAGCACTTTTCCCTCCAAACTTCCATCCTTACTCCTCACACTACCCAAGTACTTAAATGTACTCACATTTTCCACTTCCTCATCATCCAACCTCAGTGTACATTTACTGACTTCACCTGTCTCGAAGACAAATAACTTTACTCTTCCCTACATTCACCTTTAGATTCCGTTTCTTACACACACTCCCTAACTCATCCACCAAGCCTTGAAACTCCCCTTCGTCGTAACAACACAGCATCATTTGCAAACAACAGTACAGGGAGTTTCCAGACACTGCCCTCTCTCATTAGGGCCACTCCAACATCCACTGCCCTACCTTGTATCTCTTTTATAACCCCAACCATATACAAATTGAACAACCATGGAGACATGACACATCCCTGTTTCAACCCAACCTTCAAATAGAAAAACTCGGATCACTATCCACACGCACTGCAGCCTTAGCACCCTCATACATACTCTTCAAAGCATTCAGCAACTACCCATCTACTCCATATATTCTTAAAACTTTCCACAATCCTTGTCTATCCACCCTGTCACATGTTTTCTCCAAATCCATGAAGGCTGCATACAACTTCTTTCCCTTCTCTAGAAACTTTTCCACTTAAGATCTAAGAATGAATATCTGACCTCTTCCCTTCCTAAAGCCTCCCTGTTCTTCAACTAATTCCTCTGTTATTTCCCTAACTCTGTCAATAAGTATCCTACCGTATACTTTTCCTATTACACTAAGAAGACAAATCCCCCTATGATTACCACACACTTCTTTTTCCCCTTTCCCTTTGTACAAGGGAATAATTATACCTGACTTCCAATCTTCCGGGACCCTGCCATCCTCCCAGGCCAATCTACACATCTTCCACATTCATTTTACTACTATCTCTCCCCCATGCTTCAGCATTTCACCACACACTCCATCAATTCCTGGGGCTTTCTCCATTTTGACTTTCTTCATTCCACTACTTCCATCCTACTGATTTCCTCCTGTCTTCTTACCTCCCTCCTCCCAGCCATTCCCCAGCCACATATACTCACATTTCTTTCATTCTCTGTGTTCAACAATTCATTAAAGTGTTCTCTCCATCTGCTCACTTTTTCTCCCTTCTCAACTAGTAATCTACCATTTTTATCTTTCACTCCCCTACTAACTTCATTGCCACCCTGTCTGACTCTCTTTACCTCTTTCCAGAACATTTACATCCCCTCCACTTTACACTCAAATTCCTTCCAAATTCCTCATCTACTCTCTTCTTGCTCTCTCTTACTAATCTTTTCACCTCTCCTCCTTTCTACGTATAACTCTCTCTTCCGTCCCTCAACTTCTTCCATGTCCCCATTATTCATCCATTCAATAAATGCTTTTTTCTTTTGTGCCACAGCCTGTCTCACCTCTTCATTCCACCATGTTCCTTGCACCCCCTCATTTCGTCTTCTCTTCACCCCACACACCACCTTACATGTGAATATCTTACACACATCTTCCACGTCCTCCATCTGCTCCAATTCATATTTACCCAATTGTTCCTCCATTCTCTCTTATATTCTGCCTTTTTCTCTTCCTCTTGTAACCTTTCCACTCTCCTTGCATATACTCCTTCCTCCCATCCTTCCCTTCCATTTCTCCATTTTGCTTGGACCTTGATTCTGACCATTACCAAGTGGTGGTCAGAAAGTCCACTCCCCTAGTCTCTACAGTATATGCTCTTGCATCCATTACACATCGTCGCATCCTTTCATCCACACACACATAATCAGTCATTGCCTTTCATTCAGTTCACCATCCACCCTTCTCATGACTCGCCATGTATATACCTGTGGATCATTTTGTGCCTGAAGAGCGTATTGGCTATCACCAACCCCCTCCCGGCACAAATGTCTACTAAAGCACTGTCATTCTCATCGATCTCAGCAGGCACACCCCACTCACCAACTACTTCATCCACCTTCACAGTCCCTATTTTACAATTCATATCACCAATTAAAAACACTCTCTCATTCCTTTCAAACTTTTCCATGCACACTTTCACATTTGTCCAGAACTCATCTCTCACTCTGCTTGCCCGATCTTGCGTTGGCGCATACACGCACACAATTGCTCACACTTGTAGGGGCACTAACCCTCCGCCAATTACCCACTTGCAGTCACGTAAGGAACACGTGTCGGTTGGTTATAAGGTTACCACCCAGCGCTGTAAATGATTCCTGGTTCACAGGAAATCATTTGGCCTGCCACTCGATGTAGAGCTACCCTAAAAACGGTACCACTACACTAAGTGGGTGGATGATGGGCGTCCCCACCTACCACATGGCGGTATGATGTAATAAATTATATAGCATTATTAAAAATCTATCTATTTATAGCCCGACGCCCTAATCCCGCAAAGGGTGGCCACAGACAAAACGCCTCCAAGTCGCTGTCACCCACCATTTGACTATATACCCAAACTCACTCCCCCCTCCCTCATATACCTCATCTCCAACCCCCCACCTCATCCCCAGTCTCCCCTTCCCTCTCCCTCCCTCCACTTCACCTACATACACCCTCTTAGTCATTCTCCATTCTCCACATGTCCAAACCACCTCAGTGTATTTCTCCTAATTCTCTCAGTCACATCCACATCCACTCCACAACGTTCCTTCACTTCTTTATTCGTCAACCTGTCCCTCCATGTCACTCCACATGCTCCTCTCAGGTAACTCATTTCCACTGCTGGCACTCTTGACTTGTTCCCCTCTAGCAAGGTCCATGCCTCGCTTCCATACGTCAGGGTAAGGATCACAATACTATCATGCAATTACTTCTTAACTTCCATACTCACCTCTTAACTTCCATACTCACCTCCCTGTTTCTCATCACCGCTTTCAGTGAACCAACAACCCTCCTTCTCTGCTGTGCCCTTTCAAGTACTTCATCCCCCAAACTTCCATCCTTACTCGTCACACTACCCAGTAACTATGCACTCACATTCTCCATATCCTCACCATTCAACCTCACAGTGCACTCTATGACTTCATTCCTCGCAAACTATTACTTTTAAAAATCCACACGATAGAAAATATCCACAGCAACAACCGTACCCAACTACAGATCCGCGCGGGAAAATTCTGCCCGTGTGAAGTACTCCATTACTTCCTGTAGCATTCTAGAGTCTAGTGCACGCGGACGGTCACACGGTGAATCCCTACCGCGCGGACTCTGTGTGAACGGCCTCACTTGAGCAAAATGTTGAGTCCCAGTATTTACTCCACATGAAATTTCTGCCCACATAGAGACTGAATGAGCCAAGATACCTACTAGGCGTAATTTACAGTCTGAACAAACTATGCATTAAGAACCTAACTTGCACTAAATGTAGCAGAAGTTAAATAATATAGGACCACTGAAATGGCGGGTTGCCATCATATGCCATCAATTATATTTTAATTTCCGTTTATGATAAATATAAACAATTCACTATGTTTTATATAAGTGTTTTATTTGTATCATTTATATTACGGTATATGACATTACTATGTTACACAGTTTCACAGAACAGTGTAGATATTTAACAAAGAAAAATATGCTTTTTAAACAGTGCGGGGACTGTGTTTGTCCCAGTGGTGATTACATCTACCGGAATACTAGCTTTGAAAGCACCCCATTATAAGTCATATACTGGTATCGTAGTACCGCGCAGGATACTATTTGGTCAGCAGTTCAGGAGAGCAGATGAATGGCACAATAAATAGTGTTCGTTGTATTTCGGGCAGGGGGAATAGCTCGCTGTCACTTGGAGGAAAATAGAAGCTGTACTTAGGCTGGGCAAGTATTACACTGGTCTTGTAGTGCAGAGGAATTACACTGTAAAGGCCTAGTCTGATGTTTATTGAAATCACTGCACTCTTATTAAATCTCTCTTCTTACTCTCGCCTGTGTCACTGTTTGCTCGGATCTTGATTAGCACGTATTACTAGGCCTTGGACTTATATTCTATTGGTTATCACCTGCCCGATATTCTAGTTATTATCACACTGTCACTGCACTATTCACTGTCACTCACTGTCGGTGAGGCGGCGGCGTGGTTAGTGGGACGGCGGGAGGACTCACAGCCCGACTCCTGATGGGGGCTGAGTCCTGCCTGTGGCCTCTGTATCCAGCGGCCATTGAATCATTCGTAGGGGCGTCCTCTCTCGTTCGGGGCTAGGGGTGGCGAAGGGCCCTGCACTGTCAGGGCTGGGGGTTGGAGTACGGCCCTCAGGGCTGGGGCTGAACAGCTCCCTGAAACGCGCACTCAAGCGCCTGATGGAGGACGAGGGTCGTCGGCGTCGGGGTAGGGAGAGGCCTCGCCCAGGGGTCCTGGGGGCGGCACCGGGAGCCCGGTGACTGCGGCCTCCTGCCGTCGGGGACGTTGTCAGGAGTGAGCTGCGGTGTCTGTCGTCGTCAGAGTCCGTCAGGTAGGGTCCCTCTGGAGCCGGCTGGGCGGAGTACAACCCTGGGGATAGCACAGGGCTTCTCCACAGGTCCTCGGGGCTGGGACCCTCCTCCTGGAGGATATCACGTCCTGGGAGTGTGGCAGCACCTGACGGAGGAGCGGCTGCTGGCCGCCTCCTACCATAGGGCCCAGCTACTGGCTGTGGCCTTTTAGGGGACCGGCTACTGGGCGTGGCATGTGTGGGGGAGCGGCTACCGGCCATCTCCTGAAGGAGGGGTGAGCGGCTACCAGCCGTCTCAAGGGTACCTTTGGAGCGGCTACCGGCCGTCTCAATACGAAGGCGGGAGCGGCTACTGGCCGTCTCCTGAAGAAGGGGTGAGCGGCTGCAGGCCGTCTTATGAAGGGCGCGGCTATCGGCCGTCGCTGGGGTGCTGCCTGGAGCTAGTGTAATAGCTCCAACCCGGTCCTGTCGAGGGTCAGCTCGCCCGCAAGGTATAGTCTCCTTTTCCTGCTATGGCGGCGGCGGGGGAGTTCCGGGTCATAGGGGCGCGCGGCCCGGGCGGAGTTATGTCCCAGTCGCCCGGGGTCGGGTCGCGCTCTGTCTGCCCCTCCGTAGGCTCCTCCTGGGGGTGTTGTGTTGCCCTCAGTCGCTATTCCCGGCATTTTAGTAAGAAAAACGCTACTGTGTACAAGTGAAGAATATGTAGAAAATATATTATGTACAACAAAAGGAAGTGAAGATCTGAAACGGAGTGTAGTGGTTAGAGCTGTGATGGTACCTCACCGATTGCTGATTTGGCGATGCTATCATCACCTTCGGCCAGGGCTGGTACTGTTATGTTCACTGTATTCCTTTACTGGTCTGATACTACCCTTACTCTTTTATGTATTATGCCTCTGTATTTTAAAACATAGAGTTTAACTTATTTTTTATCAAAGGGCATGTGGCTACACCCACAAATGTCCAATCATTAACTATATGTATTGACTGAAGAAGGCGTGTGGCAAGACCCACGACCTTCTTTTGTTGTATTGATGCTCTGTACCTTTACAACAATAAATATTTCAATACTTCGCTTCAACAGCACAGTGGAGAGATTGCGAAAAGACAGCGCTTCAAAGATTGACTGAAAGCCCAGTCGACCCCTTTCCGAGGTATGCGAATATATTCTATAACAATTACAGTACAGTAGTACAAGGTATTTTTGGCATGTTATTTAGTACTTAATCACTGAAATGGATACTAGTCAGGATTAGTGGTGCGCACGCCGCTGCTCATATTCGAACCAACAGCAGCCAATCAGGTAAGCTTGTTATCCTGCGTGTTTAAACGTTTCCTGTGGCGGCTTGAGTGGAGGAGAACCACGCTTACAATTTTTTTTCTTCGTCATAGCAACATTGCAGCATCCTCAAGATGTCATACGCGCAGAAATCAAAAGTGCAGAAGGTTATGGTACTGCCAATTGTATCCTTTTATGATTAATAGTGTTTTTGAAGCGAATCATATCGGCTTTAAATTTCAGTGATTTCATAGGTGGTACCTTGGAGATTGTTAAATTTGCAACGGAAAACATGATGTTTCACCTTGGAGTGGGCCTGAGCTATTAGCTACGATGTCAAAACTTCCGCCACATGTGTGTTCCTCAGAAAATTTTGGCAGCTACTGATATGAAGTCGAGCTGTTTTTTTGAGCCTCTTGGAGAGAGGGAAGGATTCTAGGGGCCTCTCGTTGGTAACAGCCTTTCTGTTAATACCAGGAACCAATGGTTGGTTAATGTACGCTTTACTTGAGGCCGTAGAAGGACTGCACCAATTCACCACATATCCCTCTAGTTTTCTGTATTTTTCAGACTTTTCACTGTGGTAAATTATCTGAAAAATTTTGCATATTTTATCATGTTCCTTCAGCCATTCCTACAAATGTTTTGTTTCCGGCATTGTGGAAGAAACTTGGTGTACTTAAAGGTGGATTTCGTTTCCCAGTTTCCCAAGTGGAGCTTGGGTTAGGTTAAATCAGTAGGTACAGTTAAGCTAGGTAAAGTTAGGTTTAGTTAAACACTTATGACAGTCCCTTCTGCCAGTATGCTGATGAATCAAATGAGTTTTCATAGAGGTACAGCTAAAAACAGCGGGGAAATAGATTTTGCATGAAACATTCACCACCCCAGAAATAATCAGAGAAATAGGTAAAATTATCATTTAAGCCCCCAGTTCTCCTTTGATTTTATTTTTTCAGAAACCTACTGATTTTAATGCTTTCTTTAGGAATTTGATTATCAGTTTTACTGCAAATTACCCATGTTCGAGGTTGTCCCTCCTCCTTTCCCCACTTCAGCCCCCTTGAAACGGGCGTTTTGCTATGTAATTGGCAGTGAAAATTGTACGGAATTCATTAACACTGGTTAAAAAAACAGTTATATTTGATTAACTGTTTTTTTTCAATAAACGTAACCTAACGTAACCTAACTATGTACCGGGTATGAGGCTGTGCTGTATTAACTAAAGTACCTTTGTCTTTTTTTTTATTAATCTAACCAATCAAACCTAACCCTGTATAAGGCCGTGGTGTATTAACTGAATTAACCTTAATTTACAAATGAATTCATAAAGCCCATGGTTACAACTCGGACATCTCTGCACTAGATGGTCGCTGTAGCTAGACTAAATTCAAATTCATATGAAGGGCCTCCTTTTCCTATTTAGGGAAATTAGGTTTGAAATGATTAGCCTAAAATAGAGGAGATTGTAAGGAGTCCACCATATCCCTCCACCTTCTCCTTGACCTACCTCGCCTCGTCCCTTCTTCAGACTTGCTCAGATATTCCTTTTTCACCACACTCATGTTATCCATTCTGTCAACATGACCATACCATCTCAGTACACTCTCTTCGATTCTGGTGACCACAGACTTCACATCTTTCACGAATCATATTATTTCACATCCTGTCCACTCTAGGTACTCCTCATACAGTACATTCCTCAGCAGTCCCATCTCCACTGCTTTCACTCTTAACTTTTCATTTTCATGCCACATCATTGTCTCACATCCATACCGGTATGTGATATGTTAATTGGCACTAACTAACACTCCTTCATATAAGCCTCATGCAGCTGCTACACTCATGCCTGTGTGTCTTATCAAGGCCTTCATTGCACTGGCTACTTTCCATCCTTGTGTCACTCTGCTTTCCACTTCTTTTGCACATTTTCCATTTCTATCAATGTACCCCGGTATTTGAACTCTCTCACCAATTTCAGTCTCTCTAAATTCACTGTAACATCGCACTGGGAGTCACCTTCTCTCTTAGTAACCATCACTTTACTCATTTCTACGTTTACTCTCAAGGTATGACACTCCCAGACTTCAGCAAAACTCTGCAGTAGTCTACCAAGTTCTTGTGTGGTATTTGTAAGTACAGTAGTACTACATCATCAGCATACAACAAATTTGAGATTTTCCATCCATCACCATTCATTACCAATGCCATCCCCCTCTCCATTACTCGTGTTTTTACATCTCTCATCACGCATCCATACATCCATCATCCAATCCTATGTCACCCCAGTCAGCTGGCAGGCCAAAGTTCTTGGAGACTTCTACGTCCGGACAATAGCAAGTCTATCTATCTATAGCCCGACGCCCTAATCCTGCAAAGGGTGGCTGCAGACAAAATGCCTCCAAGTCACTCTGTCACCCACCATTTGACTACCCTCCCCCCAGCTCACCCCCCCCCTCCCTCATATACCTCTCAACTCCATCCCTTCACCTCATCCTCGGTCTACCCCTCCCTCTCCCTCCCTCCACCTCACCTACATACACCCTCTTACCGTAGTCAGTCTTTCATTCTCCATTCTCTCCACATGTCCAAACCACCTCAGTGTATTTCTCCTAATCTTCTCAGCCACATCCACATCCACCTCACAACGTTCCTTCACTTCTTCATTCGTCAACCTGTCCCTCCATGTCACTCCACATGCTCCTCTCAAGTAACTCATTTCCACTGCTCTCACTCTTGACTTGTTCCCCTCTTGCAAGGTCCACCCCTCGCTTCCATACGTCAGGGTAGGGATCACAATACTATCATGCAATGACTTCTTAACTTCCATACTCATCTCCCTATTCCTCATCACTGCTTTCAGTGAACCAACAACCTTCCTTCCCTGCTGTACCCTTTCACGCACTTCATCCCCCAAAGTTCCATCCTTACTCATCACACTACCCAAGTACTTGAATGCATTCACATTCTCCATATCCTCACCATCCAACCTCACTGTACATTCTGTGATTTCATTCCTCTCAAACACCATAACTTTACTTTTGTTTACATTAACTTTCAGCTTCCTCCTTCTACACACTGTCCCAAATTCATTCACCAAACCTTGCAACTCCCATTCATCTTCACTCAACAATACTGTATCATCAGCAAATAGCAAGTAAATTCAGCTAATGGTTTAATAGAGCCACAGTCCAGCATCCAACTGATGAACACGTCCGGATGCTGAGCCATCGGATAAACAAATGGGAGATAGTTACGGCAAGGGTGCTTGTTAGGATGTGAATATATCTCATGACACCATCTTGAGTAACTTTCAGTTGATGCAAGTGGCTGTAAACGACAGAGGAGGTGTGTTGTGTGCAATAATTCAGTGAGACACGCGAGTAAATGCAGAGATGTGACTACGTGGTGCCCTGTGTGTGGTGTGTGTCTCTGTATCAATTGCTTTACAGAATGCCACACACTAAAGACATATTAGTGTGAACAGTTGTGATTTACAGGTATACATAATATTTACATCTGTAAGATTATAACTGTAGAGACATAAGAAAAATTTAACATCCTAAAATACAGTACTGTAATGTGTAGTGTTCAAAGTGCACCACAGAGACACAGAAGAGTGTTCAAAATGTAAAAATAGTATATTTTAGGCAGGTATTACAAATAAGAGCAGAAAACAAGACTCACTGCCTTCCTGCTGTCAGTCGCATGCCACTGAGAGTGACCTTGGCGCACCATCACCCAGCCAGTGCGCAATTTGAAGAGAGTAATATCAAATTCTTTGTTTAACAGCTATTCTGATCCATGTAGGCTATGCATGTTTTGCCTGATTTCATAACACTATTTTTTCCAAAATAATCCATCCCACATGGATGTAAAATTGGAAAGTAGCCTGCCGTTTAATGGTTAACAAACACTTGTGAGCAGTACTCTGATAGAACATTCACCTTTTCTCTGTCTGGTGTAGCCTTAGAGTCTCTCCCATCACTTCTGTATAGGTCCCCTCGTTTTTGTTTTTATTTTCGTTTTTGAATGCTCCAGCATGCTAGGATGTGTCAGCCTTGGTGACCTAATGGTGGCTGTCCATGTTGCTCAATCTCTAGCAGCTTCCCTATTTAGTCCCTTAACCTTGAGGTCACTCTTAATGACCTCATCCCTGGTCTTTTTCGATCTTCCTCTCACTACCCTACCCCCAACGTTAACGCTTCGCACTTTATGCACCCAGTTATCATCCCCCATCCTCTCCACGTGCCCAAACCATTTCAATCTACTTCTCCCCATCACAGCACTGATACACTCCAGTCCCATTCTACCTCTCAACTCTTCCATCTTAAACCTAGCCCCCCCAGGCCTTGCACTCAAGGACGCACTGCACATCCACATGATCGCTGTCATTTCTGTACGCTTGAGCCTGCGAATATTCTCATCCGTTACTGCCCAGGACTCACTACCATACAGCATTACACTGCTAACACATTCCACATACAAAGATCCCTTAGCACGGAGGGAGAGCCCTCTCAGTGTCAGGAGAGGCAACAGCCCCCTGAACTTCCTCCAACCACTCCTTACTCTCGCCACAGAGCTAGCTCCTGCCCCTCCTCCAGCACATAACATGTCTCCCAAATAACAAAACTCTTCCACACACTCAAGAGACTCACCAGCAAGTTCAGTCCTTTCATGCTCGGCAATCTCCACCTGCTCTCCCTGACACACCACACACTTGAAATCAGCATTATCTCGCAGTCTGCCTCTAATACCACTGTATCTCTTGTGCACCCACTTATCACAGACACTCCTGAAGTCACGTGAGAGGGCTTTAAGTACCATGATAAACAACAAGGGGCTCAAAACTGACCCCTGGTGCACACCAACATTCACGGAAAACTCATCACTCAAATCTCCATTAACCCTTACCTGGGTGCAAGCATCCACATCTGGCCATAACCACCCTAACTAGCCACTCCTCCATCCCAAGCTTTCTCAATGTCCACTTCACCACCTCTATAGGGACTTTGTCTAAGGCCTTCTCCAAATCGTTTTTGTTTTTGAAGGCTCCAACATGCATGCATGCATTGGCCTTGGTCACCTAACGGCGGCTCTCCATGCTGTACGATCTATTGCAGCCTCCCTGTTCAGTTCCTTAATCCTGAGGTCACATTTAATGACCTCGTCCCATGTCTTTCTCGGTGTACCCCTCACAACTCCACCCCCAGTATTAACACTTCTCACCTTCTGCACCTAATTATCATCCCCCATCCTCTCCACATGCCCTGCCTCTCCTCATCACAATACCAATACACTCAATTCCCATCCTACCTCTCAATCCTTCCATCGTAAACCCAGCTCCCCGAGGCCATGCACGCAGGGACACACTGCACATCCACCTAATCATTGTCATTTCTGTACGTCTGAGCCTGTGAATACCTTCCTGCTGTACTGCCCAGGTTTCACTACCATACAGCATTACACTCCTAACACATGCAGCATACAAAGACCCCTTAGCACGTAGGGAGAGTCCTCTCAGTGTCAAGAGAGGTAACATCTCCCTGAACTTCTTCCAACCACTTCTCACCCTAGCCACAGAGCTAGCTCCAACCCCACCCCCAGCACACAGCATGTCTCCCAAATAACAAAACTCCTCCAGCAGTCAAGAGACTCACCAGCAAGTTCAATCCTTTCACGCCTGACAATCTCCACCTGCTCTCCTCGACATGCCGCACGCATAAAATCATTATTATCTCGCAGTCTACCTCTGATACCACTACATTTGTGCACCCATTTATCACAAACACTGCACAAGATGGAATTACTTCCCATGCCCTTGTGGCAAGCTGCACATAGCCACTCTCCCATGTCTTTAATAGTTCCACCACCAATTCTGGATATCATCATTTACCCTTAAGCCCTTATGCCCCATGCCATCTCTCCACTTCCTAATTCTTTCCACCACCTCCCTTTGGTTCTCAGCAATCAACACCAAATCATCAACATACAACATCTCCCACGGGAGTCCGTTTCTGAAGTCACGTGAGAGGGCTTCAAGTACCATGATAAACAACATGGGACTCAAAACTGATTGCTGATGCACACCAGTGTTCACGGAAAACTCATCACTCAAATCTCCATTCACTCATACCTGTGTGCGAGCACCCACATACATGGCCATAACCACCCTAACCAGCCACTCCTCCAAGCCAAGCTTTCTCATTGCCCACTTCACCACCTCTTTAGGGACTCTGTCAAAGGCCTTCTCCAAATCAACAAAAACAAAGTACAGTTCCCTTTTCTTTCCTGTATATTTTTCCTGAAGCTGTTGAACAATGAATATAGCATCAGTGGTCCCCTTGCCTTGCATAAACCCAAACTACATCTCATCAGTATTCACTCTTTCTTTAATCATACCCTCTAAAACTCTATTACCTTCATTATCTGGTCTAAAAGCTTTATGCCTCTATAATTTCCTCTTTCCTGGGTCCCTTATTCTTGTTTTTGAGTTGACATATTTCCAAAACATTTTGGGCTTGGTTTTGGCATACATGGCTATTTCTCATTCTGTAAACTTGGCATTTCTTGTTTCCCAGAAGGTCGTGGTTTGAGATAGGCCAACGTGTTGAGGTGACTGGTAAGAATGCCACCAACAGTCAGATGGAAATTACCCACCACTAAGGTCATGGTTTGGGATAGGCCTATGAGTTGAGGTGGCTGGTATGAAAGCCACCAATGGTCAGAAGCAAATTACTTGCCATGAAGGTTGTGGTTTGGGATAGGCCCATCGGTTGAGGTAACTGGTATGAAGGCCACCAACAGTCAGAAGCCAATTACTGAATGGTCGTACTAAATATTAATTAAAATTTCAACAGTGCAGTATGAATGAATACAAACTTATGAATGAATACAAACTTGGATGAATATATATTATCGTAATTAAACAGTAAACTAAACTTTCTGTGGGTTAGATATGTGCACATCAACTTAGTGGTTGCATCATGACATGCCCATTGGTAAAATGTAAACAAGGAACAGTTGATTGCGTCGAACATAAGGCAGTTGTGAAATCTTTGTACAGTATGTTCAAGTGTTTCCACCTTAAATAATTTAATGCAAAATTATCCTAACCCATTTTATGATGTTTCTGCTTGTTTGGTTAATTTATTGTAGGTTAGGTTAGGGTATATTAGGCTAGTTTATGGTTAAGTTTGTGTAGACCTGGTTAGGTTAGGTTTGCTTTGTTTGAGAGTGGTTAGGTGAGATTTTTTGGTTGGATAGGTTATAATGTTTTGTTAGGTTAGATAAGGCCAGTGTATGAATATGTAAGGTTAGGCTTGTAATAACAAATTTCAGTAGATTTGAGTAGGTTTTAGAGAGTTCCCCATAAATGCAAGTTAATTGGGATGAACATTGATATAATGAATGGGGAAAAGAAAACTATCAGTAAACAGTTTCCATGATAAGAACTGCCAGTACTAGATTAACATAGAGCACAACCAAGGAGAAAAGGAAGTGAATCAGTAAGGTATTTCTTCTTAAACTAGCCATGAGGAAGTCTGTTACCTCAAATGGTGGTCATGGTTGTAAACAAAAATTTGGTCAAACCATCATTAGTTGTATGCTGTTCCTGTGCATTTGAAATTGAGTAATGATGTTACTCAGTTTCAAAAGCACAGAGAGCAGGGCAGTGAAATGGAGGGGGGGGGGACGGTGACGTGGAGGTGATTTGTTTGTGGCCACCCTGTATAAGGGATTAAGGTGTCTGGCAATAGATATATAGATAGATGGATGTTAATGTATTACGAGTTTTTGTAGAACAAAAGTGAGTCTTACATTGTATGTAATTGAAAACAGTGTTAACATGCATTTGACCCTAAATGTTAGTGTTCACAACCTTGGGGTGTGGGCAGCGCTTCATGAAACTCGCCTTATATCCCAGCTGTGATGGTGTGGGCTAGTGAAAAGTGGTATTCTTGGTTCACTTCTGTGATGATGTCGTGGGCTGATGTGCCAGATCATTGTTTTTGAGTTGGACTTGGCCCAGCTCAGGCATTCTATAAAGATGCCTTTGTGCCAAAATATATGCTATAACAGCAGGAATGTGGATTTTCATCCTGCAGTGATAATGAAAACTGCTATAACCAGGTGCACTATAGCCAAGTGATCACTGTATATTATCGTTATTCCAGAAAAAAAATGCTCAAATAATTTAAAAAACACGGGTAGTATATAGCGGTTGTTGGTTTGAACAGCTTTAGTTTACATCCAAGCTGTCTGCTTAGACTTTACATTGGGATCCAGCTTGTCAATAATATGAAAAACAACACTCAGCAGATGAAGATTTGGGTGTTTACTGAGTTGTGTCCACAGCCTCATGACTTCTGGGTCCTTCAAATCAAGCTCTAACCACTTGATAAAAAATATTCTCTCTCTCCTTTCTGTCTTACTACTTGAGAGTTAGCAAAAGTTTTCTAGTAGTATTTCACTTCTGTAGGCTTTTACAAGCTTCAGCATAGCTAGAGTAGCATCATCCTTATTGGCATTTATCATCACTGTACTCGTGTGTCAATAAAATTACATAGGAAAAGACAGTCATTTGTCTGACTTGCATGGCAACCCAGGTTTTTTCATGCTGTGATTAGTTCATATGAAGGAGTTTCATTGTTCTTATTGCTTGAAATTGTCCACATGTGACAACAGTTTACCTATCAATGCATGAGGCCGTTTTGATTAGAGTTAGCTAACACCAGTCTAAACACATAACTTTCATCATCTAAAATCATTTGGGGACTTTTGATATTTTATTTTTATCATTATTATTATTATTATTTTATTTATTTTTTTTTTAAGGAAAAACCGCATCCTTTTATGCCAGAATGATACCAGTAATAAGTAGGAGAGTCAAGATTAGCACAAAGTACATCCCTCCCGTAATTTAAAGGCTTATTATACCTTATAGTATTGGTTTGTTCTCGGTTGCAAAATTCAACATATTCATTATTTTCATTACTTTTTTCCTTAACAAATACTTCTCAGAATCTGATTTTTAGGTTCCTGCAGTCCAGGGCACGAGTACAGATATGGCTGTATGAAAATCAGAACCTCCGCATTGAGGGTCATATCATTGGCTTTGATGAATACATGAATGTGATGCTTGACCAAGCTGAAGAAGTTCACATGAAAAGAGGAACTCGCAAAACCATTGGTAAGTGATGGAAATTGCCATTTAGTAAGATGAACTTTCGTACTCATACAGTGTACACTACAGTACTGTAATTGTTAACAGCATTGTACAATGTCATTTTATACCTGCCAAACTATGCTAATATTACCTGGATAAACTGTACTTCTGTATTCTTAGTAATGGTACTCTCATTATTCTGTATTGAGTAGACTGATCTTGTTAAAGGTTTGCCAGATCAGCCTTTTCTCCTTTTAAATTTCATATGTTGTTAGTCACTTCACTGTGGTGGCATATTTGTGTGTGTGTGTTCTTGCCTAGTTTTTCTTACCTACTTGTGTCTTTACAGGAATTAGTTAAGCTTGCACTGTCCCATTTATTAAACCCTTTTTATCACACACATCCTTAAATTTATTGATTTGGCACCTTCTATCTCATTTGGTAGTGCATTCCACTGATCAATTGCCCTAGTTGGGAAACTGAATTTCCTTGCATTTTATCACCTCTTTTTATGCAGTTTTTTTTTGCAGTGTCCTCTTACTGATGTTTCCCCATTGGTTCTGTACTCATTTATGTCTGTTTTCTCTTTCCCTGTGATGCATTTATATAACATAATCATGTCTCCTCTTTTCCTTCTTTCTTGTAGTGTTGGTAGGTTCTTTCTCTAGTCCTTCATCATAGCTTAGATCCCTTAACCCGTGGATTGCAGTTACTTTTTTTTTTTTTTTTAATCCCACCCCGTGGTGTGGAAAAAAAAAAATGAAAAAATAAAAAATAAATTTTTATTTATAAACTTGAAGATAAACATCCAGGGCATCATCTGGTTAAAAAAAAAAAAAAAAAAAAAAAAAAAAAAAAAAAATTTGCTTAGCGCCATGTGTAACATTGCGTAGGGGTGGAGTAGTGAGCAGTGATGCACAGCCACTGGAAGGTTAGCACAGCCTGAGCTGTGGCTTGCAATGTGGCGCTTCCCAGCCTGAGCTCTGGCTTGCAATCCTCCGGTTAAACTTGGTACCCATCTTGTAGCAGCCCTTTGTACTTTTTCAATCTTATCTATGTGTTTTTTGAGATACAGATTCCGGACTACTGATGCATACTTCGGAGTTGGTCTGATGAATGATGTCATAATCTTTCTCAGCATGTTTTCATTTATATATGTGAATGCTATTCTCATATGAGCAAGTAGTGTATACATGTTCCATACCTTCTTATTGACGTGGCCACTAAGAAGGTACGGAACATGTATACACAGCTTGATGTGTACAAATACTGTAGGTTAGGTATAGGTTAGAGATTGCTTATAGGTGGGGTCTGGGTATGGTAGGGGAATAGTGTTCATTATCCGGATGTAGCCACTACCCAGACGTGCCTTTGGCTCTATTATTTTCGGATAAGTGAGGGAATGTATACATGTATATATATATACATACATACAGGACAGTACAAGAAGAATTTTTTCAGCTGCTAGGTTACTTACCTGTCTGAGTTGCATTCTGATGCAAATACTCCCTTTATCATCTCAGTCCTCGAATTTTATAGATTATGCTTGTCCTTCATGGTATTTGGTACTGTAATTTTAACCCTAAAAGACAGGCATTGAAATGTTTTGACATATGCTCAGGATGGGCATCATCGGCAGGTGCAATATGGTGGGGGGTGGGCTGGGTGGTTGGGGTAGGTGGGGAGTGGGGATGGCAGTGGGAGTTGGAGAGGTTTGGGGGATAGGGGATGGGGGGTGGTGTGGGGCTGGTTGGGGGTATGGGGGGGTTGTGGAGTGGTGGGGCAAGGAGAGCACAAAAGATGACCATCAGTTGGTACACCCCAAATCATCAACCACGTACGATCAAGTGGAGACCATTCATCACGTGGTCCTGAATGACAGGCATTTGTCTGTTCAACAGAATGTTGACACCATGGGCATCAGTCTTGCTCAGTGCACACTGTTTTGACAGGTATCTTGGGTATGAGCAAGCTGTCTGCAAGATGGGTGCCCAGAATGTTGACACCAGAGCAGAAGCTGACCAGATTGGAAACTTCAAGGCTAATTTTGGCTCTTTTCCACTCTGATCCAACCAATTTCTTCTGAATATTTGTGACCCTGGATGAGACATGAATTCACCACTTTGAACCTAAAATCAATGAGTCAAAGCAGGCAATGGAAACTTCACTGTTCTTCACCTCCCCCCAAATTCAGGCAGGTGGCATCAGTTGGCAAGGTGATGGCTTCATTATATTGGGACACTGAGGAAGTTCTCATGATTGACTACTTGCAAAAGAGTTAAACCATTAATGGGGCTTATTATGCATCAGAATTACAACAGTTGAAATAAGAAATAAAAGAGAAAGGGAGAGGAAAGCTGCAAGGGCCATGCTATTGCTCCAGGACAATGCCCCTGTTGACATGGCATAGGTAGCAAGGGCTGAATCAACCACCTATGGCTTTTTAAGTGTTGCTTCATGCTCCTTACTCACCTGACCTGGCTTATCAGACTTCTGCCTGTTTCCCAAATTGAAATCCCATCTGTGTGGCCCGTTTTCGGAGTGACAAATTCATTCACGCTGTTGGGACATACTTGGAGGCTCAAGATATGACCTTCTTCTGCAACGGAATGACAATGCTTAAACATCGGTGGACCAAATGCATTAACTTAGGGAAGACTGTTGAGAATTAATACAAGAACAATATTTCTCTTGTGACATTTTTTGGGTGAGGCTGAGAACTTTTTGAAGGACCCCTCCCCCCCAACACACAGTAAACCCTTGCTTTACTTTTTATTTTTTAAATGCCAGGAAGAAGGAACCAAAGACCAGGAGCCCACAAACCGTTCCTCTTAAACAGAGAGAGAGAAAGCCAAATTCAAGATCCGTTCATTTTGAGATGCCTGGACACACTGCGTTTGAAGACTGGAGATCATAGGAAGTAGGAAATACAGACAGAGGGAGACAGTTCCAGAGTTTACCTGTTGCTTAAATGAAGGACTGGGAGTAATGAGTAACTCATGCATTAGAGAGTGTTGGACAGAAAAGGGATGAGAGTTTGTTGCTAGATGGGTGCTACGTGCCCATCATAGAGGTGGAGGGATGCAAGCAGACAGTTCAGAGGAGCAGTGACCATTGAAGTAGCGATAGAAAAGAGATAAAGATGCAACAGTGCAGCGAAGACAGAAGTTGAAGGGAGCCAGTAAGAGAAGGAAAGTTTATGAGATGAAAAGCCTTTTACTCCACCCTATTGAGAAAAGCTGTATGTGGGGAGCCTTCTCACACGAGAAATGTATTCCACACACAGGCAAATAAAACCCATGTATAAAGTCAACAACTGTGCAGGGGTAAAGAAGATACGGAGTCGGCTTAGCACACCTAATCTCTTGGAAGCAGATTTTACAAGAGGTAATATATCCCAAGTATGTTTGAGGACCATGCAGATTTGAACTGGATATTATTAAACATTAGTGGGTACTCCTGTGGAAGATTTTGTTGGGTCAATAGGTATAAGAACTGAGTCTTGGATGCATTAAAAACAAGATTACTTTTACCCCAGTCAGAGATACAAGCCAAGTCAGACATTAGGTGTGCCATAGCATGATCCCACGTTTGTTGAAGTAACTGCTGAGACGGACGTTGCGGGAACCGAATGGAAAGGTGAAGGGTGGAGTCATCAGCATATGAGTGGATAGGGTTAGATGTACAGCTTAGATGCTCATTGATGAATAGAAGGAAGAGGGTTGGTAATAGGACAGAGCCCTGAGGAACACCACTGTTGATAGATCTAGAAGAAGAACGGTAGCTGTCTACAACAGTAGCTATAGACTGACCAGAAAGGAAGCTATAGATGAAGGCACAGATAGAAACCCTAAGAGGGCAGTTTGGAAATTAAAGATTTATGCCAGACTCAATCAAAAGCCATTGAGATGTCAGGTGCAGTGGCAAAGCTTTCACCAAAGTCCTGAAAGGAGGATGACCAGGAGTCTGAAAGGTAGGTGAGAAGATTGCCAGTGGAGCATCCCTGATGGAACCCATACTGACGCTCAGAAAGATTATGATAGGAAAGATGCTTTAAAATTTTTCTGTTAAGAATAGACTCGAAACCTTTTGAGAGAGAGGATGTTAAAGCAGTTGGACAATAGTTAGAGGGTTGGGAATGGTCATCCTTCTTTGGGACTGGCTGAATGAGAGCAAACTTCCAGCAAGAAGAAAAGGTACAAGTTTATATATAAAGGCGAAAGTGTTTACCTAGGCATGGCATAAGCACAGAAACTCAGTTTTTAAAGACAACAGTGGGGACCTCATCAAGCCCATATGCCTTGTTAGTATTGAGGCCAGTGATGGCAGAAAATAAATCAGCTAAAGAAATTTTAATGTCAGCCATGAGGAAGTCAGAGGAGTGGAAGTGATGGAGGACCAGCACCAGAATCATCTGAGGTGGAATTGGAGGAGAAAGTCTGAGTGAAGAGATTTGCTTTATCAGTAGAAGAAATCGCTACAGATCCATCAGAGTAGAAAAGAGGAGGGAAGGATGATGAGGGAAAGTTGTTAGAAAGATTTTTGGCAAGATGCCAGAAGGAGCAGGAAGAATTCGAGTTGGAGAGTTGAGAGCATTTAGTACGGATGAAATTATTTTTAGCAGAGCAAAGAACAGACTTACCACGATTCCAGGCAGAAACATAAGAAAGATGTGATTCAGAGTTGGGTTGGCTCTAATACCATTTATAGGCCTTCTCCTTGTTCTGGACAGCATTATAACAAGAGTGATTTAACCAAGTCTTTCATGCATTAGTCAGAGGATATGAGAAAGGAATGTATGCTTCCATGCCCGAGAGAATAACCTCCGTAATGTGCATGGCACACTCAGATGGCTCCCGGCCATGGAAGCAATAATCATTCCAGGGAAAATCAAAGAGGTACCCTGTTTGACTGGATATCGGATTTAATGAACATTTTGAGGACCCCCAGACAAATTGTCATATACCGGGTATATCGCTTATCATCCGGAAAATGGGAAAAACCAGGTGGACCTACCAGACAATGCTGGGCCCCCTGTATACTTTTTTGCCTATATCGTATACTATCTGTTACCTGGGGAATATAACGCAGGCCTACAGAATTGTTTCCCTTGCACGTGGTCGTAGACTGTAGTTACCAACAGAAGGCAGTTTTTCCCATCCGCTTGGGCTAGTTACAAAGAAGTGCTATGACAAGGGTAGAAAAATTATGGGCCAGATTAGTGTAAAATGAGTATAGTTTTCATATTTATTACTAGAATATGCTATTTTACTTTTATTTTCCGTTGTGTGCTTGAAATCCCACTTTGAGGGGAGACCATCAGACTTACCAGATCATTGGCTTAATCAGATCGGGCATCCCCCAACTGATCAGTTACAGTGTCTACAGAGAGAGAGAGAGAGAGGAGAGAATAGGTGAAGTACTGTATGGTTAGAAAATAATGAAAATGGATTAGAATGGATGGCATAGTAAGATGTGACAGTATGTCCTGTAATTTCCTTACTTTCATAGTATGGCTTCTAGCTTTTATTTTTGCCTATCTAATTTTCATCAAATAATATCATTGTAGATGTACAAAACTGTTGTTGTGGTAGCTACTAACTATCAATTGTCTTTTCAGGTCGCATATTGTTAAAAGGAGACAACATAACTCTAATTCAAAACACGCAACCAGATGGAACCTCCATGTAATGTGTTACGTGCATACAAACCTAGGCTTAAATATCCACAGTCATGTGTAATATTTTGAATGAAATTCATGTATTGTTTATTGAAGTAATTTCCTAATTTATTTATTATTTTCTAAAGTTCCAAGTAATCTTTTGGTGACCCCCCCCCTCCCTCCTAGAATACCTTTTTATTTTTTCATACCTTGGTTAAATCTAATGTAGTTCTGTTAGTTACCAGGTGCATGCTAGAGGATGAAGTAATAGATAATTGCCATAACAGCTGCAGTTTTTTTTTTTTTTCATAGTACAGTATTTATCAGTACCAAAATTAATGATGCACTAGAAAATAAGCAGTTTTTATTGGTCAGTATCTTAGTATACGTGTCATCATTTTATATTGAGTTTCTGTAAACACGAAAGATAAGCCATTTTGTGAGAAGTAAAAGAGGTAATAAACAGAATTTTGCATGAAGCAAAGTATTATATTACCAAATAAAATGTGTTGACTGAACACAGAAAATATTACTGTATTTCATTACAAATCAAACCAAAATACTCTGTTTCTCATATTTGTTTATGGAAGTTTAGAGTCAAGGAGTTATATTGCTTTCAAGTATTCACCTTGATGTCCTTATTGTCAATGCTGTGAAAGAAGCTTGTCATTATTTCCCATACATTTGATAGGTAGCTTTCACATTAAGTGTAGATGATTTATGTTTTTTTTTTTTTTTTTTTTTTTTTTTTTTCCCGTGTTGAGTCAGGTATCTACAGGAAGGTCTTTTTATATATATATATCATTTTCTTTTCTAGTAAATTTTCATACAAATTGCTTATTAAAGTTTTATTCCTACCTGTCAGGGTTGTTTTGATTTAAATCAATTTAAATCATTGAAAAAAAAAAAAAAAAAAAAAAATCATGATTTAAATCAAAATGTTTAGAGAGAGAGAGTAAAAATGAAGATAGAGAATATGATCGATATGTACTGAACAGATGCATCAAGTCTGCTTGTCCTGTACTCCTCTTGTACTGATCCTGTATCAAGTCAGGCACCAGTGAACCACTGCCTTCTGTTAGAAGGCAAATATTCAAGTGTTAAACACAGGAAAGAGGGCCCTTTTGTTGATAACAATGTTATTATGTTCACTGTTGACATATGAGCTCAACTCTTCTTTGTATACACAGTAACAATATTCATTCTAATGATTATTATCCAACTCTGATGAAATATAAAAGACAAGTTGGCAACTTTTATCAGTATATGAGACACAGTGATGTAACACCATGAGTAACCTCCCCCATACCAAGGAGTGCTAGCCTGTGTTGCATATGCTTGCTCCCACTTCCAATTCACATTATTTTGTAACTTGTAAGTTTGTTTAATTGAACTCTGATATATAATCATACCTAATGGACACACTGCAGCAAGTGGGAGGAAAAGAGACCCAGTATGGTACACTTTTAATTGAATTCCCAAAACTGATACCAAAATAGGATTTCACTTAACAATGGCAAAGGCTTAGTACCATACTGTACAAAGAAATGTCTTCATAGTTGTAAAAAAATTTATTTAAATAATATAAATCTGGTCTAAGTAATTTTTTTTTTTTTTTTTTTTTTTTTTTTTTAAATAAAAAAAATGATTTTTTTCCAACCCTGCTACCTGTAAAGCAAACTTTCAAGTTTTCCCTAATTAATAGTACCAGCTGCAGGAAAATGTACAGTATTTTGGAACACATCTTTGATTTCTAACAGTGGCTGTCTGTATGAGGAAGTTTCATATGCCACCATTATACTACTCTGTAATAAAATAAGAAAATTATAATTGCTTTTATGTGTATATATTGTCGTCATCATCATCCGGACCTCCTTTCCCACCCTAAGGCAGGGTGAAGAGTAGCAATGTCCAGACAGACCAAGAATGCCCAATCCAATGGGCCACGCTTCCATTCATTCATTCATTGTCAGACGCCATGTATCCCATATGGGGTGGCCAAGGGCTTAGGGTTAATTGTTTTACAGGGAGGGACACTAATCCTCCACCAACCCCACTTGACACGTAGGGATGCCAACAGCGTCTGGTGTTCCTAGGAGGTCACCCATCCAAGTACTAACCAGACCCAACGTTGCTTAACTTCGCTGATTGGACGGGAAGCAGTGTACTCAACGTGGTATGGCCGTTTCACTCATCATTAAAGCCCCTGGAATGCTGGCTCTATTGGATACACCAAAAACATTCACCACGTTCTATATATATATATATATATATATATATACAGTACAGTGCCCTCGCGTCCAATACGGTAATATTGTCATGCATGGGTCCCGTGTTGGACCAAAAACGTGTTGGACAAACAACAGAGCTTATGGGGAAAAATGAATTATGTCAGCAACCCTAGGAAAAGTCACCCTAAATACCTACCATATACCTATACATATATTGGTACTATTGTAATTATAATAAATGGTACTGTGCTAAGAATGATAACTAACCTTTTAGGATAGTGTTGGTGGGCTTGCTGGGAATGGAAGGTGGTATCCAAGGCTGTAGGTAGTCCTACTGGGTCCCCGGAGGATGGCTGCTGGTGTCACTAGCGGGTAATGGCTGCTGCTCCTCCTCAACCTCCCTCATAAATCCTTCGAAATCACACTCAGAATCACTATCTTCGTCCACAGCCATGGAAGGTCCTGCTTCTGCGTGTCCTAGCACTCTGTAAGCCTTCACTGCTGCCAGGGGATCTTGTCTTGGTTTTTTATTATGGTCCTCATGTTGGCTTCATTCATGTCATAGGCCTTGGCAATGTCAACTTTCCTCTCCCCTTTCTTCTTCCTCTCGATGTTTACTAGCTTGGTGGCCTGAGGGAGGTGCCGACGCTTCTTGGGGTTCTCAGAAGGCTTCCTAGGCATCGTGAGCAGGGTAAAATGCAGTAACAAGGGCAGAAAATGTAGCAAGAAAAAGGCACCTTCCAATGCGAATTATGCAACTGAGTGGCGCTGTGGCGGAAGAAATTTAAACAAAACATCACGTGACAGCAGAAGCGTTTTTAATTGTGCGGCATCACAATCACGTCACGATAGCGGGCGGGGAAGGCTACTTGATCAGAAGTTTTCATTGGCTATCATCATCATGGGAATGTCCAGTATGACCGTGTTGGACCAGGGGTGATCGTGCTAGAGGTGAACTCTGCGGATTTCGCCCACTTCTCGGAGCACTGTGCATGTTATGCTAACACACTCGTGTTGCAGTAATTAAATTGTATTCAATAATACTAATTATTTGCTCTCCGTGCTGGACGTGAATCGTGCTGGACTGACTTGTTGGACGCGAGGGTACTGTATGTATATATATATATATATATATATATATATATATATATACAGTATATATATATACAGTATATATATTATACCTTCACTTTTTATCAAGAGCTGCTTATAAATATACAGTTGTACAAAACTTGGCAATGGAAATAGTGATGTGCAATATTCTCTAGCTTCCAGTTTTACGTCATCAGCCTGCTTATGCACCTTCTTGTATGATGCCAAACTATCATTGTCTGTTCAGTCCTATATATTCCAACAAATACATGATTTCCCACTGCATGTAGTAATGGGAAATGTATATTCTAGTAGCACTAAGCAAAACATGTAAAACTTAACTCACACCTAAATAAACAATGTACACATTATGCAAGTCATAAAGATAATATAAAAATGAAGAATCCTATCATAGGTTAATAAAGTAGAATTATGTGAAGGAACAGCCGTATTGTGAACATTTAACTGTCTCTAAAAGAGCAAATGTGGCACTTGAGGAAGCTCAAATCCATTCTCTGCTTAATAAAGCCTTTAAATTTCACTCTTGTCTCATATAGCTCAGGTAGAAATTAAGACACTACTTAGTTTTGTTACTTGTACCAAAGCGCCAACATGGATTTGCCTTCCAAATGGCAGCAGTGAGACAAGTTGCAAGGGTAAGCCATGCTACGTAAGGGAGTAGAAGCAATCCAGAGACCTGGTCCAATTCGAAGAATTTCAGTGTTGTCACCACCACAGCACCATACAGAACCACTATCTCCAACAGAGCCTAGAAAGAAAGAATAACGTACGGCAGAGTTAAAATTACTGTCAATAAAAAATATCAAATCACTCGTCCCTAGTTATTATGATCTTACGCATTAGTTTCCAAGTAAATGCTAATATACAGTAGATATCCGTATTATTCTAGCTGTGGTAAACTGATATCATAGCTGGTGCACTGTTGAACTCAGTTCTATTAAATGCAGAAAATTACAGTTCACTGACTGAATACTTGTACTGTCATCCCACATTTTTGCAGTACTGTCTTTGCCCATACTGGTTAATCACAGATGAGTAAAGCATCATAAAACTTACCTATCACTAGACATATTAATCCCAGAAGTGGTGGCCACAAATGAATTCCCTCTATGTAACACAGTCCTCTGCCACCTGACTGCTCTCTCTTTAACTCGTGCCTCCCTCTCTCAAACAAATCTGCATTCCATTCCTCTATCTCATCCTTGGCCCCCCTCTCACCCTCCCTCCCTTGACTAAACTCACATACATTATTTTGGTCAGTCATTCTCAGGCTTTCAAAGCAGACTCAGGTGAAAAAGTAGGTACAGAATTTTTCAAAAAGTAGGAGAGGAATGAAGTCACAGAGTATGCAGTGAGGTTGGATGGTGAGGATATGGAGAATGTGAGTGCATTCAAGTACCTGGGTAGTGTGATGAGTAAGGATGGAACTTTGGGGAATGAAGTGCGTGAAAGGGTACAGCAGGGAAGGAAGGCTGTTGGTACACTGAAAGCAATGATGAGAAATAGGGAGGTGAGTATGGAAGTTAAGAAGTCACTGCATGACAGTATTGTGATCCCTACCATGACGTATGGAAGCGGGGTGTGGACCTTGCAAGAGGGGAACAAATCAAGAGAGAGAGCAGTGGAAATGAGTTACTTGAGAGGAGCATGTGGAGTGACATGGAGGGACAGGTTGACAAATAAAGAAGTGAAGGAACGTTGTGGGGTGGATGTGGATGTGGTTCCAGTACTGCTTGTGCAATTGCCTTACCAGGAGCATGACCAAACATCAAAGCCTTTAGGAACCTGACAGACCTGGCCCATGTCTGGAAACCATTATCTGATGAGGGGGTCACACTGCATCCGGTTCTGGGAATTCCCCATTTCATCATACTGTAGAGTGTAAGGAATGCCTGCTGCACATATGAAGTTGACTACTCTCTACTCCTGCAAGACAGCTTTGTATAATTTTTCGGAGTTGTGGGACAAAAAAAAAAAGTAGGAATAAATAGGAAATACTAGGAATTTCAGGGTTAAAGTAGGAATAACAGAAACAGGGTAAAAAAAAAGCAGGGCAAACTAGGAAAAGTAGGAGAGCTTGAAAGCCTGGTAATGAGCCTGGAGAGTAGTCACAGAGTGTATGGGAAATATAGTAACATGGTTACCTCCATAAATCTAGATAGTGATGAGCAAGAGTGGGAAGTTAGAATGAACAAGAGTGGGAATTTACAAGATGAAATGCAAAAATGGGCAAAGCACTGACAGTCTTTGAATTCAAAATGAATTCTTGGATTTAACATTACATTCCATCCATCCATCCATCATCCAATCCTACATTGCCCCACGAGAATCGCAGGAGCCCAGGGCTAGGCAGTTGGTCCCGTGATTTAAGATGAGAGTGACCAGCCTCACTCATCCTTGAGTGGCATTACATGAGCAATCAACCCCGACCACCCTTTGGATATAAACCTTCACCGGTTCAATCCGATTGGAGTGCAATAATTACCCACTAAACCACCAGGTGCCAAAATTTGGTTATATGGTTACCACCCAACATAGTAAATGGTTTCCTGGTGCACAGGAAACCATTTGGCTTGTCACTCGGTGTAGAGTCACCCACAGGCTGAAGGAAGTGGAAAACATTACATCTGAACTAAAATACTATGCAGACTTACCAGAGGCATAACCCAAAGTGTATCTTATTACCAAGACTGCTATGGAATTAATCTAACACAACTCTTAATCACTATCATAAACATGCTCATCTGATAATGTTTATATATTTTAATGCATGCTGTGCTCAGAAAGCAGAAGAGAACTACAAAAGCTTTATTCTGGTCAATACTTACAAAAGTTATATGCTTCATGCCAAAGAATATTGGTGTCCAAAGCCAGTTTAACAGTATCTGAATCAGGAAAAGTAGGAGAGGCTGAGGCAGGAGGAATGGGTTGATGACATCTGGCCGTCCCAGTTGGTCCCACACACGGTATGATGAATAACCCATACTACAGTACAGGTAAGTCCATACTGGACCAAACACCCAGTTTGGTGGACGCCAACTAGGTTTTACCAATTGCTGGAAAAAAGGTAGTATAGTTTAATTATTTTACTGCAATAGTTCTTACTTTCTGAAAGGTCCCTGTATCATGAATCTGTATTGTGTACAATACAGATAACAATCATCATCCTAACCCTATTTCTCACAAATAAAAATTGGGATGCTAGGATCCAAGAGCAGAAAGAGGAAAACAATGGAGAGTGCCAAATAACTTTTGTCATCCACCCATTCACTTATAATTCTTGTCTTCAAAGTGCTTGGCTCCATCCCACAGGCAAAAGTCATCTACACTATAAGCTTCATTAACATCTCAGCACACTTCAATGCTCTGATCAACAGACTTTTGTATTCCACATCTTCCACAAGGCTCATTTTCCTATTCCTATCAAGCCGTCACAATCCACACTACAGATGGTCCCTATTGACAATGGGGTTACCTTCTGAGAAACTGCTTGTAAGGTGAAATTGCATTTAATACACCTAACCAACCGAACATTGCAGCCTAGCCAAGCCTACCCCAAATGTGCAAAGAACACTTACATTAGCCTACAGCCGGGCAAAATCATTAACACAAAGCTTATTTGATAATAGAATATTGAACATCTCATGTTATTTATTGAATGCCGTACTGAGATCATTGACTGTGAAAGTCCAAGTTCATGTGTGATGGCCATTACAGGTTGGTTCACAATTCCCCAACACACACAAAAAAAGGACAAAGTGCTATCTAGAGTAATTGCCTTCCTCCTCCTCTTCTCACCAGCAGCAGGACAGACAGAAGGGCATTTCATTGACATAATGGATGCACAAAACACAACGTAAGTGCAGTGGGGGGTATCCAAAAAAACGCTGGCAACACAGAACATTGTAGCATTGACTGTTTACAATAACAACCGCCCAGGCAGACTGGGAGTAACTCAGCTTGCTGCCACAGCATTGTACCGCATAACGCTATCTCAGGAAGAGATCAAAATTCAAATTTCGAAATACAGTTTCCAAATTCGTAAAGTTGAAAATTTGTGAGGTGACCGTTCGTAAGCAGGGGACTACCTGTACTTCTACTACTCACTTCTGACTTTTCAAAGTCATGCTATCCTTACCTCACATTCATATGTTAATGTTGGTGCTATCACACCAACATGCAGTCTCTTAGCACCTCTGTCTTCAGTTTCCTGTTCTCACCAACCACCTTTCTTCCTTGTAATAATAATTTCCCACCTTTTCTCTTTCTCAGGTGGGAATACAGGTTAGAATGATGATAACTACATAACAGTTCTTTAACAGTAATTCTTCATCACACTATGTGCATGAGTGTTTTGATGTACACATAAGTCTTGATTAATGCGGCGTTTAGTAATGTGGTTTTGCAGTTACATGCTCACCTACTTTGTGATCAACCTCGAGCAACAAGGGATTTTTTCAAAGTTTCATGGTCCGCTCCTGCACAGTGATGTCACACACCTGACTTCCTGTGGTTGGCTTCTCCACTTGACTCCGTCATACACATGATCACCTACTTTGCGATAAACCTCAAGTAACATGAAGATTGTTTAAAAGTTCGAAGTTCATTCACGTACAGTGACGTCACGCACCTGACTCACTGTGATTGGCTTTTCCACTTGGCTCCATCATACAAAATCAGCTCAACTCAACCCCCACAGTCCTGCTTCCACTTCAAACCTTGCATCTTGCCAAGGTCTAGCCAAGTTATTATCCCCCCCCCCCCCCATAAGTGCTGAGAGAGGTAACTGACCCTTACCCATGCTGCAACATCATCATCTGTGGGGGGAGATAGAAGGAGAGTGCCAGGGAGATATGCAACAATACCATACCAGTACACAGCAAAACGTTTGTTATTATGTTAATGTTCCTTAACTGTTATGTTGTTACAGTGATTACATCATGGTGGGTGTCGGTTATGGTCATTTATCTGGGGTAGGGTGGGCAAAGGGGTAAAAGTGGGACTTTGGGAAAGTGGCCAGGGTGAATTGTGCAAGTATACATGTAAACATATTGTCTGGGTGATGCAGTTTTGAGTAATGCAGTCCACATCTGGGCTATATTTACTGCAATACTCGAGGTTTGAGTGTACTGTCTTTACAATACTGATACAGTTATGCAAACTGTATATACTGTAATCCACCTAAAATGTGAAATTTGATGTACAGCTCCATTTATTTATTTATTTTTATGCAGGGAAGAGGGCATCAAAGGCTAGAGGCCCATACACTGTTC
This sequence comes from Coenobita brevimanus, assembly GCF_032717465.1. Lineage (NCBI taxonomy): Eukaryota > Metazoa > Arthropoda > Malacostraca > Decapoda > Coenobitidae > Coenobita > Coenobita brevimanus. Next base: position 61,260,873 of record NC_137008.1, read on the forward strand.
CCTCCAAGAAAAAATAAAGCAAGATAAAAAATATATATATAAAAAGAAAAAGCAATGCTATCTTAGCCTCAGTAAACACACACCTGGGAGCTTCTGGCCAACAAGTCATGAGGGAAGGGATGTGTGGAAGGGTAAGGTGGTAGGAGCACTGGAACTGCTTAGGGATGGAAGGGAGGCATGACATACTGAACTCTGGCAGAGTGATAGAATGGAGATGGAAGGTGTTATATCACTATCAGTTCAAGTTGACTGCCAGTATACAGGAATGGCTGGGTACACAGCCAGAACATGTGTTCATCTCATAGAGGATGGATGCTTCTGCCCTGCATAGTCCTGGTCACCCTTGGGCAAGGTGTTGCACCTGTCAGTCTGCCAAAATTGTAGCAGGTGGACATTTATCATCATCCCAGGAGGTACTACAGTACCATGGGAGTGATGTGGGGCCAAGGCTCAGTAGCTGACCTTGCACAACACTCTCAGGTATGGAACTCAACCAAATTTACCAAGCAGTCAAAGTCTGGGCTGACTATAGCACTAGCCATACATATCACCTATACACAGATCAAAATTTTTTGTCTGCCCTCCTCTCATTCTATTTCTCCCATATTTCCAGTCACTTTTTATTACTCTTCTTTCCATTTCAGGTGGTTTTACAATGAGTGACAAACTTAACGGTAATGGCTTCCTGTAAGCTAGGAAACTGTTTACAACGCTGGGTGGTAACCATACAGCCAACCCTTGCGTGTTCCCTACGCGTCACCAAATGGGTTGGCAGAGGGTTAATGCCCCTCCCTGTAAAATGGGATTATGGCATCTGGCTATAGATAGAGAGTGACAGCTCATCCTCTTGAAGGTTATGCTTCTCCATGTTCCACACCTCACCATGTGGAAGGACCTTGTTCTAATCCTGGCAAGGTGCTATCTGCCAGAGGAAGATGGCTGCTTGCTTGTGCTTGATGGCTCTGCTTGACTAGACAGACCAGAATAGAGCAGCAGCAATAATAATAATAATAATAATAATAATAATAATAATAATAATAATGAATGAATTGGATCTGGACAGCCTGTGGAATGCATATAGGGATTGCTTAGTTAGGAATGCTAGAATGGTGTGTGGTGTGGCAAGAGTATCAACAAAAAAAGAAGAGTACGGAATGGTGGGATAAGGAGGTCAAGAGAGCAGTGGAGGAAAAGAGGAAGAAGTGGCTAAGGTGGTTACAGGATAGGGATTCAGTTGAGATAAGAACTGAGTATATCGAAAGCAAGAAGCACGTAAAGAGACTAGTGATGAGGAAAAAGGAGGAGGTAAATGATGATCTGGGAAGAAAAATAAATGCGAACTATGAAAATAGGAAGTTATTCTGGAAAGAGGTGTGGAAATGTAGAAGTGAATGCGGAAAGAAATGTGATGGTGTGAAGGATGCAGGTGGTAGGTTACTAACCCATGGAGATGAAGTAAGAACTAGATGGAATGAATATTTTGAAAGCCTGATGAATGGGAATAGACAGAGCAGAGCGGCTGTAAACATGATTGGTTTTGGGGGTGTGCAGAGAAGGAATGCAGTGCCAGGAGACATAACACTCGCACAGGTGAAGAGAGCTGTGAAACTGCTGAAAAATGGGAAAGCAGCTGGGGTTGATGAGGTGTAAGCAGAGATGCTTAAATGTAGTGGAGAGAGTGGAATGAAGTGCTTGTTGGAGATATGTAAGAAGGCATGGATGAGTGAAACTGTGCCTGCAGAGCGGAAAAAGGCTGTGTTTGTACCCCTGTACAAAAACAAAGGTAAGCAAAGTGAGTGCAAGAATTATCGTGGCATAAGTTTATAGAGGTATATGGAAAAATTATTATAGAGAAAGTAAGAGAGATATAAGAAATTCTAGTGAGTGATGAACAGGGTGGTTTTAGGAGTGGCAGAGGATGCGTGGATCAAGTATTTGCAGAGACAGATAGCACAGAAGGCTTGTGAGAAGAACCATAAGGTGTTTATGGCATTCATGGATCTGGAAAAAGCATACGACAAAGTAGACAGAGAGGGATTGTGGAAAGTTTTGTGCATGTATGGTGTAGATGGTAAGCTGCTAGGTGCGGTCAGGAGTTTTTATGATGGTGGCGGAGCATGTGTAGGGGTTAAAGGGTATCTAAGTGAATGGTTCACGATCGGTGTGGGCGTGCGACAAGGTTGTGTGATGTCCCCATGGTTGTTCAATATATATATGGATGGGGTGATGAGAGAAGTAAAAACACAAGAAATGGAGAGAGAGATGATATTGGAATGAATGGTGATAGGTGGAATAACTCAAATTTGTTGCATGCTGATGATGCAATACTGCTTGCAAGTACCGGACAAGAACTCGATAGGCTAGTGCAGAGTTTTGCTGATGCTTGTGAGCGTCATGCCTTGAGAGTAAATGTAGAGAAGAATAAAGTGATGGTTATTGAGAGAGAAGGTGACTCCCAGTGTGATGTAACTGTGAATAGAGAGAGACTGGAACTGGTAAGAGAGTTCAAATACTTGGGTACAGTGATAGAAAAGAGAGGAAAATATGCAAAAGAAGTTGAAAGTAGAGTGACACAAGGAAGAAAAGTAGCTGGTGCAATGAAGGCCTTGATAAGAAACAGAGGCCTGAGTGTTGCAGCTGCACGAGGCTTACATGAGTGTTAGTGCCAACTTTAACATATAGGTGTAAGACTATGGTATGGCATGAAAATGAAAAGTCAAGAGTACGAGCAGTGGAGATGGGACTGCTGAGGAATGTATGTGGAGTACAGAGGGTGGATAGGATATGAAATAATGTGATTTGTGAAAGGTGTGGAGTGAGGAAGTCGGTGGACACCACAATTGATGACAGTGTCCTGAGAAGGTATGGTCATGTGGGAAGAATGGATAACAGCTGAGTGGTGAAAAAGGTATACCTGAGCGAATCTGAAGGAAGGAGGAGGCGATGTAGGCCAAGGAGAAGGTGGAGAGATTTGGTGGATGAATGTTTGAGGAAGAGAGGTTTGGATGTTGGTGGGGCTACGGAACTGACAAGTGATCGAGCTGGCTGGATGAATGTTGTGAAGAGAAGTGCATGATCAGGGATTTTGGCACCCCTTGTGAGCAAGGCAGCGTCCGGAATGACTCAATCGGATATGTTTGTGTGAAGCTGCAGAATGTGGTGAACGTTTTTGGCACATACGATAGAGCCAGGATTCCAGGGGCTTGAATGATGAGTGAATGGAAGTGTGGCCTATTTGGATTGGGCAAGCTTGTCCTGTCTGGACATTGCTACTCCTCACCCTGCCCTTGGGTGGGAAAGGAGGTCCAGATGATGATGATGATGATGATGATGATGATGATGATGATGATGATAATAATAACAACAATCAGTATATTAAACTGACATTATAACTACCGATACCTTTCTTCCTCCCCCCACCAGTACCCTATCCCCACATCCCCTATTAACACTTTCATCCCAACCCATCCCACTATTATCCCTCCCACTCTTGCCTGCTTCTACTCCCCAACTCCCCACTCCTTGCATTTACTGAGACTAAGACTGTCACCAATGTTTCATCTACACGAACTTGTACCTTTAGCAGTGTCCCCACCTCCCTTTGCCAACTCACTGATGACTTCTGTCTTGTCTTCCCATAACATGATTGTTTTTATAACCAGGCCCTGAGAGTGTTAAACAAGTTGGGACAAACAATAAAAGAAAATTTTCAGTGCCTAGATCCATCCATCCATCCACCATCCAATCCTATGTTGCCCCATGAGGAGCGTAGGAACCCAGGGCTAGGCAAGTTGATCCTGACATTTAAGATGAGAGGTACTGTACTTGCTTTTAACTTCTACAGCAAGGGGACTTTTTTTTTTTTTTTTTTTTTTTTTTTTTTTTTTGGCTAATTCCAAATAATTTTATTCAGCTTTGAAATAACTTGTCAGTTGTAAGGGTTAGCAGCAATCTATCTATCTATCTATTTCTATTTATCTCTATCTATATATATATATATATATATATATATATATATATACAGTATACAAAGTGGATCCCGAACTTATGAAGTAATTGGGTGCAAGGATTTTGCTCGTTTGCCAAATCCTTGTTAAACGAAGTGAACTTATGGGAAAAATAGGGTCAGGGAGCAAGGCCTCTGAGCAACCTCCCCCCAAACCACCAAAACTAACTTTCTGATCATTTTCAGCTGGAATAAGGGGATAATACAAGAGGGTAATAAGTACACCTGAAATATAAAAACAGCATTAATATAAGCAGAATAACATAATAGGTAAAATAGGAATGGGGTGAACAACCAGCCAAGTAACCTCCACCGACCACCAACACCTGTGACAGACAATTTTAACCCATGGATTGTGAGCCACAGCTCAGGCTGGGTAGCGCTGTGTTCTGAACCACAACTCAGGCTGTGCTGGCAGTGCATCACCACTAACTACTCCACCCCTACGCAACTTTACGCATGGTGCTACGCAAAGACAGAGGGAGAGAGATTTTTTTCTTTTCACCAGATAATGCCCTGGATGTTTATCTTCAAGTTTATAATAAACAAAAAACTCCATCCTCCATCTCATCCTCAGCTTCCCCCTCCCTCTCCCGTCTCCCCCCCTCCACCTCACTCGCATACATTCCTCGTTAGTCTCCATCCTCTCCACATGGCCAAACCACCTCAAAGTTAGCATTACTTTATCAAACTAAGATTCCGCAGAATCAGTGTAATAAAGCCTTACTCTTGCATGCCCTTACGAACAGGATGTTCGGTGATTGTTATGTACAGCAGAATCCTGGAGTATCTAATGTGAAGCCATGTGATGAGATGGCAGGTTCCCAAGAATCTCTGTAAACCCGGTCTTACATAAACCAAGAAGATAAAGTTCTTTCTCAGGCTAGGCCTACATCCACATTCAGCCCACTTCATGAACCTCTGACCACTTCGCACCATACAGTACCTCCAAATCTGTCCTCCAGTGATTACGTTTAGTTGAGAGAGACTGATATATACAACTTGGACAACAAAAAATGAACCTTGAAGTGCAGTGGGTGGCTATTCAAAGCAGGAGTTGGAGCTTAAAGTTTAGTCAAGCCAACACTTCTCAGCCAGTGCTAGTCAAAGTAATTAACGGAAAGACTTTGTTGACCATTTTTCTGATCACTTGAGGATCTTTCCCCCATCTAATGAAGCAGATGTCCTTGGGGTTTTCATCTCGTTTGGGAAAATTGCCTGAGGTTTTGAATGGCCTCAGTCTCAATGGTCAATAACGGCTCAGACTGCTTTCAAAGGTAAGGCCAGGAAAATGTATGATGGCATGTCTTTTCATCAGTGCCAAAATTATTTCCTCTTCATGGAACAAATGTTGAAAGCCTATGAAATTAACCCCAGAAGCCTACTGACAACAGTTCAGGAACTTACAGAAGAGGCCAGAAGAAACCCACTTGGACTTTGCCAAGAGGCTGGATCATGCTTAAATTAAGTGGCTTAGAGCTATGGAAGTATCAACCAGCTCAAACCATGCCAACTTCATTAAGTTGTATGATATGATGTTACTTGAACAATTTTTGAGTAAGCCTGATAGACAAACTGAGTTCTATCTGAGAGTTAAGAAATCTGATCAAGATGATTTACAGCCGGCAGCCTCCAAAGCTAATGCTTTTGTACGGAGAGCTTGTTAGGGCAGTATAGGTGAATGGAGTGATTCTAAGCCTTATAACTGTTCCTTCCACCCGAACCAGGCTCAGCCTTAGCGAAGTCCATTTTTCCCAAATCACCAACCCCACCATCCAGAAGTCAAATTCCTTTCCTTATCTCTCATTCAACACCCCAGACATCCACTCAGAAATACTCTGGTTCACCTAGCTGTGTTTGTATTTACTGTGGGATGTCAAACAACCTAGCATGCCACTGTTGGTTAAAGCACAGTAGACCTAACCCCTGTAATAACTCCAATGTTCTCTGTTTCACAGTTAGTGATGACGTTGCTCAACTTTCCCCCCTGTGGTAAGACGAGCAGAGAAGAGTGGTGTGAAAGAAACCTGGAAAAGGTGTAGTCCCCAGCAGCCAGATGGAAAGGTGTCCAGTGCTGCTAAGTCCAAGAGTGCTGACATGGTGTTGTCAAGCATTGCCTATGACTCTAGCATTTCTGTTTGTCTCCCCTTTATGTTCCCTGGTAAGGTAGTTTTTGATAATATTACTTATGATGTCACCGTACTTAGAATCATCGCAGCCACTGGAAGTTTGCTGGTGCACCCAATGGGAGCACTTGTAAATATTACCGAGAATGTACTTATCACAGATGTGGGTGGGTTCCACACTTGCCCTAAAGTTACAGTTGGTATTGTTTGTGATTTAGTGAACTGTAAAGCAGCTGTTGGAGTAGTGGAGCATTTGCTGGTTCCAGGTATGACTCTGTTGTTAGAAAATGACGTAGCTGGAGCAAAGGTCCTTCCTAATCCGGTTGTATATGAGGTTCCTGTAAGAGTGAGTGGCACAGCTGAGCTGAAGAGTAGGCTCCCTGAAGTGTTTATGGGGTGTCTCTCTCTGTTATCACTCCGTTTGAACTGGATAAGCATATTAACATTATCAATGGAGAGGTGTACTGATTGTTAGACAATATGAAAGTGGGTTTTAATAATATGGATGACGATATACTGAGGTACAAACAAGTGTTCATAATAAGAGTAAGATTAGAATATGCAGTAATGGTATTGACACACAGAAACATGTTAATAAAGTGGAACAGATACAAGGGATGACCTCAAGGATGTTAACAAGCCTGAGAGTGCAGTCACAGAAGGAGAGTTCAAAAGTTTGAGTTACCAACCCTAAATGAGCAATATGAGGAAGATTTGATTATGATCTTTATAGGAGTTAGAAGCCTTTAAAAAATGGACAGAGAGGATTATTTTTGGAAAGAAGATGGAAGGAAATGAGAACATGAATAACAAGATTACAGTGCTCTCTGAGAGGAATCCTCCACCAGTGTCTATACCAGACAACTCGGATCACCATCATGATTTAATCAACTCTTCCTTGGCCCATGACCCTCATATCCACAAAATTTCATTGAAATCCATCAATAACTTTTTCAGATATCCACTGGACAAACAAACAAACAGGGGTTAATACATAACTTTTCCAGCATTTCTGGCAAAGATAAAAACTGAGGAAGAATATACAGGTACATTTAACCCCAACGCTGCAGCGACCCTAAACATTTCCTGTGTCTGTGGTACGGGAAACCAGTTTTTAAAAAATCGTGTTTTCATCACATGTTCTGACCCACTTATACCTAATCAAACATGACATTTTAGTATGACAAAGTTTACACTCCACACTGACAATTCACAACCCATTTATCAAGCATAAGAATGCCGTAGGGGCGAAAAATGACCAAAAAATTCACAATATTTCACGTGGCTCTTCTGGAATGTATGACACAGTCTACTGACCAGCATATCTGGAATGCTATACACAGCCAAGGGGTTAAATGATTAATTAATACTGTATATAATAATTAAGTAATTTCCAGAACAGAAGAATAGATATGTGGCACTGTTTGGATGGGGTTGTGATCTATGCAAAGAACATCTTTGTTCAAAACTAGACTGAATTAATGTACATATGAAGAGAACCTGATCTAGCTCAAATCCTGTACACTACAACTAAGTATATACACAAACACAACCACAGCTAAATACATCTCCGCACTACTGCATATCTATCTATCTATCTATCTATTGCCAGACGCCTCAGTCCCGTTTGGGGTGGCCACAAACAAATCGCCTCCAAGTCGCCCTGTCCCCCGCCATTTCACTCCCCTGCTCCCAACTCACACCCCCCTCTCTCATATACCTCTCCACCCCATCCCTCCATCTCATCCTCGGCCTCCCCCTCCCTCTTTCCCCCTCCACCTCACTCACATACACTCTCTTCGTCAGTCTTTCACCCTCCATCCTCTCCACATGGCCAAACCACCTCAGTATGTTCCTCATAACGCTTCCTATCACATCCACATCAACACCACAACGCTCCTTTATATCCTCATTCGTCAGCCTGTCTCTCCATGTGACTCCACAGGCTCCTCTTAAATAACTCATTTCCACTGCTCTCACTCTTGACTTGTGTCCTTCCAACAACGTCCAAGCTTCACTTCCGTACGTTAGAGTTGGTATCACAATACTGTCATGTAGTAACTTTTTCACTTCCATGCTCACTTCCCTGTTTCTTATCACTGCTTTCAAAGAACCAGCAACCTTTCTTCCCTGCTGTACCCTTTCAAGCACTTCACCCTCCAAACCTCCATCCTTACTCATCACACTACCCAAGTACTTAAACGTACTCACATTTTCCAATTCCTCACCATCCAACCTCGCTGTACATTCACTGACTTCACCTCTCTCAAAGACCATCACTTTACTCTTCCCTACATTCACCTTTAGATTCCGTTTCTTACACACTCTCTCAAACTCATCCACCAAGCCTTGCAGCTCCCCTTCGTCTTCACTCAACAACACAGTATCATCTGCAAACAACAGCACAGGGAGTTTCCAAACACTATCCTCTCTCACCAGGGCCACTCCAACATCCACTACCCTACCTTGTACTACTGCATATAAATGTAATAAACCCCTTCAGCCCAGGAGGTCTGACATTCCGTTCTGACTGACTCCAGATGACAGTTTAAGTAAGACCTCTTCAAGCAGAATGAGTTAACAGCTATTATTCTGCATGTGTTAGCTATTCAGAAATATCTATAAGGAGCAGGATATACCTGAAATTGTCGAAATCAGAACTAATCTCTCTCTTACTGCATTTTAAGTGTAAGTACCACATCAATAATATTACAACTACCTACCTTGTTGTACCAATCTGGGATGCTCTTCCTTGTGAAATATGTTCCAACTAGTCCTCCAAGGTTGGGGAAGATAACTGCACTTACCACAGGCCACCAAGACATGATCACCCTGTAATATTAATACAGACTATAAAACAGAGCAAAATCAACAACTATACAAATAAAAAAATATCATCACCATCATCTTTTCCTGTGTTGCCCCATGAGGAGCATAGGAGCCCAGGGCTAGGCTAAGTTGCTTTTGACATTTTAGATAAGTGGACCAGCCACACTCATCCCTGAGTGGCATTCCGTGAGCAATAAACTGCAACCACCCCTTGGATATAAACTGACACAGGCTGAATCTGGTTGGAGTGCCTCAATTACTCATAATAATAATAATAATAATAACAACAACAATAATAATTCTGTAATTATAAAGTATTTACAAAAATACAGTTCAGTATTGTTGTTTGACTCTCACATGATAGTACTGTATAGGTGGGACAGTATTAGAAAGTGTGAGGGAGAGTAAGATAGGTTAACAACAATTGTGGCAGTATTTGTGTACTCTGAGAATGAGAAGGCATTTATGGAAGTGGATGTGGTAATGTGAAGGTGGATGGGGTAGTATAAGCAAAAAAAAAAGTCAAGAATAAAATAAATTATTCACTGAATTAACATGTCTCTAGACTATAATCCACTTCATTGCAACCTGTAAACCTATCTGTTAAAATAAAGGAGACATAAAGGATTTAAAGTTTCAAAAAATAGAAAACTGGTCATAAGTTGGCCATCTTGGAATTTTTCAAAATTTCGGAAAGACGGGCATCAACCTCCTATATGGCCCTACAATCATACAAAATATGAGAAAATTCCAACAAATGGTTTCTGAGATACAGCATGGAACGGACAAATGGATGTATGAACGGCAGACATGACCTAGCCTAAGATTCCACTTCATGAGAAACGAAATGGAATAAAAACATCAATGTAAGATGTGTGAAGTACAGTAATTTATGGGTGTCTGCAGTTATATGATGCAGTAAAGAGATGGTGTGAGAGCCTAAGAAGTTGTGCAAGATATTGCAAAGGTGTATAGGTCAATGCATGGGTGTGTGGTGGTAATGTGTGATTGTTTAAGAGGTTACATACAGTAGAGTGGTGTATTAGTTGAATGACGTGTCAGGTAGTGTTAGTGTGTATGAAGGTGCGTTCAGAACTGGTAGCTAATAATAAGATGTGTTAGGTGGAGTTTGAGTGTGGAGTATGTTGCTTATGTAAGGCTACATAAGAGTGTGATGGGTTGTTGCTTTTGTTGTTGTTACTGATCTTCCTCATTTGGCTAAGCAGACCTATCTACCACAGGCATGCAACTGCCCATGTAAGGCTGTCCCATGCAGTGAGCCAATGTGTTCTTATGAAAGACAATGCCTTGCTGTGGTGAGGCAAGAGGAAAAGTATGGAGGTTTGGTTCCTGGGTGGATGCCACATTTGCATCTCTCCACACAGTTAAACAAGGGCATCATAGTGGGCTCCATTTCGTTCTATGATGTGGTTATATGGTTACCACCCATTGTTTCAAATAGTTTTCTGGTTTACAGGAAACCATCATATACATCATTCAATGTCAAGCCCCCAGAAGAAGAAGAAGAAGAAGAAGAAAAAGTGATAGGAAGGTACGGGAGAAGTATGAAGACAGGCGGGCAGACAAAGAAATAGTATGATAAACGTGAAAAAAGAAGTAGGCAGCCTGACACCAGATGAGTGAATGACAGTCACCACTATATACTTACCACTTTGAAGTGATGGGTAATGTATCGTACTGGATAATCTGGGTTTATGAAGTTAACCCCTAAAGTCCGCAAACCTCCAGGCCCGACTGTCACCCCAGCCAAAAAAAAAAATGGCATAAATTTTTCAACACTCACCATGTTAAAATTTTCTCTTGCCAATTTGAAGAGCTTGAATTTACACACCTGAAAATGCCAATCTCAGTCCCACAAGCCTAATGGTTACTGCAAAATCAACTGTCAACTATAATAATAGTTACCCACTGCACATGAACGAAAATAGGAAACGTTTGGCACGTACCTATTTTTTGCCACATAACCTTACAAAAATCACCCAAATCGATATGCAATGTGTTCAGACGTGAAACAAGCTGTATGAGTGTGCATAAAACAAAGGGAAAAAAATTACCTTTGCATGCAAGATGAGAATATATCGATTCACTGCATAAGTAAATCATACAGTAACACAAATTATTATACATATAATGAAATGTATAAATGAAGAAACAACATTATGATAATATAAATAAATTAAATGAACAAAAAATAAATTGCTTGTCGTGTAAAAATATTACTGTAGGTTTTGCATGTAAATACAGTACCTAATGTTTGGACATGTCGACTGGCTGGCCGAAGTTCTCGGACACTTTTACGTCCGGATAATAGCAAGTAAATTCTGATAATGGTTTGATAGAGTCAAGGCCCAGCGTCTGGATAATGAAAATGTTCGGATAATGAACATCCGGATAATTGAGGAATCACTACTACTTGCCGTAGAACCCCACAGAGAGACTGTAATGCTTGGAGGCTTGAAAATATGCTACAAGAATCAGACTGTAGGACTATGTAGGAAATACAAATACTAGTTACGAGTAGTTACAAACAAGTGATCAGATCACTGACAATAATAACAGAAAACACGACCACCATAATACATCACATATTATGCAACAGGGAAGACATATCACAATCTGGGGTCATAGAATTAGGACTCAGTGATCACTTCTTCACATACTGCACAAGAAAGGCTTATAAAAATTTAATTGGTAAACACAAAAAAATCACAAATTAAAATCAGATCACTCAGAAATTATGACTCTCAAACATACATAGCTAAACTAAGAAATGCAGACTAGTCATTTGCATACATAGGTAGGAATGTAAATGAAGCCTGGGCACGTTTCAAAAGTATCATTAACCTACAAAGATAATTGATGAGGTACCCCTTTGAAGGAAATAAAAATAAAAAACTAGACAGAACCATGGATCAGCATGGAATTACTCCAACAAATAAAATACAAACTTCTGCGTACACTCGAAACACAAGCATGATAACGAACAAAGACGTCAGTTCAACACAGTAAGAAACAAATTAAGTGAAGACCATAAATCAGCTAAAGCAGACTATCTTTACAGTAAGGCTGAGGAACACAAGTATCACCCCAAAAAAACTCTGGAAACACTTAAAATCGACTGGGTACAGCGAGAAAACATCAGAATGCCCAAACATAATACTGTACTGAACACTGAACAATTTTTTTTTTTACTACAGTTGCAGATACACTAGGAACCTCCCACAACCTCTCAGAATTTACAGTACAGACACCAATACCTTCCACAATTTCTACAGAAGCAAAGGGGTTGCCCTCCTTTGTAATGTTACAGCTCAAAATGCATATCAGGAATTACATACTCTTAACACAAGTAAGTGCACCAGACCAGACAAAATACCAGCTAGGTTTCTGAAAGATGGAGCCATGGTAATTGCTGGACCCTTACACATCTGATCAACCTGCCGATAGGCACTAGCCTAATTCAGTACCTGTCGAGGTCAAAGAAGCACTAGTTAACACTTCTTTATAAAGAGGGAGACAAACAAGACGTGAATAACTACAGACAGGTTAGTATGCTTTGCATAGTGTCGTAGATTCTGGAAAGGGCTGTATATACACAAATCATAACCTGTTCATGAAAATGATTTTATATAAATTTCAGTCAGGCTTCAGAGGGACATACTCTACAGAAACATGCCTCATTCACCTTATGTACTTTATAAAATCAAACATGTCAGGAGGTGCATAAAGTACACAGGTATTATTCTGCTGGATCTTCAGAAAGCATCTGACACAGTTGATCGTGGCATACTCTGGTACAAACTACAAGCCATGGGCATAGGATCTGCTGACTGGTTCAGATCATACCTCAGCAACAGAAAACAGAGGGTAAAAGTTGATTAAGTACAACCAGAATCGATGAATATAACTTGTGGCGTGCCACAGGGAAGCATTCTCGGTCCACTACCAATTCTATGCTGTGTCAAATGACATGATTCTGAGTGTCAACTGTAAACTTATATGTGGATGACAGTGTACTTCTTGTATCTGGAGAGGATCCTAATGTAATACCAGAAACTCTATCCAAAAACCTTGAAATCCTTTCAAAAATGGCTTGCAGACAATAGATTATCACTGCATCTGGGGAAAACAGAATCCATATTACAGTATCTGGTTCAAAAAGGAAGTTACAAGCAACAGAGAATTTCCAAATAAAGTGTAATTCAATTACCAACTCAGCGGTACCTGTTGTGAAATATTTAGGACTCGGACTGGATGCTACTGTCTGGGGATTTAAAAAAAAATGGAGTCAGCCATAAACAAATCTACCAGTAGATTAAAATTCCTTTACAGACAGGCAGGAAGCTTGCCAACAACAAAGAAGACCCTGTGTCAGGCTCTTGTATAATGTCACACAGAGTTATGCGATATCAGCATGGTACTCTATCCTCAGCAAAATATCAAACAGAAGCTCCAAGTCCTTCAAAACAAAGTAATAAGGTATACTGTACAGTATACTGAATCTAGAACCTAGGTCACATGTAGGCTGCATGAACTAAATGAACTTGGAATGTTATGGGCTGCAGATAGGGTTAAACAACACAGACTACACAATACTTACAAAATCTATAATGTTGCACCATAAGACCTAAGGGAAAGTTTTGTAAAATCTACAGCTTGTGCTCCCCATAATATGAGAGGAAGAATGTTAAATTTTGATGTACCAAACATTAAAGGACAGGAAGTGTGTACATTCTTCAATGCAGGAACCAAAGACTGGAACAGTTTGCCTCACAGTATATAAAAGCAAACAGAAGCCTTTACTCTTTCAAGAAAAATTTGAAAAGATGCCTTCAACAGGCTGCCTCTGTCAAAAATGCTGATGTATTTTTGTACAGGTACTACTAGACATTCCAAAGTCAATGTTAGTTTTAAGTATGTCACCAACAAACTGATGTTCTTTATTATATTCTTGTTTGCATATTAATATAACTTAAGCTAAGATTACTGTCAGAATAAGACTATCGGTAACTACTCCCCCTTGCCCCCAGCTAATCCTGATCCCAAAAGTAGGACCCCAATGGAAGTATGCCACAGAGGCCTTATTGGGTTATCTTTGGATGGTTTCAAGCATGGCTCGTACTTTGAAACACTGGTTCAACATTTAATATACCACTTCTGATTGTATATGCCAAACTGAATAAACTTATTACATAATGAATACTTCCACATCTCTAGCCTTGATCTATTTTTAAGTATCTCTTTTGATGAACTGTTTTTGTTTGATCCTTCCTAAAAATAAGTATGCCATCACACATTCTTCATCATGCACTCCACAGAGAATTTTATAGGTTTCATTTCACCTCTTGCCCTTCTGTATGCCAGTATCAACCTTCTCAACCTCTCCTCATATCACACCTTTCAGTGTTGGTGCCAGCTTACTAGCTCGTCTCTGTACGTTTCAACAGCGTCAATATCCTTAATTAGGTAGGGCCACCATGACTGATTGGCATATTCTAAATGTGGTCTAACCACAGAGTTATAACTCTGTGGGTCTAACTAATGTCACTTAAAGGGATTTGAAAATTTGTCTACAGATACCATACAAAAGTTCTCATGAGGCCAACTAACTTATTATCTTTACTTACTTCTGCAAGACTGTGTAAAAAATTTCACTAATTATCAATTATAACTCCAATGTCCTTAAAATTTACATTTTCCATTTTTTTCTATCAAATGGGATCCATCATTTGCAATATTTGACATTCCCATACTCATATACTTACATTTTTGGAGGATGAAACAAGCGTAACCACTATTCTGAACACCTCTTCATTGCATAAATATCATCCTGAAGATTGACACATCATCCTGATTTTTCAATTGCCTATAACAGTCTCATCTGCATACAACTGATGTCAAACACCTGAAAAAACAATAATAATAATAACATAAACATTAATTTATATAACTTACAAAAACTAGTGTAACACAGGTAGAGCACCGCAGTCTCTTCCCACAAGGAATGAATGTGAAAATACCAGCGTTACGAGTCGATAACAGCTAATCAAGCAACCTACACACCTTTGTATAATTTGGAAAAATGTTGTACTCCACAAATGTACTTTTAACCTCTTATTCAATAAGGAAGATCAGTGTATTTGTACTAGATACAAACAAATTACAACAACGGTACTGCCAGCAAAGACACTTTTACTTGTATATTAAACAGGGCGACATAGTTCCTTTACGTAATTAAACTTCGTACGTCAACCAGACATTGACAGACGCTAGGTCAAGAGAATTAATTTGACGAGAATAACAAAATCAGAAACGTTTGCATGAACTAACTATTTACACTGGGTTACAAATTTTCAGCTTTATCTGATTATTAACGTGAATTCCTAGAAACATTGTGATTGCGGTAGGTCTGAATAATGTCACCACCTGTTGTATAAGTAGCCTACGCTGTATAGCCAACCATTTACAACAATATTTCACACCACATTCTTTTGCTGTGTTAGCGCTCGGTACCTTTTACAACATATCAAATCAAAATTCGAAACATGGGACATCATGTTACCTCATCCATTCATTTTGCACTGTAGGTTATACACTTTAATATAAAGTATTAAAAGCAAACACTGTCATTAACTGTTCAAGACAACGTTTGGTTCAATATAATATACAGGGTGGCCCAAAACGTTCATCTTCACTGTGCAGGGCGATTTCTCGTGTTCTGCGAGGTAGTCTGTCCTGCACCATTTATTCATGTGATGCGATGCTAGATCTTAGGTTATACCTTCAGGCCTGTATATAACCAGGTTTTTCGAAGGGAGGTGGGGGGGGGTCTTTGCTGCTGAATCCGCTAGGGACCCATATGGTCTCTACGTGGCAACAGCACCATTTCCCCCTCCCCCCTCCGCTGTGGTGTAGGAGAACGTGCTTTTCTTGTTCATAATCACTGCCGCAGATTTTGCATGAGGAGGATCTGTTATCATAAACTGGGTCTTCCTCTACTTTTGTCTTCCATCTTTTGTAAATTTCTAGTCGAGTTTTTGTATTGGTTTCATCCTCCCAACACTTTGAATCCCACTCTTTCGTTTTACTTTTGATTTCTTTCGTTAAATTCTTCATGTCCCACTCTTTTATCTGTATGTATTCTAAGTAAGTTCTGGTTGTAGTCATCCATTCACATTTGTCCTTTTTATTATCTATTAACATTTTTTAATAGCTGACTGTTTCCTTCCACTATTTTTTTTTCATACTGTGTTTCGTTTATCACCCTTGTTTTCATCATAGATGCCCGTCTCTCCTCTTAGGGTGCAAACTGGTGATATTCTAGATGCTTCCAATACTTGGCTATATTCTCCCGTTCTTTGCACTGACCATTGTCATATCTGGATATCTTACCTGGATAGCCTTTCCCCAAGGAGCTACACACTGGTGTACAGACAAGCGGCGTATAGAAATGCCTAAAACTACCAATGCGGCAGCCTTTAAGTAAAAAACTAGTACATAAGGCAGAAGTATGCTGGAAAGTGCACTGTACGATCTAAAATTCTTAGTATTCAAATAACTTAGAACCCAGTGCCTGCCTGAAAGCCGATTTTAAAAGTCCTATATTTCTTTTAATTGGCTCAACAACCGCGGAAGGTATTACGTTCCAAAGGTCCACAAAGCGAACTGAGATAAAACACTTGACACAGTCAAGGGAGCAGTGATGCACTAATGCGGTATATTACGACCTCTAGTTCCCACAACTGGAGCACACCGGATTAAACTACTGAGATCAAAAAATGTCTGGCCATGCATTATCTTCCAGCACTTAGATCAGTTCGCTATAGCCTTCCACTAACAGAAAACAAATCCGAGGCTGAAAGTCTTGCATGATAGGGTAAATGCCCCATACTTAAGGTTCGTTTCATTCACCAAAGTTGAACAGACTCAAGTAGTTTGGTATCACCAATAAAGCCTGTATTTCAAATCTCATAACAATATTCCATTAAAGGCCTAATATGAGTAGTGAATAATGAAATCGGGAGAACGGCAGACGGCGGTTTTCAAAAAATTGTAGCCACACCCCCAGCTTTACCAGCCACAGTACGGATACTGTATATGGTCATGGAACCTCGGATTAATATCCACTAGAATGCCCTCTTTATTCGCAGTTTTAAATGGGCTACGATGATTACCTATAAAGTGTTACATCCCCATCCCACACTGCCACAGGCTCCAAAAGCAGTAGTTCCGTATAAGAAGGATGTTGCTCAGCGAGTTAATTCCTCTTCTTATGGTCAGCCTTTCGGTGTAAAACAACGAGATCAGCTCAAACGTTGTAAATAAACACTGGTTCCTCCGTCTTTATTTTCCAAATACACGCACTCAATGCTTGCCAAGTTGATTTCCATCTACACCTGGTTTGTGCTGGTTGAAGTTTTCCAACTTAAAACTTGAGGTACAAATTTCAAACCTTCCATTCCCGTGGGCCACTTTAATTTTGCTACAGTTAAACTGTTTTCTCCACTTGGTGCATACCGGTAGTGACGGTATTCATGAGTGCTGTCTCTCTCGCCCTCTAAATATATATATAACCCGTCTATCTCAACACATCTACCCTAAACATGAACTAGATTGCTTGCTCGGATCAGAGAATTGTCTGTGGCGGGCAGAGATCACTGAAATGTTTGATTTTTCTGAGCTACTGGGATTCGAGGTGATAAAAGTTTCGTTTGCTCGGATCAGGCGAGTTCCGCCACCCGACCCCTAGGCAGGTAGGTCTCCGTCGCCCACACCCGTCAACGTAGAATCGAGGGAATTAGTTCAAGGAAGGCGGAGCTCACGAAGTCATCCGTGTATCGAATTCGAAAGTGTATACATATCCTCACATCTTCCAAGAGAGGATGAAAGGGGAAATACAAGCCAGGCAGTGTTGACATAGTTATACTGAGTCTATAGTGTTTATACCTTCCCATCCGCGAAGAGAGGATCAAGGGAGAAGTTAGAGACAGGCAGAGCTTACACCATCACCCAGTAATCACCCAATCCTCAGGTCTGTGCTCCTCCGTGGCCCACACCTGTAAAATGAGGATCAGGAATATGGTTTGAAGAGGAAAATAGTTTAAGGAGGTAAAGCACTCTGTCACACGACTCTCAAGCGATCCACGCTTCATAAAGAGAAGCTGTGTTAATCGTCTCTGGGCTGTGTGGTCGTCTGCGGTGCTGTCAGGCTTCACGTGATTACCTTCGTTTCGACAGCCTCTCACAATGCGGTGGTGGTTGTGCAGGTAAGACGCAGCCATTACAACATTTATTATTTTTTGCTGTTTACACGTGATTTTATTTAGCCTGCAGAGGCGTTAGGGCGAAGTTTGTGTGTCGTTTTTATCAGTATGGCTAGCACTGTCTCGTGGCTATCCATTAATCATTATTCAGGAGCAGACAGCGATTGCTGTGTTATACCTGTTCTCCGTGTCCTATAGGTTCACTTGTTGCGTTTCCTTGCCTCCATACTGCATTCGAAGCAGTTCCAGTGCTATTTTTTCCTTAAAGATTTTCATTCATGTAAACAGAAATTCAACTCTGGAGTAAAGATTCTAGGAACTAATCATGAGAATAAAGTAACTTCTAACAGCCACTATGTGTGTGGTCATGTGGTTACTACATTTTAGAGCATACCACTTTCAGTACCCTGGAAAAATGAGCATTATCACTCTACTGTAGGCATCCTCTTAACCAGTAATGCTATGGTGGTGTTACTAACTTAAACGGTGGTTGGATAGCTTTAAAACTGACTGGCATGAGCTATAGTTCTGATCAGTAATTATGTTAAATATTTGCTTCCTTTCAGATTTCGAAGACAATTTTGTTTGGATTTTGTTCAGAATTATATATTAGGTATCAATAAAAATCTGCCATGGTAATATACAGTATTTCAAAGGTTTTCTGTGCATTTTTTTTTTTTTACTGGCCCTTATTGTATATTTTGTAGCTCATGCATGTGCTCAATATAATAATTATATCTGTACTCAGGGTGGGCGTGTGGGCAGTGGGAGTGACGTGGGTGTCGATGGCAGTGGGTGTGGGCGGCTCCAGTGCAGAGGGGAAAGGGGAACGGCCGTCTCATCTCTGTACAACGGGTAATTCTTCAATGGGGAACAGTTTGACAATCATAGTAACGACTGTATTACTATGTCACTGCTATTGGTTATCTGGTAGCTTTATGGACGCAGAAATCTCACCTATCATTTAGCTAATATTTGTCCGGTCAGGTATATAATCAAGGATAATACCTGGCCATTTTGTATAAGTGAAAAATCCTAACAATGACAGGGTTAAATTCTTAGTAGATGAACTGCGCTAACACTCATTTTAATTTAACTATTTCCGTATTTCCAATCAGGGTTGGCAAGGGCTGCATATAGCAGTTCCCCTGAAACTTTCATATATTTTTTTTGGTTGTCATTCCAGACAGGCTTATGCGTCTATCTATACACCATAGGTAATTATCCACAAAAAATTATCACTGCAATACAAATTACACCACACACTAATATTGTTTACAGGTTGGTTTGAGTGCGTGAGTGCGACGGTGAAGGAGGTGTGGAACTTGGAGCGAGTGGAGGCTGCGGCTGAGTTGCGGCGGGCGGTGCGGGAGGTGGGAAGGAAGGCGAGGGACCTCTCTTCAATACTGTCACCCTTCATACCCTCAGCGTCAGTCGTGGCTCAGGTCAGATCACAGCATAGACCAGTATGGGAGTGACATACATCATCGTGTCTTGAGATTAGAGCAGTGGCATCGTTATCGTTAGTCATTATCTTCCATATCTTAATAGCCCTGTAGAAGTTCCCTATAAAAATTAAGTAGCTGAAAACCTAATGCAATTGAGTGCAAATGAAAGCTATACCTATTAGTTATTTCCAGACTGTTTGTTAGAGGGTAGGCTGTAACTAAGATAACTAGTTTGAGGCGAAGACAAGGATAGAAGAGCAGTTAGCAGGTGTCCATTTGCTATCTAATCTATCTATTTATTAAGTCTGGCTGTTATTAATGTCTAGGTGTTCTCAAGATAGTTCTCAAGTACAGCAAGGCGTTAACTGCTGTGTCATTCCCCAGGTTCTTTCGTTCCTGCCCGCCGCCGTGGACGCTGCTGTACGTGCTGTGTCAAGTCTGGTGTATGCTGCAGGTACGGGGGTCACTGTAGCCGGCTCTGGCCTCAGCTACGGTGCATCAGCAGTACAAGCCGTCGGCACTGGCATTGCGGTGAGTGATTCATGCGTCTTATACTTCCTTGCACCTACCCTGAGGATGATTTTTTTTCGTTTAGTTCCGGCTACCTTCAAATTAATTTCTTAAGCTCCAACACAAGCATACATAGTAAAATTCTAAATGGCACTGTAGATCCGATCATGCAGCAGATCTATGGAATGTCACATAACAACAGTGGGATGTAATTTTCTAGGTGAAATTGTTATACAATTACGAGTACGGCATTTCTTTCATATGAAAACAAATATATATGTAATTCCTGAGGTTAACTGTCAGATATTTCGGTAGACTGGAATGATAGGAAGCACACCAAAATGAGTGGAACCTTTCAAGCCATCCATGCAATAAAAGTATATGTTACATATTTACTCATGAGTATTTTCATAAACATTTATTTATGAATTTCACGTAGGAAAATTTTTGGGACAGATTTTAGGAAACATATATATTTCATTTAATAATATTTAGTTTTGTATTAATTAATTAACTGACTGTAGAGACGGATACAGGCAGACAGGTTAGAGACAATTCGGGTAGACATAGGTAAACTCTCTTAATACAGGTAGACAGACAGGTAAGTAGACTATTAATGCAGGTAGACAGCCATGTAAGCAGACTGTCAGTACAGGAAGACAGGTAAACGGATTAATACAGGTGGACACATGTAAACTGACTATTAATACATGTACAGAGGTAAATAGACTGTTAATACAGATAGACACAGGTAAACAGACTATTATTACAGGCAGACAAACAGGTAAACAGACTATTATTACAGGCAGACAAACAGGTAAACAGACTATTAATACAGGTACACAGGTAATCTCATTAGTAGTGGTAACAAATGCACACCTTCTCCCGCAGACTGCCTCGTACGAAGTACCTACTGTGGTGACTTTGGTGCTACTCGGTGGCTTGGCTCTCCTGCTGTTTTTCCCCGGCATACAGGACACTCTCTTCTCCTTCCTCGCCTCCGCTGGTCTCGCGTGAGTCCCCTTACCACCCTTCAGTGTAACCAGGCGGCTCCACTGTCACCAAACGTAGGATAATGCACTGTAAAAGGGCAGCTTAAGCCTGCAGTCCACTGGGTTCACGTTTAGGTGGACTGTGGAAGGATAGCTTAAGCCTGCAACGCACTGTGTTCACGTTCAGATGAGCGTAGGAATACAGTTACTACGATACAACAGTTTAGGTTTGAGGGTCTTTATCGGGTCGAAGTTTTTTTTTATTATTCCAGCTTATAAGGTTCATTTGTTATTCCTTTATCGTCAGTCATAACACGACCAGACACTTCACACCCAGCTCATAGTAAACATTGCCTTCTTCTTTCTCAGGCTGGCCGGGTACGTGACGTCTGGGGCCCGGAATTTCGTGGCCGATGACAGCTTCTGGGCCACCATCTTAGACACCCTCCATCACTTCATGCGTCGAGTGAGTCGCGAATACATTACCTGATTTGTGTTCTGTCCGGCCATATCTGTCCAGCCTCATCTGTGTTCTCTCCAGTCACACGTATGTTCTCTCTGGTCACACGTATGTTCTGTCCAGTCACTCACATACACGCCTCTGTTTAACATCTGTTCTCAAGTGGCTGTTCATGAATGTTCATCCTGTTTCTGTGGCCACTTTGTCATATTTTGTTCTCCACTTTATTTGTTTTCCGCTTTATTTATTCTCTACTATATTTGTTCTCCACTTCATTTGTTGTAAGGTTCATGTAAGCTTAAGTATGTAGAAGAATAGCATGATCTTACTTTGAATTTGCTGTTATACATCTCGTAATATCAGCCCCACTCTTTGTCCCCCCATTGCTAATTATTCTTTCTAACTTCATCTAAATTCATGTTTTTCTTAAACCATCGTAGTTTCGTATTTTGGACTAAACTGCCATGCATAAGTTAATTTCTGTCCTCTGTCTACTCGTCCTCGTGTGTGTGTGTGTGTGTGTGTGTGTGTGTGTTTTCATTTATGGTTCTTGTAAGTCTGTTTATCATAAGTTTGGGTGATCGTGCTGTGAATTGTCATGCTTCATTATTTAAAGATTGTTGTTCGTTTTGTTAAATGTGGGTTAATTGGCACACGTTTCAGCTGTTGCTGTTGTTCGTGTTAATAAGAGAGCATCGTGATCGCACTTTGAATTGTTGTTTTCATTTTAGATTGTGATGCTGATTTATTATTATTATTATTATTATTATTATTATTATTATTACTATTTTATCCAAAAAATTCATATGCTGAGTTTACGGCGCGTCCACACGTGTGCTCGAACAAGTGCTGGCAACATGTAAGCAACACAGTAATGAACATGTTGCAAACATGTTCTGAACAGCAGCGTCCAGATCATGTTGGCAACATCATGATGAAGTCTCAGCTGCCTGGTATGGACACACTTATCCCATCGCCTCTTCTGCCAATGTTCGAAGCTGCACTGAAACATATTTGCGTACATCTGTCCAAATACTGCTGGAAACATGTTCCCGAACATGTTGCCAGCTGTGTTGCCAACATATGTTTGAGTACACGTGTGGACGCTCACTTAGATATTCGCTACTCCCAATTCCTTAAACCCCTTCACATAATTACGTATTTTACCATCTAATCCTGCTTCCCCAAGACGAGTGATTCAGTATAAGGGAAGGTATGGAGCAAAGGTGTAGGTGAGGTTTTTCTGTCTCGTCATTTTAGGGGTCGTTTCCTAAGCTTACTAGAGTCGTCTGGTAGTGACAAGATAAATAAATAGATAAATAAATTATCTTAGTAGAGATGTTAAGTATTGCATTACATCTTCGTGCTGAACTGAGGCCGTGAAATTTGCTTGATCCCATGAACATTTATTGGCGTCACTACATAGCCTAGTGGTGACATACTATTGTAATTAAACTCAGCTTTGATGTTTGGTTTCCTTTTCTAGACTGTGTGTGTGTGTGTGTGTGTGTGTGTGTGTGTTATTTTTTTGTTTTTTGCCTTTCCACGATCAATGACAAATTGAGTATGTCCCGGTAATAAGTTGGTTCATCCACAGAAATTTCTTTTTGTCATAGTTCCTTATTCAACTTTCTATGTACCACGTCGTTCATAGAAAACAAACTTAAGGGAAGCTAGTGTAGCCTATTGATATTCACACAGCCTCGCAGGATATGGACTATTTTGTTATGAAGTTTACATTTAACGCAAGGAGTACCCCTGTTTGAATGAATTAGAGAATCATATTAAAATACTAGGGAGGTTAATTAACGATATCCGTTTGATCACCTACGTATTGCAGATTTATATAAAAAAGGAAAAATTACGAGTGTCTTGCAAACAGTATGGCTTAAGCCTTTCGCCCCATGACTTATTTTCCAGTTTATTCTTGCTGTCTTGAGACGATGCTATTGACTCAGTGATTTGGGATGACGATGACTTGACGACGACGATGGCCGTCAAGATTCCGATGACGTGACGATGGTACTAATGATGACGATGACAACGATGACGATGGCAGTGATGATGACAGTTATGACTTCGATGACACGACAATTATTTATGTTCCTCCAATATAACAAAGGTTGCTGGAAGTGTCTTACTGTATAGTATCGTGATTAATCAGTTGGATGAATTTTTCCAGATGGTGGTGGTGATAGTAGTTGCAGCCCCAGGTTCATCTTAAAGTGAATCCATTCGACTGCAGGCTGAAATTGGCCTTTTCCTGCAGCCAATCATCCTCTATTTGGGGGAATGGGAAGAGTATGGAGAGACGTTTATATAAAAGGCAGTGGAGCTACCCAATATATTAGTGCCATCATATGAAGGCGTCCATCTCCAACAGCACCTGCATAATAAAGCTGTTTTGTTGTGGGGGAAATAGTCCAAAAAAGCCGAAAGTACATCAGTTTGACGGTAGATTTTTCTTTCAGTGCATACAATTGTGAATGGTGCTGGAGAGGAGCGCCTACATGTGGTGGCACTGACATAACTGGACGGTGGTGCTGTTTGTCTCCCTCCCTGTCACCCGAAAGGAGGATGGTGGGCTGCAGGAGGGGGGCAGCTGAGTTTGTATCCACTGGTTTCATAACCACATGAACCTGAAGTTGCAACTACAGCTACTGCTACTCCAACTGTCACTATTAATGACATCTTTGTCAAGCAGATGTGTAGCCTGTATATTATTCTGAATAACATTACATTAGACAGAATAGTTGTCCCCACCATGACTAGGGTAATGGTGACAATTTCTCAGGCTGCTATGACTCGTTCAAGCTAACGTAAATCGTCTGGCATTTGGTGGGAACAATACTCGAGTTCTCACCATGGGGGGATTAATGGTGACAGTATCATCTCTCTCAGGTTCCTGTAACTTATCTGCATAAGATCGTCTTAGGTTCAACAGGAAGATAATACTAGAGTTGTACCCACCGTATGAGTTATTAGTGACAGTACTAGTCTCGGGCTTCCATAAATCTCAGCTGAAGAATATCGTCTTGCTTTAATTGAAATAATATACTAGCGTTGTCTCTACCATAAAAGGGACGGAAAGGGATGAAAGAAACAAAGCCTTACCTATATAGCATTTATTTACACGCACGAAAATAAGTGAATTACAAAGAAAACTTCATGTATACTTGAAACTTGAACGACAATATTTTACACTTTTACAGGGGATGGTCTCCCTCAGTTGGTAAGCATCTTTTATGAAAATATCTTCCAATACAAAATAGTATTTCACATGATAGTCCAACATGACACTGAACAGTTACAACAGAAATGGCACAAATTCGCACCGAGGTCTGGTATCTGGGGCAGGATTCATGAAGGAACTTACGACCAAATCCCTCTCGTAACTGATGTTTTTTGTAGGAGGGGCAAGATACATAGAAAGAAGCGGCACTCTATATCTATTGTCTTTCCTGCAAAAAGTAATGTACTTTTTGCAGACGCAAGATATATGGGAAGAATTTTAACTTCTTTCTACTTGTCCTTCGTGCAAAAACAAATCAGAATTATTTTATTGTAGGATGAACGAGAGGCATGGGAAGAAGAAGAATTTTCTTCGCCTTGTCCTTCCTACAAAAAAACTTTTTTTTTTTTTTTCAGTAAGAACAAGACATTGAAAAAATAACTTTTCTTGTCCATGTTCTTCCTGTGAAAAGCAATAATTATTTCGCAGAATCACCAAGACACATGAGAAAAATCACTGTTCTCCTTCTTATCTTTCTTACCAAAAACAGATCTTGAGTTACGATGGGAAGTTGGTCGTAAGTTCCCTATGATTCTCGAACCCTTGTCCTACTTCTCGCAGCAGCGACAGAAGCACCTCGCCCTACCTTGTAAAGTCCCTCAATCACGGACGCAAATAAATCTCGACGGAGTTTGGCGTGTTCTAATGGTTCGCCCTTTTGTTTTTCGCTGGATTCTTGGCTGGACTCGAAGTGACGCCCTGGCACATAAACACGGGTTGAGGTATCTCTGGCTAGCGCGCCTCCTACTGACTACCGGGTCAAGTGCGCGCTCATGATTTCAGTGCCGTAGTCTAGGTGGCATCTGTAGGCTTCGTAGCACCGTTTTTCAACGATTCATTACGTATGCTGCATCCTGATATTCCCTTAATTTGCCTCAGTAACTTACTAGACAAAATAAATAATATGCAGAATAAGTAGTAGAGGAAGAGGTTATACAGAGTCTCCGATGCCATCTAGACTACGGTCGTCAGACGAAAGCAATAATCGGTATCCCCCTCAGCAGACAAAGTAATGGACCAGTTTTTTTCTTTTTTCTTTTTCACTCTTCCCATGGGCGGGTTTAGGGGCACTGTTCATGCTGCCCGGACAACACCCCTGACCAATCACACTGAGATCAGCAGAGAGCACTTTACATAAACAAGATGCATCTTTTACTGGCTATTATGTTTACTTCTCCCGCACTAATATGACACGAAATCATCTTTGTCTGACAGTACACTTAGCTGGTTGAGGGTAAGGGGAAACCAAACCCCTCATTACTTTGGAAAGTGCATGATATGGGCAACACTTCTGCTTCTCCACTATTTATCTCTAAACTTGCTTTCGTTCTCATAATCTTTTCTTTATTTTACCTTATGTTGCGTCCATACCAAATGCGAGCTGGTGCTGACGGGCGCAGACAAGACCTTCGAGCTGCATCCTCCGGCATCAGCAATCTCTGGATGTAAATGTGTCTTTAGAGTGAAAGAGCTGTTAACTGACCTTGGGTTCATCTGCTGGGGGGGAGGATACTAATTATTACTTTTGAGTGTTCGGCCCTACTGAGGGAGGACACACACACGCACATGGAATTCGCAGCAATAAAATCTATTTTAGCTTCTGAAACCTATACCACATTCAATACCTGTTATTCGTTGCACACAGTCTTTCATATCAGTGAAGTTGAAATGGACCTGTTCTCACGCTCATTACGCAACAATAAGTAAAAAATATGAATTGTTTTGTGCTGTGTATAAGCTTGGATA
Organism: Coenobita brevimanus; assembly: GCF_032717465.1. Taxonomy (NCBI): domain Eukaryota; kingdom Metazoa; phylum Arthropoda; class Malacostraca; order Decapoda; family Coenobitidae; genus Coenobita; species Coenobita brevimanus. The sequence continues at coordinate 61,287,566 of NC_137008.1, forward strand.
ACTTTAGACGTGCATATTTAATGGTATATATGCACTTACATACTAAGATCTACATGAAGCGCGAAATCTAATACAGCAAGACATGAGTTGGCAGAGTGAAGCAAAAAGCAAATTTAGAACAGATGAATTATTATTACAGCTAGACGGCCTCTTATTGCCTTCGGGAAATCTAGAATCGGTGGGAAATCATGGTTGAGAACGCTGGACGACCCGGATTCACAAACAAATTTACGATGAATACTTTCTCGTAACTCTGATTTCTATTGACAGTGAGAACAACAGCCGGATTTCTATTTACAGTGAGAACAACAGCCATCTGATGATTCTGTTCTATCCTTTCCTTGCCCATCCTACAAAAACAAATCGCAGTTACGACAGGAAATTCATCGTAAGTTTGTCTGAGAATCTCGCCCCTGTGGATCACTTCCCCGGCAGCGGATGCAAATCAGACGACGAGTGACGGCAACATTCAGAAGCGTGAGGCTGCACCACCACCACCTTTCCATTTCAGTACAGATTTTGAAACTGCTAGTACGCATGCTTGCTTCAGAGAAATGTTGCTAGGGAAGTGGCTATATATCACCAGTTATACAAATGGTCGAGGAGGGGTTGCGTGACTTAGGGACCTAAATGTCAAAACAGAGTTATCAGAAATCATCCCCAGTGTTAATCAGTCTTCTGTTGCCCATATTCTATTACCAGGTCTCGAGAGTATCGCTATTATGAAACTGGGAGTATTTCTGAAAGCCTTGTAGAATTTTCATATTTTACATTTAGTGCCAGAATGGCTATAATGTCCTGCAGGAGCACACCAACGTCCCCTGAAGACGCTTGTGACCTTTTAAATGTCCACCACAGTTTGCCTTCATAGTAAACTGGTGTTAAAATGGAAATCATTATTTGACATTAGAAGCTTTCAACCTTGTTTCCTGTTCCGTTCGGGTGTTATATCACAAGAAAAAACATAATAATCGGGGGAGAGAGTTTGGGCGAAAATAAAGCCAGCAATAAAAAACACACTTTAGCCTGGGGCAGTAAGTAGGTCCTTAAGTCAAGTGACCCCCCAAATGTTTGACTGACAACAAATGGCCAGATGAATGTGTTATTGATTCTGTTAGGTAACACATTTGATTGGTTAAGCATGAAACTAAATATTCATCTCTAAAATATGGCTGCATAAATCCAGTCGCACCTCACTTGGCCTAGTGAACACTTTATATATATTTACAACAATTCAACAAAAACTCTTTCTATTGCAGTATTTGGGATGGAAAACAAGTCTCCATTAATATCCGTTTGGAACAACATTCGCATATCAAGTACCTTCCTGCTTGAGGGAGTGTCTTAAGTGTTTATAGCATGGAAACATAACTCCACCACCTCTCCGCTTTAAGATTTTTATAAGCAAACCTCCCATAACGTGAGGAAATAGCAAAATGGCAACAAATATGGGTTTTCACCATTAGGCCACAGTCACATTGCTTCTCTGTTTGGTTAGGTTCATTACTCTGGTACTAGATGACATATACCTGTATCTTTACATTTTGGAGATTCATGGATGTAATGCTATAACTGCATATCTCCAAAAGGCATAAGAAATTAGTCACTCAAAACCAGCCTAATGGACCTAACTTAACCTGGGAATTGTGTAACTGACCGAACCCAATTGAGACGTATACATGTCGACACGTCAGTTATTTCAAGTCATGAAGGGTCCACGGAGAGGTGGCAGTGATATTCTTCCATCGTGTCGGAAATGTGTATCTGCTTCATTCACACGCCACAGCTTCTGTGACAGCAATGTGACCGACTGAACAAATATTTCCTGACGCTCTGGCGAGACTAACATAAACATCTCATGGTGTGCCACAGAACACCGGGATGAGGCTTGCGTAGAATTCGGCTATCCTATAGAATTTCCATGGCTAAAACAGCTTATAGCCAAAATAAAAAGCAATGTACATATATTCTCTACATTCATTTGTTATAACAATTAACAATTAATTATGGCTACAACTATCTCGAAAAGGCTGTTGATTCTCGCGGTTAAATATTAGCATATCTACAATGAAGGTTGGAGACTACGGGTCGTGTACTCGTGGGCTTATGAGGTTCCCTATCACCTCCCCTTTAGCTATATATTTTACATAGCACACCTTATTATTCTCTTGCCTGTTACTTATTTACTTTGATACCAACGCAGATGGCATAAATAGCCTACAAAAGCACATTAACGTTCCAAATACGAAATATAGTTAGGGGAAGGTGGGAAAGTATATTATGAAGGGAGGGAAAAGCAGGTCAGAGGGGGAAGGACAGGGCGACATGTGGGTAGCCTGTTTGCGACCACCCCGTTCAGAATTAAGGCGTCTTGAAATAAATAGATGGATGGATGGACAGATAGACAGATAGGAAGAGGTATTAGGGAGCCTCCATAACCTACAAGAACACAACCCTACGAGATCACAACTCTGCCCTTGAGCTGCCGGGCTTTCTCAGGAGCACCCGACCCGCGACACTGCGCCGGAACAACACTCTGGTGGCGTTCGAGGCTGACGAATCCTAACTGAATTTGACTCCTTTTTTAGTTAAGTATTTCATAGCTTTTTTTTTGTGCGCAGATAGCTTATATATATATATATATTTCTTTTATACAAGTAATTAAACACAGGGAACATTACAGGTGAAGTGGAGTCCATAGCATTGATTTTTCATTTAGCATTTTCAGTACAGAGATGTCCTAAAGTGGTTGTATGGATATCTGCGAGGAAATAAAAATTCGACTTGACTACCAGTTGCCTTGGAAAAAAGGAGGCAACACAGCAAGGGGGAGTGAAGAGGAGTTATGGAGTTAGAGGAGGAGGAGGGAAGAGGAACAGGTGAAGGGGAGGGGAGGAGAGGGATGGTAAAGTAGGGGCCAGGGAATGGAAGAGGTTGGAGACTGCAGGGGAGGAGAGGAGACTAAATGGGGAGATGGGGAGGGGGGAATTGAGGGGGAAGAGGGAGAAGAATTGAAGAAGTGAAGGGGATGAGGAACGGAAAGAGAATGAGGGAAGGAAGGGGGAGAGGGAGAGGAAGTGGGATTCAAGGGAAGAAGAAGAAGGATAACTGAAGAAGAGGAAAGAGACTGAAAGGAATTTGAACTCCCCATCGATGTCAGGAACCGCAATCCACAGCGAGAACAGCAGCTGAGGGGAGGAGGAGACGGAAAGTTAAATCAATAGGGACAAGGCAAATAAATTAAGAAAATGGAATGTTAGATCTCTTAATAAGAAAGGATTGCATGAAAGCTCAAATAAAAGAAGTAAAATATTGGGAAAAGTTAAAATTCCTGAGAGAACTGACTGTCTGGAGAAAGGTGGGGAGACTAGGATATAGGAACAAGGACAACGTTAAAAGAAAACTTAGAATTCTCAAAAGGAAGAAGGAATGTCAAGGGGAAAAACTTGGACATGGGGAAGGAGGGAAGTAAGAAAAAAAGTGCTGAACGAGGAAAAAAAAAAGAAAAAAAAAAAAGACGAAGACTGGGGAAAAAGTTAACTATTTCACCCCAATGACGTACTTTTCCTTTTATTTTCTTTTTGTTGCTCTTGAACGGTTTTCTTCTTCTTAGGGAAATCGTCTCTGGTACTGCTGGGGTTAATGAAGACTTATCTCTGACGCCCCGGGTTCGAAACAGTTAACCTTAGCTTAATAAAATCGTCTGTAGATAGTGAAAATATAGTGAATAAGTCGTCATCGTGGTGAATGGGTTAAATATGCGTCAGGGAGGAAGGTTGTGTTAGAAGGAGAGGGGGAGGTTGTGTTGGAAGAGGGAGGAAAGAGAGTAAGGTTCTGTTCGAGGAGGGAAGAAGGTAATGTTGGAGGACTGAGGGAAGATTACAACATTGGACATTAGAGGAAGAAAAGGTTACAACGTTATAAGTTAGGAGGAAGAGTTAGAAAGTCGAGCGCTGAAGGAGGGGAGAAGAATTATAGGATGTGTATAGGTGTAAATTGCAACGTTGCATTTTAAGGGGAGGGAGGATTGCAACGTCGTATATCTAAGTCAATGAGGCAGGGTTAGAGGGTATTAAGTTGAAGGAGGCATACGGGGCTAAAAGTATGTGTATTTTAGATGGAGGGTTGTATTAATAAGCCCCCCTAAGGACGGCGACGAGGGCGGCAAGGGACATGACGAGGAAGGATGCTGTGGAGGGCAGGGTGGCGGCGTTGCAACCATCCTCCTTGCATGCGCAGACCCACGTGCGCGTGTTGTAGCCGCTCTTGTAGTAGCATTCCTGATCGGGGTCATCGTTCTCCACGTAGCCGCAGTCTCGCATGATGCGGTTCTCAGCGGGGTGGTCTGGAAACAAGAACAAAGATTAGACTACAGGTTGACTCTATATGACACTGGTACTGGATTTATACTGGCTCTACATGGCACTCATACTAAATGGCACTGATACTGGCTGAACATGACTCTTTCTGACTTTACATGGCACTGACACTGACTCTACATGACACTGATGCTGACTCCACGTAGCACTGAAACTGACTAAATGTCACTGATACTTGCTGTACGTGGTTCTTTCTGACTACGTGGTACTGATACTGACTCTTCATGGCACTGATACTGGCTCAAAATGGCACTTTCTGACTCCACACGGCAATGGTACTGACTCTACATTGCGCTGATACTGCCTTCACATGTCCCTGATACTGACTCTCCATGGCCCATGCTGACTCTACATGGCACTAGCACTAACTAAACATGATTCTATTTTTCCCCCCCTCCGATTTATATTTACACATGTTCAATTTATGGGTGACCCGAAGTGAGGATAACTAAACGCGTTTCAATTTTCGGTCTAAAGATAACCTCCAAACGTTTCTCTATAATTTTGGGGTAAGGATGGCATGTTCTCGCCCCCTCCAAATCGACCAATTCTCGTCCTAAAGCTGCACATGACACTCACATTTCCCGAAGTCCATGTCGAGGTACATGTCCACTTTCCTGCAGAGTGTGTACTGCTCCCCGTTAGGCTCGTCCCCGCACTCCGTCAGGAACTTATCGGAGCCACTGGGCAGCTCCATACAATCCTTGTCTAAGTGGCTGTTGCACTGGTAGCACTTTATCGACAGGCCTGGGGAGAGAAGAAAAATGGAGATGAGTTTTAAAGACAGATTTGGAGGCTTCAGGATGCTAAGTTGAAGGAGAGATGAGAGAATTTAATAATCGTCGTGCAAGTTCTTACAGTCTTCATCTCGACAGGGTTGGGGAGAGGAGAATGGTGGAGATGAATTGGAAGGGTAGAATATGAGGAGATTGGATACTGCCTTTAAGGATAGGATAGGGTAGGATAGGATAAGAGTGTAATCATTGTCGGGAAGTCCTTGCATTTCTTTTCTGTGTGCGAAGAGAGGTGGCGTTTTACTAATCAGGCAGTGTATTAAAAATAGGGAGGTATTCCGAAAAATGCTGAGACAACAACAGAAATGGGGAGAAGCGATCAGAAAAAAGTTCGAGTAAAATAAGGGAGAGAACAAGATGTGAAACAAGAAAAAGTGCAGGGGAGAACAGGAAAAAAAGTGCTGAGGTGGGAGGGGGAACAGGAAAAGGTGCAGTGGCGAGAAGACGAGAAAAGAACAAGATGGAGAGCAAGAAAAGATACGGGAATGGAAAAAGGAGAAAGTGCAGGGGAGAAAATAAGAATAAGTCCTTGGATTCTGAAAAGTGTAGCAGAGAGAGAGAGAGAGAGAGAGAGAGAGAGAGAGAGAAACAAACATCGAAATAACAGCAAAAATACAAGCAGTGAAAAAATGTAACCTTTGTGTTTAAATTGGGCCACTGAAAACGGTGGCGATGGCAGGGGGAACTATGAAATAACACCGCTCCATCAGCCTTTCACTCGGACCACGAAAGTTACCAGCCAAACCATACACAAAGCTAGAAAAACTTTAAAAAATTTAGATCCGTGTCTTTGTTTGCTTAAGAGGGGTTTTAGCAGGTCTAATTTCACGATTTGTTTTGCTAATTACACTTTATTATTCTTGTGTGTGTCGTTTATATTTTTTTAGTGTCGTCGTAGTGTAAATAAATGTCGTAGAAGGGGAAATTTAGGGATGAGTAAGGGAATAAAATAACAAGGAAGAAGTGTATGAGAGCCCGCTAAGCTGACCAGAATATTGTCCTAGATTCCAAGCAAGATACAAGAAACCATGCAAGATCCTAGAAACCATGCAATGTCCTAGAAACCATACACAGACCCAGAAAACTCGGAGAAACGGACCAGCCAGCGAACAGCCCCACTTTAGATAACATTAAGCGACAATGGCGCTGGGTGTTGTTGGGTGCTGTTGTCGCTAAAGCTGATTTCGTAATGCCTTCCTGGTGTTGCCTAAATGTCCCCACTTGCCTCACAACTGCCTCCTAGTTGCTTCACAAATGCTCCCTAGTTACTTCACAAATGCATCCTAGTTGCTTGTCCCTTGTACCTGGAGTGACTAGTTCCCTTGTCTCCAGGTCTAATTAAATGTAATGGCCATTAACGATCGAATGGGCCCGTCTGTTGAGTCGTGTTGTGTGTGTTGTGGGTAAGGGTGTGAGAGGGGAGGGGAGGGGAGACGGTGGGGAGGGAAGAGGTGGTGGTATGGAGGGGAGGGAGATGATGTGGAGTGAAGGGGAGATGGTATGGAGGGGATGGGAGAAAGTGTGGAGTGGAGGGGAGACGGTGTGAAGATTATAGACGGATACATAGTACACTGTGGGGAAAGTGTGGAAGTGGTGTGAGGATGGGGGGAATAGCAAATGTGAGGAGATATGGGGAGGGTAGATAGTGTGGAGGTGGAGATGGGAAGGTGTGGGTTGTTGTGGGGAAAGTGTGGAGGTGGTGTGAGGAGAGATTGGGATGGAAGTGTTACGGAAAGTGAGTGAAAGGTATATCTGAAGCGTGGGGAAAGGCAGGCAGTAAGTACAGGGAGGTAGAGGGTGTAGGAAGGAAGGTGTGTACTGTAGGTGCTGGAGAGATGGGGATGGATACGGCGGCGCAATGGGAAGGAGAGGTTGAAGTGATATGGGGACGAAGGTGTGGAAGTGGTGTGGGGAGATGGGAGAGAGAGTAGAGGTGCAATGGAAAGGGAGTGAGGTAGATGTGGTGTGGGGAAGGACAGGGAGTAAATACGGGGAGGAAGTTGCAACAAACGTGAGGCCGTACTGATAAAACCTACATCATAGTTAGGTGAAAGTCAGACATGTGAGACATTATAACAAAATCGGAACTCGGTTACGTCGAAAATTGCAAGCTGCTGAGATAGCGGTTTGCTATAATATGTAGCACTTGGGAGTTTTGATAATTGAAGAAAAATACGAAAAAAAAAAAAAAGCAGAACAGACGTAACAAATAATATAAAATTACTACGATATTTTTATTAAATGTTTTCGGCGAAAAGTTAACTGATTATTGTAAAGTTTTAAGAATTATTTATTTACCATTTTGATTTACAGTGGACGAGGAGATGTTGCCTCACCACACCATCCTGTAAACAAACACCATCACCGCCACCAGCAGCATGGAGAACTCTTACAGTACGATACAGAAAGGTACAAGTGGTCGTTGCCACTACAAAGTTTCATTTTTCCAGTTGCAAGGTAACGCAGCATTAAATAATTTTTGTTTCTGGCGTGAGAGCCTTGTTTCTTGCCGTTGGTCTTGTTAGGGTTCCCGACCAAATCTGCCATAAAAATTATGCCTGCATCGTCCAAGCGGTATTTCCTTACCAGTTCAGCATCACTTAGCTCATTAAGTACATCTTTCTTGTCATGAAAACGTTTTGGTTGACGGTGGCGAATTTCTTTAGCTATTACTTAGGTTAGGTCGAACGTAAGGAATTATGACTCGCTGCTATGAATTTAGGACAGACTTTCGCCTGATGACGCAGAAGATCGTCTTCGGCGAACCCCTCTGTTTACTATGCGAGCGGCACGTAATTTTTCGGTTCTACGTATCCTGGACTGTTTTTGCGGACAGAAACCAAGCACCCTAAGACGCGCTTCGAATCCTAAGCTCCAGCTTGGACGACAAAAACACGGCTCTAGTGTTTTATAAGTACGGGCCGTGGTGCCTGTACAGAGACAAATCACCTGAGTCACGGAACATGGCATCATCCATCAACCGTAGAGGCAACGCATACATATATACATACATACATGAATACATAAAACGTCGTGTAAAATTAATACAAATCATAAGTTTATCAGAATTAATATATTTATCATAAGTTTATCAGAATTAATGTATTGCGGTGAATGGAAAAGATGTATTGTTAGTATGGCAGGGGGCCCACGAAGGTGATATCCCCTATGAGGAGGGCATGAGAGGAGGGACCTGGAAAGAAGCCAGAACGTGGCGGTGGTGATGGGGTGGGTGGGCTGGGGAGGGGCGTGTAAGAAAGGGGGCTCAGTGCTCGACGTACTCCGATAGCGCGATAAGATAACAACACATACAGTATCCGTCCACCTTTACATGGCCTAGAGGTGCCGTCTCTATTACGTAAATAACAAGCAATTAATATTAGAATATGGTGCTAGTCGCGAGGGGGTGCAATGGAAAGGACGTACGACCAGGTTAAGGTGGACGAACTACAGATAAGGGCTTTGTAGACATGGATTATGGACAGTTATGTAAAATCTAAGCTTAAGTTAACCTTGTCTTCATATCTACGGGAGAGGCATCCAAGCTTAGTTTCTCCTCTCAGCTTGATACCGGTACCAGTTTTAACGGGCTAAAGGCAAATTCTTTTAAATATAATCAGTGTTACCAACCATTTTTTTTATTTGGTTGTTAATTTTATGGTAAAATGTAATGTTAGCAGTACAAAATTTAATTTTTTTTTTTTTTTTTTTTTATATAGAGCAGCGGGTTTCCTTAGCTGAATAAAATTGTCTGTCAGCAGAATGAATTTACTGAAGTGGCCTCCAGCATTACAGAATTTACAGAGAATTCAGTGTTTTTCATATTCTGTGACTGAGCATGAATTTGTTTCACTATCGTTAACTTCACCGTCTCCTGTTTTCTAACGTTAAAGGTTTGGGTAGGGTCTAGAAACGAGGAAATAAAATACAGGGAGGAGGAAGTTATCAATAAAGTGCCTTGTGAAATGGTCCAAACATCCATTGAATGTCCCTCCCCCTCCACTCATCTTACCCTTCGAGACACTTTATTCCTTGCTTCATTACACTTTCGAGGTTGTCGTGTCCTCGATTATCAGCTTGAGAAAGAGATATAAATCATTGTTGTTTGTCGATCGCTGAAATTATTTAAATCAGGGCATATAGATCTTTATACTGTTCCTTGTTATGTGGCTCTTTATACAATGGTCAGGTATGATTTTATTACAGCTCTAAATATTGCCAATAATGACCATGGGAAATTCTCATGATTTCAGTACTTCACAACATGACATCTTTCTTGGAGATACCGGTAATCAGTAAAGAGATCATCGTTGGAGGGGATCGGTAAGGGAAATTTTGGAGGGACCAGTTGAGCTATCTTGGGAGGGCATGAGTTAAGAAATTTTTGAAGAGGATTAGCAAAGGCGTTATTTCTTAAAGGGCACCAATAAAGAGGTTATTTTTGGAGGGGATAAGTAAAGAAGTAATTTTTAAAAGGGCATCAATAAAGAAGCAGTATTTGGAGGGGAATAGTAAGGACGTTGTTTTTGAAGGGCATCAGTAAAGAGTACTTCTGAGAGAATTCGTAAATTAGGTATTCTTGGAGGGGATTGGTAAACTAGTAATTCTTGGAGAGATTAGTAAATAAATTATACTTGGAGGAGATAGGCAGACAGGTGAGGCTGAGGGTGGAAAAAAAAGGGGGGGAGGGGTCTATCCATGTACCTTCTGTCTGACACGGTCGTCACCTGGGAGACACTGGCCAAGTTTCCCAGTGATCTATCCAATTATCAAAGGTAGACGCTGGCGAGAACTAGATTATCTCTGTCTATCTATCTGTCCGTGTATATATATATATATACAGTATATATATATATATATATATATATATATATATATATATATATATATATATATATATATTTCTTTTTGTTTGTCTGTCTATCAGTCTAATTATTGACTAACGCCGCATCCTGTGAGACGTGATCAGAGGGATGCTAGATAGGTTAGGGAGTTTTAACACTTGATGGGATTGTTGGCTTGAACGATGATGATGATGATGATGATAATGACAGCGAAAAGACAATTCAGAAGGATGACTAAATTATGAAAAGCATGCTCTCTCTACCCAGCTCATTCATTCAGTCGACAGCAGACAGCAACAACCACTCCCACCCGTCCCAACCCCCTTTCTCTGGTCTTTCCAGGTGCAGTGGAATTTTAGGCATGGAAAATGTGGCGGGCATTATGTGGGTCTGGAAGTGTCTGGGGGGCCCTTCTGTGGCAGCCTCTGTAAATAATGTGCCTGCCATGAGGTTCTGTGTGTAAGTGTGTGGATGTGTTGTGGAGGAAAGTGTGTGTGTGTGTGTGTGTGTGTGTGTGTGTGTGTGTGTGTGTGTGGATGTGTTGTGGAGGAAAGTGTGTGTGTGTGTGTGTGTGTGTGTGTGTGTGTGTGTCTCAGTCTAAGTATATGGATGTTTATGTGTATGCCTGAGTGAATGTTTACCCATGATTACGCATTTGTGTGTACGGTACCGAACATATTTCTGTGCAGACTGTACGCGCTGACGTATGTTTCATTATATAGTAAAGTATAAAACGTACATATGGCGAAAATATGTTGTTGTTAGAGAGCTGCATGTTTCTGAATTAGCTTTTGTGCGTGTGCATGTACGTGTGCGTGTGTATGATGTTTGTGTGTGTGCTGGACAGTGTATGCAAAAGTGCGTGTGTACGACAACTTGAAGGCAACTTAATGCTCCGCTCCAAGGCAACACAAAGAGGGGGAAGGGAGGGGAGAGGAGGTGAATGAGAAGAAGGAGGGAGAGAAGCAGAGAGAGAAGAGAGAGAAAGAGAGAGAGAGAGAGAGAGAGAGAGAGAGAGAGAGAGAGAGAGAGAGAGAGGGAAAGGAGATGGGAGGGGACGGGAGGGTGGGGGGGGGAAGGGTGAACGGGAGGAAAGAGGAAAAGTGTGGGAGAGAAAACAAGAGGAAGTAGGGGAGAAAGGTGAAAGGTGACCAGGAGAGCGGGAGTGTATATGAAAAAAAGATCGATACCTGAGAGAGAGAGAGATAGAGATAGAGAGAGAGAGAGAGAGAGAGCGATGGCAAAAGGAAAGGAGGCGGAAGAAACGAATGAGAGAAAGAAAGAGACAGGAGAAATAAAAAGGAGAGAAGCAGGAAGAACCGAAGTCAGAAGGAAAACGTTCAAAGAGGAAAGGAGAGGAAGAAACGAAGGAAAACAAAGGAACATGAAGGAGGAGGTGGAGGGGTTGAGAATGGAAAAGCCTTTAAGATAATCGAGGTTCTCTTGTCTGGCCTGTTCTGTCACTTATTTTATAGTCTATTTTCTAGGTCATTACAATTATTCCATTATCTTTACTATCTTTTCCAGAAAATCCCTTAAAGAATCTCGAAATGGTTCTGGAGATTTCGCAACAAGTCTTCCACAGCGATTTATGCTGCACATTTCGCTTAAGTACCCTCTTGTGTGTTATTGATGCAAACTATATAGGCATTAATACAATATAAATTACAGACAACTATATTATGAAGTAATAAGCAAAACAAGTCGCTATGGAAGAGGAGGTTCGAATCCTCTTATGCCACTTAGACTTCGGCCTTAAATGCATTTCTGTGTATATTCTGTTTCAGTTTCTGTTTACATGTCTGTTCCTTTGTTCTTCCTCAGCGTCCTTATTTTTTCAACTTAGCTTCGTCTAGTATTATATCTATCTAACCGTTCTAACTTTTTCGTTTATCTCTGTTTCTATCAGGGCCTATTCGACTATTTATCTTTTTATCTAAGCGACTTTCTGCGTCTATGTGTGTCTTTTCAAATCCCCCGCGTTTATCACTGCGTCTATTCAACGTGTCTAGCTTTGGAACTTGTTTTGACGTGGCGGCTCATCTGTAAAATCTAATCATGTCGGTATTTCTTTTGAGCGTGCTTTCTCTCTCTCTCTCTCTCTCTCTCTCTCTCTCTCTCTCTCTCTTTCTCTGACAAACACGCTTTGATAAAAAAAAAAAGTGACATCCTTCAAAATGGCCAAAATTCCCAGGCATAAAATTTGTAACCAACGCCATATGTTTCTCAGTGGTAAATTTTATGGCGTGTTTTCGTCGACATAAATTCTCTGGCCTATATTCACTCTGATGCTGTGACATATTTACCCACATAGAAAGGCCCATTGGTGCAAGCTTCACGGTTCAACCAAACATTGTGTGTGTGTGTGTAGAGGCGGGAGGGGTTTGTCTGTGTGGCGGGTGGGGATTTGCGTTTGTGTGGTGTGTGTTGGGGGTGTGGGTTTGTGTGTGTGTGTGTGTGTGTGTGTGTGTGTGTGTGTGTTGGTATGTGAAGTTCCCGTTTGCTTTGACCACCAACGCAAGTATAGTTTTTCGTTCTGTGGATGTTTGCTGCTTTTTCCTTCCTACCTTTGTGGCTTGTTACATTCTTTTAACACTTCCCTTTGACTCTAGCATTTTTAAATCCTATTGTCTTTTTTTTTTCGCCTTCCCTCAATTAACTCTTTCATGGCTGGGGCAACTGTAGGCTTCTCTTCCAGTTAATCCTTTCAGTCCAACGACGTATTTTACACTTTTAATCGCACTACACACCATCTTTTTTTTTTTTTTTTTTTTTTTTTAACTCTAGTACAGGAGCTGGTTAAGGGTACCTGTAACCCTTCCCGTTCGAAAAAATGTCAGTCTGAATGAAATCGTCTGAAGGCAGCAAGAATATCGCTGAAAAATTACGTCAAGGGATTCAAGGGATCAGTGTTAAGCGATTTTATTCAGCTGAGTGTGTCATAGTAACCTGAGAGTGTTGATATTGTCACCATTATCTCTCTATTTGTCTGGAAACTCAAGCTAGCGCCAAACATTTTTATTCAGCTCAGCGTGAGGCACAGGGAACTGGGAAATATCATCTTTCTGTCGTGAATATTTTGCTTGTCTTCGTTCAGCTGTTTACAGCGATTTGCTACGTCCCTGTACAGATGTTGCTATCACGTTGACCCCAGCTTCTGCCGTGCTCTCTGTTCCTCTTGCTTATTCACCCATACTTAACACGTGTTGCATTGTTTTGTGTAATTGCTTCTGTCACATATGTTTTTCATTTCTATGCAGGAATGTAACTTTTTTGGCAGGTGTTCATCCTAAATTTTCTATGTTACTCAATTTTACCCCTGTGTTTCCTCATTTAATTCGTGAGTTTCATATTTAGTACACGCCATTTTCTCTCTTACATGACTCCTTTCCCCACGTCGTTCCTCTATCCTCTCGTTCAGTTCGTTTTTTTCTTTGACATAACCTATCTTACTCCTCTCACTCCATGTTTGTTTTCCTGCATCTCTTTTCCTCACCACACCCTACACTCTCTCCTCCTTTATCCTGCAATTTCCAAAACCTCTCCTTGCACTCCCCACAGACAGTCCTCCACCTGTGTGATCCTCTTACGACAAGGAGTTTCCCTCGTCTCACCTTAATTTCCCCTCGTATCTCCCTACTTTCTCCCATTTTCCCCTCGTTCAGTCTTAATCTCTCGTCGTTTCACAGTGCCCTCTCTTCGTCTTAGGCCAATTTCCTCTCGTTCGACCTTAATTTCTCCTCTTGTGCCCTCAGATTATCCCATTTTCCCTCGTTCCCACCCTACTCTACCCTCATTCTCTCTCAGTTTCCTCTCGTTTCACCCATTGTTCTTGATCCACCCTATTTCCTCCCAGCATCATCCCTCTCGTCCCACCCTGCCCAGTCTTTCCCTCCACCCTACAGTCTCCCCTCGTCCTACCCCATCTTCCCCTCGATCTACCCAAATTTGGTCGCGTTCCACCTGAATTTCCCCTCGTATCATGCTATTGCCTCTCATTTTTCCCCTCACCCCCCTAGACTCTTCCCTTGTCGATCCCTCAGTTTCTAACACCTCTCCGCCTTGCACCCATCCTAGACAACCTTCCCTCGTGCTCTGAGCCCCTTACCAAAAGGCTCTTCCCACCCTCAATTTCCCCTCTACTCTCCACTTTCCCCTCGCCATACCTTACCTTGCCCTCGTTCCACCTTTCTCTACTCGTCCCACTCTGTTCTCCCCCCTTTTTTCTCGTCACACCCTTCCTCCTCCTTCTTCCATTATGTCTGCCTTCCCTTTCCCTGGCCCTGCCCTAGCTTCCTCTTCCTCCACCCTCCTTTCCCCTTCTCGTATTCTGATTTCCCCTTCTTCCACCCTATATCCTTCCTCCCTTCCCCTCGTTCCATTCCTGTATTCTCCCCTCGTCTACCCCTCATTTTCTAACACCTCTCCTTGCTCCCCTCCCAGACTGCGACCCCTCCTTCCCTGATCCTCTTACCACTTATTTGCCTCAATCTGTAACTTAAAGATGCGGTGCTGAGATGGCCTACGGTTGGAGAGAGAGTCTTTTCTTGTGTTCCATTGGGCTGTATTTGTAGATGGAATGGGAGGCTTCGTAACATCTTTTCCTTGTCGATTCCGTCTGGATATTACACCCTAACTTTATTTTGTTTTTAGTTTATCATTTGAATATCGATTTTGCATCACAATGTAGACGGGGATATTGAAGCAATGTGTCTGTATCTGTCTATCTGTTTATCTGTCTGTCTGTCTGTCTGTCTCCTTCCCTGCCTCAGCCTCCCACTCTGTCTGGCTGTCTGTCTCTCCTTTACTGTATCTTTCAAACGTTCCTGTCCCTCGTTCTTTCCCCATGTGTCTTTTATGTGGTTCTTCTGTGTATGTGTCTCGTTTTATTCCCCCCCCAGGACTCTCTCTCTCTCTCTCTCTCTCTGACACATATTTATATTTGCTCTGTTCCACCACTGATTTATGCCATGTTTTTATTTCTGCAGTTCTGCCCTGTGTGAAGCTGTATAGGCTATGTGTGTGTGTGTGTGTGTGTGTGCTTGCGTGCTTGTGCGTGAGGTTAGGCATCCACACCCACATCCACACCCATACACACCTACCTGTCTACACTCATTTTTACCTTGCCAACAAACTTTCCAGCCCTGTAGCCCATATTCCACTCACTCACTTACATGTAATTGTCACACTTCACGCTACTACACCTCATACTGCCACATCTCACACTCACACTGCATCACCTCTCACGCGCCTCACACTGCCACACCATGCACTTCCACTACTCACACCGCCATACCCCTCGTCTCCCGTGGCACAGAGAATTTTGTACCATTCTGTATGACAAAGAGCGCAAGTAGATAAAGAATTTCCGTGATCTTTTTAGTAGGACTTATAGACATGAGAGTTAATGATTATAAAACCTAATTTCAAAGGCAGTTGATTGCAGATAAGAACTGGAAGGAGAGAAATGAAAATTATGTGGAGATATATCAGAAAATTTTACGTATAAAAATGAATTGAAATCTGTGGCTCAGGACTTGACGCAAAATCTCCATTGTCCTTTATTGCTTTTGATCTAGCTTGTTTGATCGGGTGCCACATTCTGACGTAGCTGCTAGGGTGTCTGGAGTTGCTCTGACGTAAGAGTAAGGATAGTTAGGATCATTAGTTGCTTTACACCATTGAAACTGTTTCGAAATTTGAGCTCATGCTAAGCTAAACAGTAATATTGAAGCGGGTTTGGAAGGATTGGACTCTCGTTTCATTTGTGTAAAAGGATTATCATTGTCTGTGGCTGTGTCTGCAACTGATCAGCCTCCAACACAACGTCACCTACAAAATCTGTCTCTTGTCAGCGACCTACTTTACTTCACGTGAGTCGTCTTGTTCAGGAAAGTTTTGTGGTCTCTAGTGAAGGCGTCCTGTTATTTGTTTTCGTTGTCACTCTGCTGTTGTGTTGCATCCAGTGAGGCATGTAAGGGCCATGTCGTACTTCTTCAATCGGGATCTCCGTATCAGTTGCACAATATAGTATGATTCTATCCTTGTTTGAGCAAGAATATAATATTAATGTTGAACTGTAGGAGTGATAGAGTTAATCAAGTACCTCAGTTTAGTATGAAAGCTGACTATTCATGCAATATTAGCCATCTGTTTGCTTCACTGGTAATAAACCAAATGTATTAGTCATGAAGAAAGCTAATATTTTCGCGACCCGCTATGATAGTCAACAGTCTGGTTCAAAACTGTTGCATGGATTAATTTGTTCACTGTTACCCGTGACTCCAGTGGCAGGTCTGTGTTGGCGGGGTCCTTGTTCGTTTCTATGGAAGTTTTTATTTATTTTTTTAATCCAGTTGCTGTAACATCCAAAAGCGCTGAACTTTGATGCCTTGACGTGGAGAATCTGGTGGTTGTTTGAAAAGTCCCACCTTACCTGATTAAATCCCGTGGCTGAATACGCTCATGATGCTGTGGGCAGATAAGCTGCTGTTCAATGAAGAATGTAGATGTTCCATTGCGACAAGTGGAAATGTTGTGTGGGAGAGAGACATACTGAAACGTTAGAGAGAAAAAAAAAAAAAATAAAAGCTCCAATCTGTGTCTATACCGCCCAACATTGACTGGAGAATATTGCCATACTTTCTACACACTGGACGTCATACTGCCTCTCTTATCACCAACCCAGGCCAGTCTCTCCATGGCAATAGGATGACTGACGGGAACATTATTCGTGCCACATGCCGCGTGCGATATTTTTAGCATCCTTGTCCACTATTACCTTGATTATATGAGAGCTGTGAAATATACTGTAGATACTCTCTTTTCATTTTCTTTCTTGTTTCTTTTTGAGGGTGTTAGTCTTTTCATGGTCCTATTCCGTGCATAGTCATCTGTTTGTCTTCCTCAGTCTAATGTTTCTTTCCGCTTTCTCTCTCTCTCTTTCTCTGCATCATCACTTCCCCTTGTATCTTCGCTTATATTTCGTCATTTAGTCTGCACATAACTTTTACCATACGTATCTATAAATCTGTTTCTGTCTCTTTCCCTGTCTGTTTCTCTGTCTCTCACTCTCTCTTTGTCAGTATATCCATCGCCTCCCTGCACTTCCCCCTCCACTTTTCTCCTAGATTTAGCCCTCCACATAACTTTTCCTATTCGGTGCAGTTCCAACCTTTCCGATCCCCTCCAGCTCCTCAACCTCTAATTTTCTTTTTCTGTTTACCATGCGGGGCCTCCTCCTCCTCCTTCTCCTCCTCCTCCTCCTCCTCCTCATCATCATCATCATCATCATCATCATCATCATCATCATCATCATCATCATCATCATCATCATTCTTTATCTTTTGCTTGTTTCACTTATCCTTTTTCTACACCTCCTTCTCCGCCACCTAGTCTTGTTTCCTCCTCCTCCACCTCCGGAACCGAGTACCTCCTCTTCACCTCCTACACTTCCCTCCGCCTATACCCGCCTCCTCTTCCTCTATCTCTCCCCCTCCTAAACCTACCTCTTCCTCTTTCTTCACCTCTTACATCTGTCTTCTCCTCCTTTTCCTCCTGAACCTCGCGCACCATTATCCTCTTCCCGTAACTCCTACACCTATCTCCACCTCCTACATTTACCTTCTGTTTCTGCTCCACCTCCCTCCTTCTGCGCCTCCAACACCTCCCTCCAGCTCTTCTGCCTCCTACACCGTCCTCCTCCTTCTGCTCCTCCTCCTACACGTCCCTCCTCCTGCTCCTGCTTCTCCATCCCGGCATTGATTTTCCGTAGCAGGCAGGCAGGCTGGGCTATTGCTGACCTTTACCCATCCCCGGCGGACGCACACCACAGCTCAGCACAGCCAGAGCTCAGCAACTCTGGCCTCTGCTCTGGTTCTGTGCCTTTTATCCTGTCTCTGTTCTCCACAATCTCCTTTTTATTCTCTTCTCTATACTCGTCTGTCGTCTCTCTGTCGTCGTCTCTGTCTTTCTTTGTCTCTCTGCCCTGGTCCCTCATCTCTATATCATCTTTTAATCGTCGTCTCTGCCTTCGTCTCATCTCTTTCTACCCTCGTCTGTATCTTATTGTCTCTGCATCCTCTACTGTGTCCTGTCTGCCCTAGTTTCTCGCCCTACATTCATGCCCTAATTTCCCTGCAGTGTCTCCCTTCGTTTCTCTCTTCCTCCCTTTCTCTCTGCCATCCACTCGTATCCAACGCTCTTGCTCTCCTTTCCCGCCGTTCTCGCTCTATATCCTTGTCTCTCTACCCGTGTCTCTTTGCCCAACACTCAGCAATTTCTCTGCCCTGGTCTTTTTCCCCAGTCTTGCATTATGCTCTTTACCAGTGTTTTATCCTCGCCTCTTGCCCTTCACTCCTTGCTGTCATCCTACGACCTTGGATTAACCTTTTTACTACCAGGGCCTTTGTTTCCTAAGCTGGGGAAAATCGTTTAGCGGCAGCAGTAAATGAAGTTAATGGAAAGGAGAGTTTGTGCCGAAGAATACGTTATACCCGAGGCTTCAGGGGTTTGTTTTTCCTAAGCTGGGGAAAATAACAGTGGTAGCAACAAATCAGAAGTTGAAAAAGATGAGTTTGTGCCGAATAATTCGTTACGTTCGATGTTTCTTGATGCAGTGCTACTGAAGGGATTAAAGGATACTGCTGCTAATTCCATGACATGTATTCTGATCCCCTCTAAACCCTCTTCAATCCTGTGACGTTTTAGTTATTTCATTTATACTGTCCCCTGACGATTATACCTAGGTTACGATGGATTTTTTCAAACTAGAGGACTTTCATCTGGTATTCATTATCCTCTTTTCTAATAGAGAGCTGTCCTTAGATGAATAAATACACTAGAGAGGCTGCAGGAAATAAAGAGAAAAGGTGGCAGTGGTGTATAAGATTAAACAGGTATCAGCAAAAGTAACGAGAATAAAATAGAAAGATAGATTGATAGATGGATAGATAAAGGGAACATCCGGGTAGTAAAGCAGGCCAATGAACTTCAAGGGGAGGAGGGCGTCGTGCTACCCCCTGCCCCCTTCACCTGGATAGCCACACACACTTCAATTTGCATATTCGAAGCTCCTCCTCTTGTGTTCTACTGAGGGTGCTTTGGGTAGCGTTAGTTAATTGGCTTGTAAACACACACACACACACACACACACACACACACACACACACACACACACACACACACACACACACACACACACACACACACACACACACACACACACACACCACGGGTGCTTATAGTAGCGTTACTGAATAGGCTTGTAAATTCTCTCTGTCTCTCTCTCACACACACACACACACACACACACACACACACACACACACACACACACACACACACACACACACACACACACACACACACACACACACACACACACACACACACACACACACACACACACACACACACACACACACACACACACACACACCTTCGACAGCAGTAAACTTCTGACACCATCAAATCTCCGACAATTGACACCAAAAAGTTGCCAACACCAAAGAAACCTCTGAATCCAGTAGACTTTTGGCACTTGGATCCGTCTGACACCATGATGCCTCTGACACCAAGAAACCTCTGACACCAAAGACCTCTGACAACAAGAAACCTCTGACACCAATGGCCTCTGACAACAAGAAACCTCTGACACCAATGGCCTCTGACAACAAGAAACCTCTGACACCAATGACCTCTGACAACAAGAAACCTCTGACACCAATGACCTCTGACAACAAGAAACCTCTGACACCAATGGCCTCTGACAACAAGAAACCTCTGACAGTAGGAAACTTTTGACACCAAGAAACCTCTGGCAACTAGAAACCTGATACCAAAAATTCCAGGACACTTAATAAGAGACTGTTGGCAGCAAGGAAATTAACTCCAAAAATTCACAGGCTCAAAGAAACCACTGATATCAAGAATCCGGACACAAAACCCCCCCAGAAAAGAATAGATAAAGAAAGAAGAAAAATCGTCCTCGGGCGAACACCAGCCACCAGCTTTAAAGTAATATAATCCAGTGACGTCTTTTGCATTTTGACCTGAGCACCAGCAGACGATTTGGCTCAGGTCAGGGGAGATGGTATTTTTAGTGGAAGAACTGTATGCAGGCTATATCAAACCTCTGTTATTGAAAAAGCCTCCCCTGAGCTGAATAAAATCGTCTTAGAACAGTAAGAATAACACCGAAATGAGTTCCTGTGACTATGGGCGTATGGGCAAAGGTCATTAGCGCCAGAGTTATTCACTAAAACGAGGCTTCTTTCAGACGATTTTTCTCAAACTAGGACGAATCTTAAAATAGTCTGGTAGCAGCGATCAAGGAGCCAAAGAGTCGTTATCGGCAAGACTTCTCACGTAAACGGGTCCCTCTAACAACCCAAACTGGCGACCCGAACCGCCTAATTAGCAAGAGTCGTAAACATGCGGGCGGGATCAGCCGGATAATTACTTTGGCCTTAATCAGCGGCGTCTAGGGTGGATTTAATGACTGCGGTGGAGCTGGAGGAGGAGGTGGAAAGGGAGGTGGAGGAAGTGGGCGTCGAGGTGGAGGGGTGACTTTGGGGTGTGGGAGTGAGCCATAGGAGCCTGAAGTGTTCGAGATGATGGTTTATTGTTTGTTTGGGGTCATCTCTCTCTCTCTCTCTCTCTCTCTCTTTCTTTCTTTCTTTCTTTCTTTCTTTCTCTCTCTCTCTCTCTCTCTCTCTCTCTCTCTCTCTCTCTTTCTTTCTTTCTTTCTTTCTTTCTCTCTCTCTCTCTTTCTCTCCCCCATCCCTTGCAAAAATATCAGATCTAATATTGCGAAGGCGTGGGAAGCGATAAGTATTTTTTTTTTTCAGACTTACAGGAAATAGACTTCCAAAGTAGGCGATGCGTTTCCATGATATTTCAAGAGCGAGGTTACGTCTCTCTCTCTCTCTCTCTCTCTCTTAGTTTTCTTTCCTGCAGACCATTTATTTTTAAACTTTTATTAAACCTCACACAAAATAATGGTGACAGAAAAAAAACAAACATCAATCTCCACCACTGAATAAAATGGTTCGGTGGTAGTAAAAAAAAAAAAAAAGAAAAAAAAAATATATGCCCACGAGCTGAAGGGTTGAGGTGTTCGATTCCCCTCGTACAGTTCCGGAGTTTCCAGCCTGTGTCGGTGTTGTGGAAGGGGGGGGGGAGGGATGGAGGGGGATGTGAGGAGAATAGGTTATTGGGTGAGGGAAGTAATGGTGGCGGTGGGTATGGTAGGGATTGAGGGGAGTGGAGAGAGAGATGGATAGGGTATGGAAGGGTAGGATAAGGCACGGTTGGATTGGGAGTGAGGGATGTGGGATATGGCTGGATAGGGTAGGGTAGGTTTGGGTTAGGGATTAGGGAAGCACCGAAGAATAGGTAAAGGAGGAGATGCGGGAGAAGGGGGAAGGGGAGCAAAGGCAGTGATAGATCCAGGAACCGAAGAGAGGCGGGGCGTAGAACACTAAAACTAACGAGTGGGAGGACAGGGAAGTATGTAAGTGACCTAGAAATGACCTTTTTTATGACCCAAATGAGGAGTAATGAGGGGTGTACGGGAGCATAGCAACCCCTCCTCCTCCCAACCCCATGGGCCGCTCTGATTCTCCAACCTTTCGTGCTGATTGTCGTGGTGGGAGGGTTGGAAGTAACGAGAGAACAGCAAGGACAACAGACAAATGCCTAGAAATGGCCTTGTTTATGAACGCAATGTATACTAATGAAGTGCCTAGGGAAATTAATTAGGTTTCCACTCATGAACGTGTCGGAGGCTCTCAACTTCTCCCATGGATCGTCAGTAGGAGAGATGAAGGTCATGAGAGGGAGGTAGGATAGTATGCTGGAGACTAGAAACGCCATTTTTTTTTTAAATGAATGGCATGCGGGGGAATGAGGAGTGCAGGATGTTTAATATAGCTCCCAGACTCTCCTTCCTGTGAACCTGTCTGAGCTCCCACTCCCTCGTATTGATTGTCTGGGGAGGGAGAGTTGGAGGGAATAAGAGCGAGGAAAGGACAGTAAGCTGAAGACCTAGAACAGACCTTTTTACCTCCACCAAAGAAAGTTGGAGGCTGTGTATTCACCTTTGTTTGAGTGATTGTCCACAAGGTATTTCATAAACTTATGGATGTATTTCAGTGAAATTTTGTGGATCTGTGGGTCATGAGGCAAGCAAGAGTTGGTTTAATTTTGGTGGTAATCCGACTTCGACTTCCGCTTCAGAATAGGTTTTTTTTTTCGTATGTTTGTCTACAACATATCTGAAAAATTTGTCGGTGGATTTCAATGCAATTTTTTGATTATGTGGGCCATGGGCGAAGGAAGAGTCGATAAAATTTTGTTGGTGATCTGAATTGCCTAACATGTCGTTGGCGGAGATATGTGTTCGCTGTCTGTGCGTTGTCTACTTGTTTGTGACTATAATGAGAAGTAATGAGGAGTGAAAAGATGCCCTTCTTTGCCTCCCCTCTCCCTCCCCCTCCCCCGAGCTGTCGGAGCTTAAGCTTTTGAAAGCAGGATTGGTTGTGCGAGTAATTCATTATCAGTGACGCATTTTAAATTATTTTTAAAATATGCGTTCCGATAACCGTTTGATGATAAGATTACCCAAATAAAGTATTATATATAGTTATTTGCATAGATTAAGTTAAAAGTGGCCTTACAAAGTTCTTCAGATTGCCTAGATATGTTTGAAATTTTGAACTCTTGGGACAAACAAAACACGTCCTTGTAAAGTTTCACGAGTACCCAGATTTTTACCCCCACGTTCAGGCAAATTAAGGTAAATTATGCCATTACTGCGACATTACGTAAAATCTAATCTAGTAAAACATCGGAGTTCCAATGAAAAATGACTGGTAAACACGGGTGAAGATGCTGTATGTCCCTGTTACTTTTAAATATCCCGCAGCCCGTACCTTGTCACAGCTCTGTCGTAAGTTGTACCTAGATATTCGAAACTAAGAAGATAGAAAACCCACTGATGATGCAAAAGTAGAGAGCATAATGCAAAATGATGCAATAGCAATTACTCTCATTTAAAATTTAATATTCGTCATCCCATGAACGGCCTACCTTCCTCCCCCAGCCTATCATTCATCAAAATTCAGGGACTGTGTTATATTTCACTGCAGTTCCGATGTTTTCCTGTTATATATTACAAACTATCGCAGCAGTGACATCCTTTACCTTAATTTGACTGAACATGAGAAAAAAAAATCAAGGTACTCATAAAACTTCACCTGGACGTGTTTTGATTATTTCCGAGAGTCAAAATTTCACACGTATCTAGGCCATCTGATAAGCTTAGTAAGGCCCCGTTTTTAAATTAATGTATGCAAATAACTTTATATAATATTTTATTTGGGCAATCTTATCATCAAACGGCTATTGAAACCCATATAACAGAAGTAATTTAAAATGCGTTGGTAAAAATGAATGTTACTAGCTTTCAGACCGGATCAGATAGGCTATAGAGACCTAGAACTGACCTTAATAATGAGCGAATTTAGGAGTAGTGAGGAGTGCAGTCACGTCTCCCTCTCATTCCCTGCTATGGACCTCTTGGAGCCTCCCATCCACACGTATTGATTGTCAGTGTGAGAGAGTTGGAAGTGATGAGAGGCAAGAACAAAAATACCATGTTAAAGACCTTTTATTGTCCTTTTTAATGAACGAAGTGAAGAGTGATATCGAGTAATGAGATGTGTACGACAGACCCTCCTCTCTCCCACCCTCCCCCACCCGCCAAGCCCCCCACCCTTCGGTATTGATTCTCAGTGCGGGGGAGTTGGAAGTGACGAAAAAAAAAAAAAATAAAAAAAAATAAAATGCTCTGTTAAAGATCTAAGACTGTCCTTTTTGGTGCACGAAATGAGGAGTAATGAGGGGTGTGGGGCAGATCAACTCCCCCCACTTCCACCCCCAAAGCCCCCCCTCCCTCCCGTATTGATTGCCAGCGTCCTCTAGTGGGAGAGCTGGAGCTTGCACACCCACGGCACAAATTACTAATGTTCAGGGACGAGGGGGGCTTGTGATGGATGTTCTGGAGGGGGGGGGGGAGCTTCAATCCCTCCGCCCCCTCCCTGCCCCTCTCAGACATCAGAATCAGCTGACTAGGTTGTTAAAGTGGCGTTGCTCAGTAATTGTTCGTGCTGATTTATGTTCTTTAGCCCCGGTGTGGCTTGGATTTGAGACGCATATGACTTGTGTTTTGGTGGGAATAATGCTTGCCTGTGATTTAGTCTTGCTGTCGGTGGCCATGTTAAGTTCAGCCACATTTAATATCAACTTATCTTCCCTTGTACGCATCCTGGTTGAAAGCTGATTTTTTCCCCTCCATATTGCGGGCGTTCGCGAATATTTAAAAAGCTGAATATTTTTTTCCTTATTGTAGATATGCACGAACATCTAATTGGATAGATTGAAAAGTTATGTATCTTGTGATCCGCTTTTACTTCTAAACCACATAAGATGGATCCTATTTTGTGTTTGGATCAGATGAATATCTTTTCACCCGGACTCCTTCATAACAGGGATGAATTTTCTTTTTTTATTATTTCCACCGTCAGACGATTTTATTCACCCGAACAGAGCTCCCCTTGCCTCCCTTCCTAAATCCCCCCCGGTAGCGAAAGGGTGGTAGTTGTAGTAGTAATAGTAGTAGTAGTAGTAGTAGTTGCAACCCTTGGTCCATCTGAATGTAAACCCAGTGGACTGCAGGACAAAGTTGCTACCATTCTGCATTCTACCATCTTCCTTTCGGGGGATAGGGAGCGAGATGATGGACGTTTGCAGGGCAGAGGATCGCTCGGTTATATCAGTGTCACAGCATGAAGGCATCCCTCTCCAGCACCCAGCGAAGAGGTTAAACTAAGAGACACTTCTGTTTGATTGTGGACGCCAAACGCCATTTCAAGTGTGACTGGCTGAATAATTCAAGTTGATGGCAGAAGAGGAGGGCGAGTGGGTTGCGGCTAAGGTGAAGGGGAGTGAGTGATGAGAAGGGTGGGGGTGAAGGAGTGGGGGGTTAAGGGGAGGGGAAAGGGGGAGCACTAAGAGAGGGGGCTATGGGAAGAGAAGGAGAGGGGGCTAAAAGGAAGAAAGGGAACGGGGACTACAGGGAGAGGAAACTAGAGGGTAGAGGCTAAAGGGAAGAGAGGGGAAAGGACTGCTGGGAGACGGAATGAAGGGAAGAAGAGGGAAGATGTATTGCTTAAGACTACCAAAGAGAGGATCAGGGAAGGGGTATTATTGAGAAACTGGATAAAAAGAGGAGAGTGTGGAGGAAGACACCGGGAGATACGAGGAAGTAAAAGAAGAACTACTGGAAAAGAAGACCAGAGGAGAAAGAGAGAGAGAGAGAGAGAGAGAGAGAGAGAGAGAGAGAGAGAGAGAGAGAGAGAGAGAGAGAGAGAGAGAGGTGCGAACACTGATTGAGGGGATTGAGGGGACACTATGGAAGAGTGTATTAAAGGGACACTGTTACGACACCACGAGGGACACTAAAGAAGATTGGGGAGATGAGATGGAGTAGCAAAGAAGGGGACGGAAGACAGACATATTAAATTTTAGCAAGGAGTGAGGAAGGATGGGGAAGGATGGAGGTACCGTATAGTCAAAACCTAAAAAGTATCCCACCCCTGAGGTTCGATGGACGTGAAAATGAGTGAGTACTGCATATAACACCCAGTATATGAAGTTCTGTACGATTTTGAGCCCCAATACTTACCAGGGACAATATTTGCACTTATAATCACAGTCTGTCCCATATATCACAAGGTTTTTTCTGTTTCTGAATGATACGTGGGGTAAGAGGCCCGATGCTGATTTGGTTGACTGTCCTTACTCCTCGGATCTAAACCTTTGATAGTTGCAAGCTCAGAATCAGAGACGAGATACAGCCACAACACCTCCCTTCGCTACTGGAGTTATAGCACATAGAAACATGGGTGTGACTAATTTGTGCAAACCTTGACTTGGTCTTAGCAGCTTCACCGCATTGATGTCCATTTGTAGTGTATACATGCTGCCTCCAGAAGATTAATCCTTTACTTCGCGTGTTCCAGGGTTTATTGAAAGATATGTCTAACCCATTCAGTTCAGAAAATGTGTCATAAGGTGAATGAGATTTGGCTTCGGCGAGACTTACACATAAAAGACATCTTCGGGTTGGGTAGACCCTTATTGTTCCTTTTGTCATAATTTTATCTCGAGTGCAGTTACAATCCCTAAAGGCTACAGAAAAAAGTAAGATAACGTTATTTACCCCTCCATTACGATGCTGTCCCCTACACACACGCCATCGTATTCAAAGGGGAAGAAGGGCAAGAAAATCTAAAATTAATTCGTTCTACCGTATTGGAAGTACCGGGAGTCTAAAATTGATGGAAGGAAGCTTAACTCCAGCCAATATAACTTAGGGTGGTAAGCCGTGCAAGTTTCGTGCCAAGAGACTTTCTCGTGGATGTTAACTTCACACCGACGCTCAAAATATCTCGAATTCGTCAATATGAAATTTTCCAGACGTATGGACACATTAAAGATGTTCCCAGTTTTAGTTTGCTATGAAATTTCGTTGTCACTCCTTGAACACGCGTACGTCATTCTTTTTTTCTTTTCTTTTCATTTCTTTTTTTTTATTTTTTGCATGCAAATGATTTAACGGAACATAAAGAGCTCTAATACTGCAGCTCACTTCTTCAGTTCGAAAAGTCTCTCCAGAGCTGAATAAACTCGTCTAGAGGTAGTGAGACCCATACTGAAAATATATCATCGATCTGAAAGGGTTTAACTGTCTTTCTATTACCTGCTTCCGTGTGAGAGGCCGTAACAGAAGGACCTCTTGGCTTTACTGACTTCACTCAACAACAACGCCGCTTCTTTCAACTCATCGCTTTCCCAAATAAACACTCCCACTTCGCTACATGACCCTGTTGTTGCTTTACCATTCCTTCCTCCAGCTACCCCATTTTCGTAACCCCTCCATTCAGCTTTATTCTCCTTTAAACACCATCACTTTAGTCTTGATTACATTGACTTCAGATCCCTTTACTAGACAAAACAACTTGGTCTAGGAATACAAAGAAAAGGACGCACTTGTGTTTACGATACCTTCTTTCCGTACTGATAAAACTTCCGTTGATATGAGAGCTGAGGAATTCTACCGACGAGAGAGGTTAAAGCCTAACTCCACTTTACATCCCTGATATATTCAACACGAGTAAGCTGGATGTGATGGGATTTTTAAGAATATGCTGACTGGTGACCTGCGAGGCTCTAGTAGGTTATTGCGGTATCGTAGGAGTAGGTATTGGCAGTGGGTAAAAGTAAGGGGGAACTGGAAGACATGGAGTTGATATTGGATGTGGGTACTGGGAAGGGGGAAGTGGGTGAAGTGAGGCAGAAGTAATATGTGGTGATGATAGGTTCGTTAGGTTATGTAACATTAGTGCTTATATAAATGTCTCATATCTACCTATCTGTCACCCTGTCTATCTATCTCCATTTCTGCTGCTCCGTTTATTTATCTGTCCATCTCTCTACCTAAATATCTATCTATCTATTATACGTGTCTGTCTACCTGCGTATTCATTTGTTTTGTATTTATCTACCAAAAGTCACAAAACAATTCTGAAGTCTCACCCCACCCTGAAAATCCATCCCGACAACTTCGCTTTTTGCTTGTTTGTATGTTTGTTTGTATGCCCCGGTGTTAATGACGTCACTGGTGTTTGATCAGGGGGTGTTGGGAAGCTGGTATGTTCTGATGGCGGGCAAACTCTGAACACCAGGCTAAATTACTGTTTATGTGTCAAATTAACGCAGCAGTACACACACACACACACACACACACACACACACACACACACACACACACACACACACACACACACACACACACACACACACACACATATCAGTTGGGGGAGTTCGAACCCGTGAGGACTTTATTTTTACCCCATGTAAGGTCCATAAAATTCAGGCGTTTATTCTTGCTGAAGCGTGCGATTTTATTTAGGTCTGGGGAAGATATATTGTAGGTGTGTTAGAGACTGTTTTCCTTCTCCATTCCTTCCTCCTCCCTCCCCCCCCTCTCTCTCTCACTCTCTCTTCAAAGCAACTCTACGGAGATCTCTGACAGATCAATCTTATCTCCCAAACAGATCTCTCTCAGGATGTGATACTGACTCTGTGACTCCTAGGATTTCCATAGCCTTAATATGATACAGCTGGGGGCAAATGTTCGGCTGTTATTTCGCCTTTCCATTTCAGTTCCCTCTGCTGGTTAATATTAGTAGGCTGCGAGAGGCGTGGTATAATTGTCTGCCCAATATATATTTCTATTTCATATGATGCCACAGCCGAAAAGTGGCGGGCATGCCTTTAGTGTGAGAGAGGCGTTGCAGAGTAGTATGCGAACTTTCATCCTCTAGTATACTTAAATATAGCCATACCAGCAGAAGGGTGAAACTGTTCAGGTGGTGCAGTCCATTTAAATACTATATTCGCCGCCAGGTAACGTGACTCCTACGCCCCACCCCCTCACCCACGGCCCAGAGAGTGAGAGGCCATAGAGGAGGCTACAGTTTCACTTAGGGGGTGGGGCTTAAGAGAGAAGTCGCCTGGCGGTGGGTAAAGAAACACACCTAAAAAATAATCAAAAGAAAATACACGGGTAATCTGGACAACATACCTAAGAGAGGTTATGCCATGACTAAAACTGAACTGGGACCGTAACAGGAAAAAAGTCTAGTTGGTAGGACAATGGGGGACATCAGGAGATAATCAATATAAACTTTCTTTTAGCTTAAGAAAATCGCCCTGAATAAGAAAAGTAACACTAACCATACCAAGGAAAGGGATGAATTGCAGTCACTCAAACCAGACTGTTAAAGTGCATTTACACCAGCAAAAGAATTAAGTTAAAGCGCGTCCATACCAGCTAAAGTGCGTCCATACCAGCGAAAGAGTTAAATTGCTAGGGCAGTGGGGTGCGCTGGGAGCTGGGATCGACCTCAATTTGACGGTGAATGGAGTAGGCGGTGTTGGGGATTCCGATCACGCCTGAGCCCGGGGAGGGGGTTGATGTGGGGGGGCAGGTGTGTGGAGGTGAGTGGGGGTCGGAGGGGTTGCTGGGGGAGGTAGTTGGTGCGGAGGACAGGTGTGTGTGTGTGTGTGTGTGTGTGTGACTGATGAGTGAGGGCTTAGACATGGAGGGTTGCTGGAGAAGAGGGTTAGTGTGGGGAAGGGCAGGTGTGTGTGGCAGGTGAGGAGGACTTAAGAGAGTTGCTGGAGTGGTTGGTCCGGCAGGGGCGGCGGTTGAAGTGGAGGAGCAGGTGTGTGTGGGGTGGAGAGAATGAGAGTTTAGAGAGTTGCTGGGGAAGAGGGTTGGTGTGTGATGGGCAGGTGTATGTGTGGTTGGTGAGTGGGGGTTTAGGGGTTTGTAGGGGAAGGAGGTTGCAATGGGAGAGCCGGGAGTTGATGGGGAGGTGTGGAGGGAGAGGCAGCTGTGTTAAGCGATTGAGGGGGTTCCAAGGGGTTGCTGGGGGATTTCTGTGGGTAGGCAGGAGTGTGTGTAACGGATGAATGGGTTGGTGAGGGGGGAGGGGAGGTGTGTGTTTCGAGGAGTTGCTGAGGAAGGAAGTAGATGTGGAAGGGGAGGGAGGGGTATGGGTGGCGGGGTGGGACGCTCCAGGGGGATTAGTGAAGAAGGCGCCAAGCTCCTGGGTCATGGGGCTTTACCACAGTGTGATTGAGCCGGGAAAACCAGAGTCTAAAGAGTCACATTTCATGGCGAAAACAAACCTACTAATGCAAAGGAACGATTATGTCGCCGAAAACAGATGAGTAGTAATTGAAAACCGTTGTTCTGTATTAAGTTTTGCAAGACTGATTACATTAGTGCTCGTAGACTTACTCCTGCTTTCTTCAGTTTTGCAGTATAGGCCTACACTCACCTGATGAGGAAATCATTCATATGATGAGATTACGTTGTTTGATTTCGTGGCCCTCTGTGTTTGTGATTATCTCTTCAATCAACAAGGGTCGACGCGGAAGTAAAGCTTAACCGGGATTGGCGTCAACAGAATTACGTTGTAGAGAACACACACACACACACACACACACACACACACACACACACACACACACACACACACACACACACACACACACACACACACACACACACACACACACACACACACACACACACACACACACACACACACACACACACACACACACACCGCTCGCTGGCTCAGTGGTAGCGTTCTCGCTTGCCATCTGGCAGACGGGAGTTCGCGCCTCGCTCAGGCTGCGAAAAGTTTCACTGACGAAGTGGGCGGTTACTGTCCCCCTTGAGCAAGGGGACGGGTGTGTGAGTGTGTGCAGGTCACAGCCTTGCCCTTAGATCGGACTATATGAGCTCTCAGCTCCCTTCCGGGAGGGTAAAAGCTGACGATCACGACCATCAAGTGATTCTGACCGACCCGGTGAATTACACACACACACACACACACAGGCTTTAGTATCAAGTTCTGAGGCCCCATCCCATCAAGAAAGAAGGGTTTTTGAACGCGGGAAAGTTGGTATCAGGCAGTCATTCCTGAAGAGTGAAGCGTATAACCTGGCACCAGATTTACTTAACCCTTTCACTTCGACGACGCATTTTTTTTTTTTTTTATACTACCATCAGACGATTTCGTCCAAGTTAGGAAGGGGTTAATGCGGACTTCTTTCTGACCCTTCCGATGCGAGATGGTTCCCTTAAGCTGTATAAAATCTTCCGAGGATGGCATAAAAATAAACAAAGTGGATGTCGCTGGATTCAGTGGGTTAACTCCTACTGCCAAAGGACATAATTTTCTTTATTATTCTTCCCTCTCCCAGACCATTGTGTTCAGCATAGTGGAGCGTCCTGATGTGAAAGGTTAACCTCTATTATCACAACATCTCTTCTGCTTTATGTTTGCCATCTCCAGGCGGTACTATTTAGCTCAGGAGAGACGTTTCAGTGTAGAGAAGTATGCTGTAGCTTTCAATAACCCCTTAATACCTAGGGGGTTCTAAAATGAAGGTGTCTGGCAAAAGAATGACCAAACCACAAAAGTACTCCATCGGGGTGAAAGAGTCAATAAATGTGTATCTGATCCATCCAGTTCAAAAGGTTTCTCCCGAGTTGAGTAAAGTCTTTTCGATATAGAAAGAACGAAATAGAAAATAACCTCACCATACTGAAGATGTTAACCTCTTCAATCTGATGACGTACTTAGATTTTATGGCTACTTTCAGACGATTTTGTACAGCTTCGGAGAGAATTTTCCAACAGGAGGGACTCAGTATAGCCATCATCAACTTTTCATCACCACACATCCATCTTAAGTTAGAAAAAAGTCGTTTGGCAGTGAACCGATTAGAGTGAAAAATACGTCATCTATCAAAAGGTGTTAGAATGAAATAAAATCGTCTGCGTGTGGCTAAATATACATATACTCCTAATGACGCCAGCCAAAGATCCATTTTTGCCGCGACCTCGACATTTCGCGGCCTTTATAAATAGCCCTCAAGACAAGGCCTCAAGGTGATGTCTCAGGGCTGGATAAAAGTGTCCAGAATAGTGACTTACTTGAGCAAAGGAATAAGACCTTTTAATGGCTTGAAATAACTATGATCTGATTAACTTGGCCTAAAATTGCCATCTCTCCATCGTCAATACTTCGTTTCAGCAGTTAACACAAGAATATGATGCTAGTCACGAAGAGGTGCCGTGGAAATGATGGAGAGATAGTGTTTTCTCTTTCTTCTGTTTACAGAAGAACCCAGATCTTTTGCCTGACAAGGGTGCAGAAGGAACAGAATGATGATTACTTTAAAATCCAGTGCCCAGAGGTGGCATTTAGTTGCATTACACAGATTATTTATATTAATTATTTATCGCTTGTAAATCTGGCTACCCTGAGCAATATATTTATGCACCGTGATATCAGTGAAAGGAGTAGAGATTTCTGTGTCCTTGACCTTTAGCGTATTTTCACTAGTTTATTGATTTTATCTTTGGGCAAATATGCCGAA